>NC_047512.1:35584089-35907977 GCF_902827115.2 Pseudochaenichthys georgianus
CTCTCTCTTCTCTCTCCTCTCTTCTCTCTCCTCCCCTCTCTTTCCTCTCCTCTCCAGCCGGCGTTTCTTCAACCTGCTGTGTATGATGGAGCACATTGACGTGGTGCTGACGTGGTACAGAAAACTTGTTCCCTCGGTCAGTATAAAATCTTATAATGTCTCGCTTGAGAATCAGTGATACCATTAATGTAAACAATACGGCATCTAAAGCATTTGGTAGTCATGATCAGACCTAAAGTTTGTGAAAAGATTGGATCGTTTTAGTTTTTTTGACGTAGACATTTTTGATGGAACTATAACAGTAGTTGTGATTGTGTTGTGGGTTTACAGTTGTACTACCCGAATCCCCAGGGTCTGAAGGACCTGCTTCAGGCTCTGGACACAGACAGCCGCCTGGACCTGCTGCCCACCATCTGGAAGGGTATGTGTACAAAATGATAAATAATCACTATTAATGTGGATATAATAACTAGGCAAAGGCAAATATGAAAAGAGCTAAAACAGATGATGACATCCTTTTATGCAGCCTTTAAAACACGGAAAAGACAACCCTGACGATATTACAGTATTGATATCATAATGATATTTTCTCCCTGTTTCCAGATATCTGTGCTCTGGGTCATGACAATAAGGCTGACCTGGTGGAGGAGCTGCTCATGCTGATGGCCCGAGACAAGCACAGTGCTGAGGTCAGCACCACACAGCTGAGAGGAAAAAATTGAACATATTAAAGCCTAGAGGGGGCTTTATGTCAATAACGTGTGTGTGTGTGTGTGTGTGTGTGTGTGTGTGTGTGTGTGTGTGTGTGTGTGTGTGTGTGTGTGTGTGTGTGTGTGTGTGTGTGTGTGTGTGTGTGTGTGTGTGTGTGTGTGTGTGTGTGTGTGTGTGTGTGTGTGTGTGTGTGTGTGTGTGTGTGTGTGTGTGTGTGTGTGTGTGTGTGTGTGTGTGTGTGTGTGTGTGTGTGTGTGTGTGTGTGTGTGTGTGTGTGTGTGTGTGTGTGTGTGTGTGTGTGTGTAGGTCCAGGAGGCGTTCGCAGTGTGTGCTCTGGACATAAAGAATATGTCGGAGGCAGACAGGAGGAAGAACCCTCTGGAGTGGAGCACCACCTCCCTCTCCAACATCACCTCCCTGCAGCTGCGCGCCAACAAGACCCGAGAGGCCTGGTGAGGGGGGGGGCTGTGTATATATCTGCTACACACCAACATGAGACCAAAGAACGCGTACCGAAGGCGTCCCGACTTTTACGTCGCCTACGCCGCCCGCCTACGCCGCCCGCCTACGCCGCCCGCCTACGAACACACCGCAAAGACTTCAGTCGACGAATGGCAATAACTGTCCTTACCAGCAGGCAGCGGTAGTGTGTATTCGTCATTCAAAAGAGGCAACAGCCAATCAAAGTGATTTCTTTGGCCGACTTTCTTTGGGGAGGTGTGAAAATGTGCCGTAAAGCAACGACGGTGCAGGACACACCAACCTGATTAGGGCGCCTCGAATGCCGACTGCCTCTGACGGCCTCTGACTCCCAAAATCGGGTAGGTGTGTCAGGGCCTTAAAGGATTCAGTGATGCAAATTAGTCGCTTTTCGGCGCCTCCCGCTTTTTTAAAGCTGACTTGTGTAATTCGTGGAGAACCGAAGACTTTTCGTTTCATTCTTCAAAAAAGAAGCAGAAGAAATCTAGACCGCAAAATAATTAAACAAGCGAGTGCCTGTTTTTCCTGGTTCAAGGTTCCTTGAACACAACACGAGCGTAACGTTTCTTCACGTAGTATATGTCTCGTCTGAAAGGAGTGTAGACTAGAGTGCTGACGGAGAGCACCGGAACATCCAAACGTCGCTCCAGCTCTTCAAATATTGCAGGAGCCGTACACACCGCAGTGTTTGCGTGGCTGTGTCTTTAGTTGTAAGCACAGTGGCAATCTGTTGTTATTAGCATCTGGTTAGCTAGCTATGCTAACGAATTTAAAGAGCTTTACCAACCAGGTGGAATATCGGCCAGGCCGATTATCGGGGCCGATATTCCGCATTTGACCGATTATCGGTATCGATAAAACTTTGGCTCTGATGCGGCCGTTTTTCTGGCTGCAGTCACCACTCTATGTCCCGCCCACAGCGCTATCTGATCTGCTATTACTGAAGTGTCAATCAACACTGAAGATTTTCCGGGCGGGAGCCAGCCAGAGAGGCGGGACCTTCTCAGATTACAGGCAGGTGCTGTTTCTCAATCGCGAGTACACATGCTGCACAGCA
The DNA here is from genome assembly GCF_902827115.2 of Pseudochaenichthys georgianus. Lineage (NCBI taxonomy): Eukaryota > Metazoa > Chordata > Actinopteri > Perciformes > Channichthyidae > Pseudochaenichthys > Pseudochaenichthys georgianus. The sequence goes on from NC_047512.1 coordinate 35,586,338, forward strand.
ACTATTTCAAGTATACTATGTCATAGAGTGGCGCAGAATGCTGGGCATTTAACATGCATTTAAACAGTCCTTCGGCGCCACTCGATGACGTAGTATACTTGAAATAGTTGCTCTGCAGCAGTTTTACTTGGGATTGAGAAACGGCCACAGACTGAAGCAAGCAGCAGCGCTGAGGGGCAGAGCCATTAGGCGCATTTACACCGCAGTACTTTTCCCACAAAGGTTCATGAGAACTTAGTTGATGAGAACTCTTTTGTCGCGTTCACACCAAAAAGAGCCGGTACTAAAATTAGTTCATGAGAACCTTTTTATCCCCACGAAAGACCCTGCTATGCGGCTTTCACACCAGCGCTTTTCCCTTTCTAGCTCCGAGCGGGAGCTTTTCTGATTCAGCTCCGGTTTCCCTTTTCAGCTCCCACTCTGTTCACACCGCCCACTGGCGCCCCAGAGCTGCCCCTGCTGCGTCATGACGTCACCGTTAAACATCGCTGATTTGCTCCCCAACGGCAGCCATTACGGCGCTCACAACAACAACGGGGAACTGCGTCGGGTCGATGATCGTGTTGCTTTTAATCACACGAAGCCAGAATAAATTGAATAACGACTTCTCCAACCTTATACTTTGCTCCAGAGTGCCGTGGTTCATTGTTTATTAATGTGTTTCTGCAGGATTTACCGACCGCTGCAGTGCTGCTCTTTCACAGGAGTTTATTCTCCCGTTAGCTCCCGGTTAGCTCACACTGCAGCGGCCGTTCTAAAGTATTCACTGTCCGACTCACACAAGCAGCTGATGCATATCCCCAGTTCCCCTTAGCCTAAGTGAATGTGTGTCAGTCTGAATTGACGCTGGTTGGTATCACAACGCTGTTATGAAAGTTTCTCTGGTATAAAACGGGTGATGTTAGCATAGCAACCGAAGCTAAACTGACTACTTGCATCCGATAGCTGCAATAATACAAAACAACACGTCTGCCTCTCTCCACAATCGATAACAGTGAACGGATGGTCAAAGTAAGGTACAAATAAACAGAATCACACGAAGCCTGGTTAGTGTTGCCTGACTTTATAAAGTGTGTTTATAAGCACTACTGCTTGTAGGCAGGCATAACAGTCGACCCATGTTCAGGGGAAGTGGGTTTAGTTTCCTGCCCGCCTCGACGTAAGAGACGTAAGCGAGGCCACCTCTTAGCTCCGAAGCGCTTGCCTCTAGACCGACAATTTTTTGGAGCTGGAAGTGAACCCGATTCCGGAGCTAAGAACCGGCGCCGCTGCGGTGTGAACAGGAAAAACCGGCGCTTTTCAGGCTCCAGCTCCGAGCCGGAGCTGAAAAAGCGCTGGTGTGAAAGTGGCACTAGAGAGCAGGGACTTTCGTGTGGCTCTCTTGTGAGAAAAGAGCTATATTTCTGATTGGCTGGGCGGATTGCAAACCACGCCCCGTAAAACTCCCAAAAAGTTTTGTGAAGCCGCCATTTTATTATCCTCGCATTAGCATTATTAGCATTAGCCCAGCGCAGAAACGCAGAGAGACTAACTTATGGCAACACAAAATAAAACATGGGAGCAGTGGAGATGAGGAGGTGTCGGCGTTCTGGCGATTTACTCGGAAGGCTTCAGTAGAAGCTGCTGGGAGTCCCAACCATGGATGTATAATAAGAACTGGATACAGCGTGGGAAGCGGGGCCTCATTCATTCCTATGAGAGTTGCTCATTAGCGCATGATGACAAAATGGCCCAACTTTTGAGAGAGCGAAACGTCACAGATTACCCGGCATGCCTGAGAAGTACCCGTATGTGCACTCATAGAGCATGCGCAACTTTAACCACACCGCCCAAAAGGCTCGTTCACATTAAGCGCGTGAATTTGCGTACACGTAACAGCACTGCGCGTTCATGACCAGTGTGCGAAAAAGTACACGTCCCACCGTCCGGGACGTGTTATTTACAATATCGGACAAGTAGATCTTTCAATTGACTTGTCCGGCGGACAAGTGACGTTTTTCGCCCTGATTTATTGACAAATTATAGATAAATTCAGTTTACAAAAGGCAGAACTCATTCGCAAATTGTACGTGTCCGCCATTGTTCGTTTAGAAGTGTTAGTTTCGGTTCTGCTTGTCGATTCCTAAGGAAATGCATCTCGCCGCTTTCTGTACTGTTAGACGGGGGCGGGGCGGGGCGGGAAGTGTAGCACAGTGGCAGGGTTGGGAAGCAAAACTCTGTTCCGTGTAGGAACAAATAACAATTGTCCGGTCCCGGGATTAATAAGAGTTGTGAGGACAGGAGGCGAGGCCGAGCCCCGCGGACTGCAGCTCTCTCTCTCTATGCTCCGTATCAGCTGATTGCTGCACGGTGCAGCTCTGCGGCTCTCTCTCTCTCTCTCTCTACACACAGCAGATCTGCTGCCCGTTTAACAGCCTCATCTTTGTCAAACTTTCTTATGTTCTTTCTCTAACATGTAATGAAGGTTATTAAGCGTTTTAGCTCCTATGTTGTTACTATTGACCGCCATTTCCTTTATGAAGTGAAGCAGCCTCCCTGTCTGTGTCGTCGCGCTGTCCTCACATCCCCGGACCCCCAGACTCGGAGGAGCACAGGGATGTCAGTATTGTTTATGAAGCAGGGTATAGACAGTACATTATTGAAATGAAAATACTATTTATTTACTTTTACAAACAGTGAGCAGCTGCAGCATGTGTATTGTAGGACATGTGTAAGCGTGCAAGCGTCTTTGAGTTGTAGAAAAGCGCTAGGCCTATAGGCTATAAATATAATGTATTATTATTATTATTATTAGTATTAGTCCTATGTGTTGGACATGTGTGGTTGGACTCTGTCTCACAGGCAGGTTGCAGTGTAACATCAGAGGAGACTGGGCCAATTGTACATTCTCAAACTGCACCACTTAGAACTAACTAAACAATGCAGAGATTATTTTTATATAATTGTATTCAATAACCGTAAGAAATTAAACAGTATGAAGTGATTTGTAAATAGGAATACAGATTTGACTTAATGTTTTCATAAATATATTTTTCTCCCAGTTTGTCATGGGACTTATTTTTACCCTCTCAAAGAACCGGAATCGAGAACCGAAAATAACCGGAATCGAAAAGCAGAACCGGAATCGTTAAAATCCAAACGATACCCAACCCTATGTGTAATGCAGTAAAATGTTACCGCTCACTTACGTTAGCGGTGCCGTAAAAACCGTGGGAAAATGTAAGATACGATGGCGAAGAAGAAGATTCCAGGGGCCCCAATTTTTGTCCATTCTGGACAAGTGAAAAATGTATTCGGACAAGTACATTTCCAAACTCACTTGTCCATGGACAAGTACTCTCTAAAAACTTTTTCTCACGCTGATGACAGCATGGTACTGAATTTATATTAACGAGGCGGCAGTTAGCAGCTAGCGGCTAGCTAGTAAATTATGCTAAATTACACATCAATTGTTATGTACTTTTATATTACGCTGACATCAGGATCTAGTGATATCCAAGCAACAGAGCTTCATTTAGCATGATACTTGTGTGGGTTGTACATGAAATCCCTTGGTAATATATAAAAATGTATATGTTGAAGCCTGTTATGATCAATTGTGAGTTAAAACTTTATCTAAAAAGTAAAGCTGATGATGGATTACTGTGGTGGAGTTAAAATAACAATAGCCTATTGCCTCCATCTTTGAAATGTGATGGAGTAGAAGGATAGTAACTGTGATTATTCATGTTAAGTAGCCCACAAGTAACTAAAACAATTGCAAGTGCAATAAGAAGCTACAGGAACGTTAATCTACGTCAGTAATATTAACTTTATTTAATACAACATTTACGGTACGAGATTTACATCATACAGCCCATGTAGTATAATATTTTACAAATGATGAATTACAGCAAACATGTGCAATATATCCATTATTTCAGCTCCGTGGGCTGGCAGTAAGGCGATATGGGTCCGTTCTTATTGTGCATCCATGGGTAAAGAGAAACTCATGTAGTACTGAACACGTAACATGAACGTGCCGGGCGGCGCGGTCCCGTGGGTTAGATGCGCGTTCATAATGCAGAGGGAAATAACTCTCAGAATAACGTTATTAGCACATTTTTACAACTTGAGGAACGAATGTTTTTAATAAGGGCTATACAAACGTTCATACTGGGTAGTTTATTTAGATGAAAAAAAAATTATCCAACGAGTTACAGACCACTCTTTCCCCATGTAAGTCAATGGGAAAAAGTGTTTCCGGGCCCAGCAACCAAAAGGAAGTGTAGTACCGCCGTTTGACCAGCACGAATATTCTCATCAGACTCCGGCGCACTTCCTGGGGGCTTGGTCCCTGTCACTACCCGATCCGTCCCCCTGCCTGATCGGTACTGCGCATGTGCGAAATGGTCCGGAAGTCCGGACGGCAACGCAAGATGGACACTTGACACAGTGGCTTTTAGCAAAGCTCAAAAAGAAAACTCGAGAGAGATGAGTTATTGTTATTACAACGTGACTTCACTATTATTTAACAACTCTTTTTATTGGGTTCTTTTATTTGGGGTCAAGTACATTGTCAGAATAAGTGAGAAATGGATTTAACTTCTGTTAGACAGCTATCATACTGAATACATATTTACTGTGAATGTATGCAAAAATGTATGGCATATGGCTGTCTAACAGAAGTTAAATTCATTCCTCACTTATTCTGACAATGTACTTAACCCCAAATAAAAGAACCCAATAAAAAGAGTTGTTAAATAATAGTGAAGTCACGTTGTAATAACAATAACTCATCTCTCTCGAGTTTTCCTTTTGAGCTTTGCTAAAAGCCACTGTGTCAAGTGTCCATCTTGGGTTGCCGTCCGGACTTGTCCAATATGGCGGACCATCCCGCACATGCGCAGTACCGATCGGGCAGGGGGACGGATCGGGTAGTGACAGTCCCAACTCCGGGGACTTCCGGCCGGGGACTTTGGGCGGCAGTAAACGCCGTGAAGTGGTTTGCGGCCTGCCAGTAAACCCAAAGCAGAAGAAGAAGAAGTGACATCAGCGGCTTTATTTGCCTAATCCTCCCCCAGGGACTTATTCCGGTGTGAACGCGATCTGTACTTAGTTCATGAGAACTAAAGAGTTCTCATGAACTAAGTTCTCATGAACCTTTGTGAGAAAAGTACTGCGGTGTGAATGCGCCTATACATGTGTTTAAACCGAAGTTCAATACACATCCCAATCCCCTATGCTGAAGTTGCAAAAACACCACCATTTTATGATCCAATTCTATCAGTTACACAGGGACGCAGGAAGTCAGTCAGAGTTGGGGGTGCGTGCAGCGTCTCGCAGCGGAGTAACTGTTGTGCGGGTGGGGGGGGGGGGGGCTGCGAGTGGAGCCTCGCAGTTTTTCAGGTTGATATGTGAAGCTCATTAGCTAGCCAACATGTATCTAGCAAATGTTAGCAAAATATTAGACGTTAGGTCTACTGTAATAGCCTCACTTTTAATAGTTTGCAAAACATTAGCTAGCACTAGTGTTTTGCAGTTGCTAGCAGTTTATTGGGATTTTATGCTAGATAGACAGATATAATAAATTAAGCATTATTGTTAGTTCAGCATGTCAGCCTGCAGCCCCACTTCTTGTCTCTCTCTCCAACTCATTGCAGATGGCTGCATTAAAGAAAAGGGCACATAGAGGAAACCAGTTGTAAGATGTTTAAAAGTTCATTAAACATAATATATGCTTAAATGCATTTCAAAGAAGTTGTGTTTTGACACCAAGATTTTCTGATTTTACTGCAAATGTATATCGGTTCCAAATATCGGTTATCGGTCTCCTTGATTACTAATAATCGGTATCGGTATCGGCCTCGATCCCTCACCTTGATATGATCATTATAGTTATTAATGAGACATTAGAGACTAAATTGAAAAACAGGTATAAAATACTATATGACAGTAACAAAAAAGTTGTTAAAAATAACAAGAATAGAGTTTAAAAGGGGAGTCATTTGTAAAATATCCAAAAAGAGAAATCTGCTTACAGTTCTGTTTCATATGGGTGTTGAAAGATGTATAGATGTATAGATCTCTTAATGTTGCTCTCAAAGTGCACCAGATTGATGCTTTTAACTTCAATAGTTAGGTCCCCCCCTCTCATGTTCACATGGATAGGATACTAAATACATTTGCACACATCTTGTGTCCATATCTTTCTGTTTTGGTGGTCATGCCATAACCGTGCACATGCATGCATGCATGCGTGAGTCATGGTGAGATATCTGGATTAAGAGGTTGCTTTTTCTTTGCACAGCATGAAAGAAAGGCCAAATGAATGGGCTGTGATTTTAGTTTTTTTAAGCAGAGGTTGAGTTCAATAATTTGTACGGCCCTCGGAGGATGTTGTTAAAAATTGAAAGGAAAAAGGTTCCCCACCCCTGCTGTAAATAATAATAAAAACCCTTGATTTATAACTTAACATCTCTGTCTCCTATTGATCTGAGTATATTATAAAGAATAGCCAGTTAATTGAAGCATTATAGCACAGGCCTTTGTCAGATGGTATATTACGCTGGTTCTTTTCTGCTTCGAATAGTTCTCTCTTTTTTCACCATACCTGTGTTTGCATCACTGAGGATTGTAAATGGACTTCTCTTTTCTCTCTGTGTCTGCAGGGAGACGCTGAAGCTCTTCAAATCCAAGAACAGAGTTCCAAAGTGAGTCACTTCAACAAATATAAACACAGAAGTCTGATTTAGAAAGGGGAACATCTCTTTAAACTGAAAATGTTCAACATTGACTTTAATTAAAGTCAGGTTAGTTGAAAGCAATAGTACTTAATATTATTGCCTATTAACCTATTAGAATTATGAGTCATCTGTTTACATAATACATTAATTTAAGTCAATATTTCAAATGTCTTTCAGTGTACATCGTGTGTGTGACCACAGAGCGCCAATGTATGGCATCAATGTACATATAACAACAGATATATACTGGTCATTTACATTTTTGAAAAATACCATCATGGAAAATAATATACATTTGCGAATAACCTCTAAATGGTTATTATTACACATAGAAAAAAACATATTTGTCATAAGGCTGTGATAAAGGTTAGATTTTGTAAATGGCACAAGTGCTTTACATTAGTCAAGTGTCCCATTAAAAAGAAGAAATAAAAATAACAAGCAGACAGACATATATATTAAAGGCTGCATTACCGTCAAGTGATGTAATATTGTGAATAACTGATCATTATTTATCAAAATTCTCATGATCTAAAAGTGTTGTGGGAGCATCAATGGTCAACCGTACAATATGGACACAGAATCCATGGATAGTGATGTTGTGATTCTCTCCAAATCGTCCTGCCCTGGTTCATGCTCTGACTTCCTGCCGTGTTCCCCTGCAGAGAGCCGCTGCTGGAGGACTTCCTGTCGGTGTGCTGCAGCGATGGTTCCTCTCAGAGAGCCGTGGAGCTGGTCCAGCTGTCTGCAGCCTTCTGTCTGTCTGCTACACCCAAATTGGCCAAGAGAACCCTGGCTGAGTTAGATCTGACCGAGGAGCAGAGGTGAGGAGGAGGAGGAGGAGGAGGAGGAGGAGGAGGAGGAGGAGGAGGAGGAGGAGGAGGAGGAGCAACATCGGCCATTTTAACAATGATGGATTATTTATTTGAATTTATTTAAAACATTTCTAGACAGTACACAGACAAAAATCATATGTTTTTATGATTCGGATTGCTTTTTTGATCACTTTATTCCCGTCTCATCCAGAGCCGTTTTATCTGAGCTGGAGTCGACAGGAGAGTCCTCAGGCTGAAGGAGACCTCTGAGCCCATCCATTGATACAAACATCTCACAATTTCATAGTGTGTTTCATTATCTGTGTGTTAATAAACGTTATGTCACAACATAATCCAAACCTCCTGTAATGCTTTGTTTGACCGCTTGAGGTTGCTGTTTCTCCAGTCAACAACTCAATACAACAACTTGTTAGATATTACAGTTTCTTTCCCACTTTTTATGCATTAATGATTATTTTTAACTTGGCAAAACGTGGGTGAGAAATTCCCAGTAAAATGACAGATAAAGGATTTTTATTTTCTGCAGAATCCATGGCCATAAAAAATGTGGCCTGGGGGAGATACACAGAGGCTAATTTCTCTAAGCAACTTCCTGTTGTCCCTGATAAGACACTTCCTCAAATGGCTGCATCTGGAATTTTTTTTGGGACATCTCAGCATCCCATTTTTATTGAAACAGTCCTCCAGGTTCTGAAAACACATAAACAAACAGTGTTTGTGTGTGCAGAGTCAGGTATGCACTGTGTGTTTTTGCAGGATTTTATTAGCAGCATGTCTAGAAAGGACAGGTTCCAGAAGTGTGTGTGTGCGTGTGACACAACTTTATAACTCCTGACTATTATTGTTTTAAAAAAAAAAATGTTTTGTACCACTCCAGTCTTTAAAATCACAACCAAGCTTGCTTTAGAAAGGAATATCGATCACAATTATTGAGAATGAAATACACAGTCAAATATAGTTATTGTGTTAATTCAATGGCATTATTAGAAGCAGTCACACTCAGTATACAAGCATACATAGATAAGATTAGTATCAAGCAGTCTGTGGGGGTGTGGGTTTGCCAGCCTCTGTGTGTGCTTTAATCAAAATGTGTGTTTTTTCCGTCCAATCACCAGCCGAGCTGCAGGTATGACCTTATAAGGACAAATGGGCTAAGGTGAGTGACGGGAGCCGGGAAGAAGGGTGTGGTTTGGGGAATTGTTTTCCAGATGGTCTGAAGCCACACACACTCACATACTCCTTGATACACTGCAGTATTGCTTTTCAAACTTAGCACACAATCTGACACAAGAACCAAGTTTTCTCATTGCCCAGACCGTGGGAACACACACAAACCTTCCCTCGCACATTTAGAAACTCTAACATGCTCACACACGCTCCAATTATTAAACTGCCGACATGTATTTTTTTCTCTACCTCTGGATAAGGAAGAAGTATTCTAAAATGTTCTATTAATCATATTTAGGATTTTTTGTATTTATCATTATAATCTTTTTTTATTTGTTGACAATACTTGCAGGTCACTCATATGTGTTGTAGTATAACAGGTGTAGTTACAGGGACCCTATTATGGTTTTTGGGGTTTTCCTGTAGTGTGTGATATAGGTTTGTGTGCATGTAAATGGTCTGCAAAGGCAAGGCAAGTTTATTTATATAGCACTTTTCAACACAAGGCAATTCAAAGTGCTTTACAAAAAATGAAAGACATTAAGAAAATGGCATTTAAAATCAGTCATTAAAAAGAAAAGCTAATAAAATAAACATTAAAAGAAAAAATACATGGATAAAAGTTACAGTGCAGTCTAAGATATGAATAGTTCAATTAAAAGCAGCGACAAAAAGAAAAGTCTTCAGCCTGGATTTAAAAGTAGTAAGAGTTGCAGCGGACCTGCAGGTTTCTGGGAGTTTGTTCCAGATATTTGGAGCATAATAACTGAACGCTGCTTTACCATGTTTAGTTCTGACTCTGGGGACAGAAAGCTGACCAGTCCCTGAAGACCTGAGAGATCTGGATGGTTCATAATTTAGCAGGAGGTCAGAAATGTATTTTGGGCCTAAACCATTCAAAGCTTTATAAACCAGCAGCAGTATTTTGAAATCTATTCTTTGACACACAGGAAGCCAGTGTAAAGACTTCAGAACAGGAGTGATGTGATCCACTTTCTTAGTGTTAGTGAGGACTCGAGCAGCGGCGTTCTGAATCAGCTGCAGCTTTCTAATAGATTTTTTAGTGAGACCTGTGAAGACACCATTGCAGTAGTCCAGTCTACTGAAGATAAAAGCATGGACAAGTTTTTCCAAATCCTGCTGTGACATTAGTCTTTTAATCCTAGATATATTCGTTAGGTGATAGTAGGCTGATTTAGTAACTGTTTTAATGTGACTGTTGAAACTCAGGTCAGAGTCCATGACTACACCTAGATTTCTGGCTTTATCTGTTGTTTTGAAAATTGCAGACTGAAGCTCAGTGCTAACTTTTATACGTTCTGCCTTGGCTCCAAAAACCATTACCTCAGTTTTATCTTTGTTTAATTGGAGAAAGTTCTGACACATCCAGTCATTGATTTGTTCAATACACTTACTCAGTGTTTGAATTGGAGCATAGTCTCCTGGTGAAATTGTTACGTAAATGTGTGTGTCATCCGCATAGCTATGGTAACTTATTTTGTTGTTCTTCATTATCTGAGCCAGTGGTAGCATGTAGACGTTAAAGAGAAGAGGCCCCAAGATGGAGCCTTGAGGTACCCCACATGTCATATTTGTCAACTCAGATGTGTATTTACCTATAGAAACAAAGTTGTTTCTGTCCTTTAAGTAGGATTCAAACCAATTTAGAACTGTTTCCGAAAGTCCCACCCAATTTTCCAGTCGGTCTAGTAATATGCTGTGGTCAACAGTGTCAAACGCAGCACTGAGATCTAATAATACTAACACTGAAGTTCTGCCACTGTCTGTGTTTAAGTGGATGTCATTAAAGACCTTTACAAGAGCAGTCTCAGTGCTGTGGTTTGGACGAAAGCCTGACTGGAACACATCAAAACAGTTATTTAAATGCAAGAAATTACTCAACTGTTGAAAAACAACTTTTTCAATGATTTGACCTAGAAATGGGAGGTTTTATATGGGCCTCTAATTGTTCATTACTGAAGCATCTAGATTATTCTTTTTTAAGAGCGGTTTAATGACTGCAGTTTTCAGGGCCTGTGGAAAAATACCTGAGTGAAGAGATTTGTTTACTATATGAAGTAGATCTGAGGCCATGCAAGGCAAAACATCTTTGAAAAATCCTGTTGGAATAATATCAAGGCAGCAGGAGGAGGACTTCAGAAGTTGTATAATGTCCTCTAGGTTTTTATCATTAATCTGATGGAATTGTGTCATGGTGTTTGAATTGATGTTAAGTGGACACAGAGACACCACATTTGCTGTTCCTGATGCAGAGGCACTGACTGCTTGTCTGATTTTCTGAATTTTATCAGTGAAAAAGGAGGCAAAATCATTGCACAGGCTACTGACACTGGGGGGTTAGTTAGTCTGTCGACGGTAGCAAACAAGGCACGTGCGTTGTTTTTGTTTTTGGTAATGATGTCAGAGAAGAACGATTGTCGTGCGTTTTTCAATTCCAAATTATATAGGCCAAGTCTCTCTTTATAGATTTCAAAGTGAACCAGGAGATTTGTTTTTCACCACCTGCGTTCAGCTTTTTGACATTCTCTTTTTTCACGGTCATGGCCTTTCTCCATGGAGATAGGCTAAAATGCCTGTGTTCCCTCCAGAGGGAGTTTCTCTCCGGCACACTCAGGGGGCAGGACATCTCTTAGTGGTGGACCAATTAACAGAGCCGGCCAACTAACCAATCAGAGCAAACTGGACTCTGGTTTCAGACAGAGGGTGAAAATAGGTGCTGCAGCACAGGCAGTATGAGAAAAATAAAGAGCTTTTGAACATTAAAGCATATAAACATGTCACAGTAGAGGCACAACATACAAATATGAACATAACAATTAGCATAAGCATCACTTGACCATTAGTAAAATACTTTCAACATAATAATAATCTATTTTTATCATGGTTTGGGGTGTAACGTCATATAAATCAGGATTATCATTAATATATGAACACCCCTCTGTAGAACCCTTAAGAAGATAGGAATACAAATGATCTTGTGTAAGTAAGTGCAACTGGAGTGGAGATTAATGGTTTATATAAAATATATGAGTATACAATTTCCTAGTATGTTTTTTCTCTGACAAAATGCAAATGTATCATAATGCAAATGAGCCATAATTGTATGCCTTCTTTTGGTGAATTTAAGAGAAATGTATACAGACACAAATAGACCAACACGAGTCATTTAACTAGACTGAAGATGAAAAGAAACTGCATGAAAAAACTTGCTTATGCCTGTAGCGTCTCACCTTATTAAAAAGAAAGGACAAACAACAACAACAGGGAGTTTGATTAACTCTGGATGAAATGCAAACACATCCCAAAATAGTTTGTGTGAAAACAAGTGTGGAAGTAGCCGGTCACAAGCATTCCTTTCTCCACTCCTTTATGCAACATGAATATAGAGGAGGTCACAGGTCAAACCTTTTCAAAAACACAGGAAGGGTTGACGAGACATCCTCTAATGCTTTCTCGTCAACCTCTATACCTCTACCACCTGTTGCTTTCTAACATTTATTACCTGATGTGACCCTAAAACACACTCTACTTTACTATGCTTTAATTTTGAGAAAAGAGGAAAGAGGGAGGAGGAGGGAAGATGATAGACAAGTAATAGTGTTAGGAGGAAGGAGCAGAAAGAGATGGTGATGGAGGAAATAGGGACTTTATTATTTAAACTCTTTAGAGGTTATTGTATATCTTTTGAGAAAAAGAAGATTGACATTTGAGTCAAACGTTATATATTCCAGCACATTCTGCCCGCATGACAATACTTCATGGTGATTGACAGAATCATTATCAGCCAACACTGAAAATCCCACACACAGGAAAAAGCAAAACATTACATTTCTCCAGACCTCCGATCCTATTGGCTTTCAGTCTGACATCATAGTTATCATTTAATCTCTTTGAAAACCACTTAGTATTCCACTGCTATTAACCTTTGGTGAAAAACTACAGGCTGTTTTTGGAACTGGTAAATTCTGAGAGTTCTGTTTTTTGTGCTTCCATAACGTATTCGTTCAGAAAAAAAGAAAACATCCAAACAAAGACTTTATTTGTCTCTGTAGTTATCTCCTAAATTCCCTAAAAGCTAGCATCAGAAAATACACTTTTTGGAAACTTGCAGCAAGAAAAAAAGGCTTAATGTAAGTTATCAATCGGAAAAAGTTTGAGTGTGGTATCTATACATTTATATATTATACTTACTTCAAGTTGATGGAGCAGATAGCACTTCTCCGCGCCGTTCCCATGAGTTTGCTTCAAAAGAAGGAACACTCAAAACAACCAGGACGAGGGTTAAACAATAATCTGTTTTAATTATAAAACGTAATAATGCAATACAATATAATACATTACCATACCATACCATACAAAGCCATATGCATCATATCATATGCATAATGTCAGGAATATGCCTACTCCTGGCCTTGTTCACGTGCTGCTTCGACCCTCCGGTCTGGGCAGCGCGAGAAGAGAGGCAGAACAAAAGGATGAACAGGCTCTCAATACCAACACAGACAGGAAGGGGTGGAGTTTAACGGGTCGTCTTTTCCGGTCATCTCAAACAAACACCTCTGGCATTCACTGTCTCATATTTCTGCAGCCTCCACACACACATCCCCCCACATTCCAGAGACCACAGTTGGGTCTTGCTCACAAAGATAACAAAGATTTCATCTCTCATATCTCCAACTTCTGGTCACACAGACTGCTTATTATTAATACAAAGTAATTAAACCCACACATGTACTATTCAAGATATGTAGACTTCCCTGAAACATGACATGCTAGAGATCTTAAGCAGAATATACTCTCATCCACCCAGCCCCCTGTTGTTACGGTTATCTGAGAGAACCCAAACGCAGGACACGACAGTGTGTTACAAAGGTTTTATTTGGAGGAGATAATCCGGCTGGAGAGTATCCACTGAAGCGTAATCCACTGAAGAGTATCCTCCGGAGTTTTAATCCACTGGAACGTAATCCACTGAAGCGTAATCCTGGAGCACAAGAAGAACAGGTAAGAATATATTCAGGTGTAGCGAAAATAGTCACTATACTTTAAGAAGGCTGAGAAGGCTAAGAGTTTTACCACTGGGGTTTAACAACGATCTGGCGCTGACAGGTTGTGGAGCCTCTGCTGATATACCATCCGTAATGGCTGATGGGAATCAGGTGTGTCACAGAGGAGAGTGCTCAACTGTTTGCAGCTGGTGGAGATTTGAGCCGGGAGCCAGGAATGACAGGCACCACGCCCACACAGACAGGGAAAGGGAAAACACACACACAAGGAAGGTGGCTGGAGAATGCAACCACCACAGTACCCCCCCCTTAAGGGACGCCTCCAGGCGGTCTACCAGGTTTACCAGGTCTTCCAGGGTTATCCCGGTGGAAGTCCCGTATCAGAGATGCGCCCACGATGTCTCGCCGGGGAACCCAACACCTCTCCTCTAGACCATAGCCCTCCCAATCCACCAGATATTGGAATCCCCTTCCACGGCGACGAACGTCCAACAATCGCCTGACGGTGTACGTTGGATGATTATTGATGATGCGGGGGGGTGGGGGAACACTCACTGGAGGAGACAAAGGACTGCTGGCAACAGGTTTCAACAGAGATACATGAAATGTTGGATGAACCTTCATGTGTGAGGGAAGTTTGAGTTTGACTGCAGATGGATTAATAATGGAGTCGATGATGAAGTGGCCGACATACCGTGGGGTAAGTTTCTTTGACTCTGTCTTGAGTGGGAGATCTTTGGACGAAAGCCAAACACTCTGACCTGGTAAGTAGTTGGGGGCCTGGGTCCTGTGGCGGTCTGCGATGAGGCGGTTGCGGGCAGCGGAGCGGAGCAGGGCTGCTCGGGTGTCCCTCCACACCTTACAACAGCGACGAAGGTGGGTCTGAACGGAGGGAACAGCAACTTCCTCTTCCTGGGCTGGAAACAGAGGTGGTTGGAAACCCATGGCACAATGAAAAGGTGAAATACCTGTGGCTGCACTTGGCAGGGAGTTGTGGGCATACTCGATCCATGGCAGATGTGGGACCCATGACGAAGGGTTCTTGAAAGCCACACAACGAAGGGCCGACCCCAGATCCTGGTTGGCCCGTTCTGTTTGCCCGTTCGTCTGAGGATGATAGCCAGATGACAGGCTCACCGATGCTCCCAGAGCCTGACAGAAGGCCTTCCAAACGTGGGAAATGAACTGGGGGCCCCGGTCAGAGACGTTGTCGGTGGGGATCCCATGAAGTCGAACTACATGGTTGACCAGAAGATCTGCAGTCTCTCGGGCAGTGGGAAGTTTGGAAAGAGCCACAAAGTGTACCGTCTTTGAGAATCTGTCCACAATAGTTAGGATGATGGTATTTCCTTGTGAAAGTGGAAGTCCAGTAACAAAATCCAATGCCACATGCGACCAAGGGTGACTAGGTACTGGCAGTGGGCGAAGCAGGCCAGCGGGAGGCTGGTGGGAGGACTTGGCGCGGGCACACACTGTACAGGCAGCAACAAAGGCCCTGGTGTCTTGAGCCATGGAAGGCCACCAGAAGCGTTGTTTGAGAACGAACAGTGTGCGATGGACACCAGGATGACATGAGAAACGAGAGGTGTGTGCCCACTGCAGGACCTTGGAGCGAACAGGGGTAGGCACAAAAAGACAATTAGCTGGGCAGTTACCTGGGCTAGGCTGCGCTCGCTGGGCCTCCCTGACCAATGACTCAATCTCCAAGGTAACAGCCCCCACCACGCAGGAGGCAGGCAGGATAGTGTCTGGACTGGCAGCTGGTCCATCGGAAGCGAACTGGCGAGAGAGGGCGTCAGGGCTTGAGGTTCCGTGACCCTGGACAGTAGGTGAGGGTGAATGAGAAGCGGCCGAAATACAGGGCCCATCGAGCCTGACGGGAGTTAAGGCGCTTGGCAGATTGGATGTACGCCAGGTTCTTGTGGTCCGTCCATACAATAAAAGGGAGTTCAGCTCCCTCCAGCCAGTGCCTCCACTCCTCTAGGGCAAGTTTGACAGCCAGCAGCTCTCTGTTACCCACGTCATAGTTCTTTTCAGCTGGGGTGAGGCGGCGAGAGAAAAATGCACAAGGATGCAATTTTTGGTCTCGTTCCGAGCGCTGGGAAAGAACTGCTCCTACCCCGGTGTTGGAGGCATCGACCTCCACAACGAACTGGCGAGAGGAATCAGGGTGGATGAGCACAGGGGCAGTGGTGAAGAGTCTCTTTAGCTCTGAAAAGGCTGCATCACACTCTGGGGTCCAGGAAAAGCCAGTTGTGGGGGAAGTGAGTCTGGTTAAAGGACCCGCCACTCTGCTGTAGTCCCTGATGAAGCGCCGATAGAAATTGGCGAAACCAAGAAACTGTTGAAGCAGTTTGACTGAGGTTGGTTTGGGCCACCCCACCACCGCTTGGATCTTCTCAGGGTCGGACCTAAGCTTTCCTTCCTCAACGATGTAGCCCAGGAATGAGACTGTGTTGACATGGAATTCGCATGTCTCCGCCTTTACAAAGAGTCTGTTCTCCCGGAGTCTCTGCAGCACCTGCCTGACATGGATAATGTGCTCCTCCTTGTTACGAGAGAATATGAGGATGTCATCCAGGTAGACAAAGACTGATCGGTTGAGGAGGTCACGGAGCACATCGTTCACCATTGACTGAAAGACTGCAGGGGCATTCGTCAGTCCAAAAGGCATCACCAGATACTCGAAGTGACCGAGTGGTGTGTTAAAGGCCGTCTTCCACTCGTCCCCTTCTCGGATTCTGACGAGGTGGTAGGCATTGCGGAGGTCCAGTTTGGAAAAAATGGTGGCTTCCTGGAGGGGTTCAAAGGCGGAGTTAATGAGGGGTAGTGGGTATTTGTTTTTTACAGTAATGGCATTGAGACCCCTGTAATCAATGCAGGGCCGCAGTGAGCGGTCCTTCTTGGAGACGAAGAAAAACCCAGCACCGACCGGGGAGGAGGATGGCCGAATGACACCAGCAGTCAGGGAGTCATGGATGTAATTTTCCATGGATTTTCGCTCAGGGCGAGATAGGTTGAACAGACGTGAGGAAGGCAGAGGGGCCCCAGGAAGGAGGTCAATGGGACAGTCGTAGGGTCGATGAGGAGGAAGAGAAAGAGCTCGCTGTTTACTGAACACCTCTCCTATGAGGATAAGCAAAAATAACTCCAACTAATGATCTTGCCAGTTACCCAATCAATCTGGGGGTTGTGAGTTCTTAACCAGGGATGGCCCAACACTATGGGGGCCTGAGGTGAGGAAATTAGGTGAAACTGAATAAACTCACGATGGTTTCCAGACAGAATGAGGTTTACTGGCTTGGTGCGGTGAGTGACTTGGGCCAGGAATTTTCCATTTAGAGCATTAGCACTAAGAGGTGAATCTAACACTTCGCAGGAAATTCCTGCCTGAGCTGCAATGTCAATGTCCAAAAAATTCTCATCCGCCCCCGAGTCCACTAAGGCGAGCAGGGGTAGGGACTGTTGGTTGCAGCAAAGCATGGCTTCTAGCTGCGTTCTGGGTCGGGGGTTGAGAGAGGAGGAAGGGCTCGCCAGAATCCCCACAGCTACTGACGAGCCTGACCTTTTGGCAGACTAGGACAGGAGGAAACGAGATGACTGGTTTGGCTGCAATAAACACATTCCCCAGCATGGATCCTTCTAGCACGCTCAGATGGTGAGAGGCGGGCCCTTCCCACTTGCATGGGCTCATCTCCATGGGATGAGGCTGAGTAAGGAGTCGGGAAAGATCGGGGAATAGGGGTAGTGGCGGTTCCAATTTGGGGATCAAGTGAGAAGTCGCTGGGATTGGAGTGACGGCTAGTCCTATCCCTACGTCTCTCTCTGAGGCGATTATCTTAATGGCTGTGGCTATTAAATTATCCAAGCTACCTGGATCATCCCTAGCCGCTAGCTCGTCTTTAATTGCTTCGTTCAGCCCCTGAAGAAAAGCATCCTGTAGTGACTCGTTATTCCAGCGTGAGTCGGAAGCCACTGTTCTAAACTCCACTGAAAATTCGGCTACACTACGGGAGCCCTGCCGGAGAGAAAGAAGGCGCCTAGCAGCATCCCTCCCCCGTACCGGGTGATCAAAAACTTTTTTCATTTCGGAAATGAAAGTATCATATGACCAGCAAATGTATGGCTGGCTCTCCCTAACAGCTGTAGCCCAATCTAAAGCCCTCCCCCTCAACAGGCTCATTACATATGCTATCCTAGCCCCATCTGTGTGATAAGTACTAGGCTGCTGCTCAAAAACTAACGTACACTGGAACAAAAAGGATCTACAATTACCCAAATCTCCAGCGTATCGTTCAGGTGTGGGAATGACAGCTGTCGGCTGTGCAGCGTGCTGCGGAGGAAAAGCCTGTGAAGTGAGCAGTTCTACCTGCGTGCCGATTCTTTGCACATTAACGGAGAGGTTCCGGAGAGTCTCCAATGCCTCACGGAGAACTGTATCATGATGCCCCACGAGAGCGCCTTGACTGGCCAGGGCTTGGCAGAGTTCGTCCGTAGTTTTGGCCTGGTAGCCGGTGTCCGCTGGGTCCATACTGGCCAGATCGTTCTGTTACGGTTATCTGAGAGAACCCAAACGCAGGACAATGCAGTGTGTTACAAAGGTTTTATTTGGAGGAGATAATCCGGCTGGAGAGTATCCACTGAAGCGTAATCCATTGAAGAGTATCCTCCGGAGTTTTAATCCACTGGAACGTAATCCACTGAAGCGTAATCCTGGAGCACAAGAAGAACAGGTAAGAATATATTCAGGTGTAGCGAAAATAGTCACTATACTTTAAGAAGGCTGAGAAGGCTAAGAGTTTTACCACTGGGGTTTAACAACGATCTGGCGCTGACAGGTTGTGGAGCCTCTGCTGATATACCATCCGTAATGGCTGATGGGAATCAGGTGTGTCGCAGAGGAGAGTGCTCAACTGTTTGCAGCTGGTGGAGATTTGAGCCGGGAGCCAGGAGTGACAGGCACCACGCCCACACAGACAGGGAAAGGGAAAACACACACACAAGGAAGGTGGCTGGAGAATGCAACCACCACACCTGTCCTGCATACCTACACCTCCCCCACAGAGCAATAAAACCCTGTTTACTCAAACCAGCCCTTGTTTATAGCCATTTTAGTCCTCACATTTATGAAAGGATAAAACAGAGAAATCAATATAAAACACAAACACAGGTATTGTTTGAACAGTATTCACTTAACTGCTACTATTGATAATTACTCAAGAGAAACTCAAGGGACCTCTTTTAATATCTGGAAATTGCAACAAGACTTTCTGCCATTTCAAATGTAACACACTTCTTAAATATCAGATGATAATAATCTGCAAAGTGTCTTGCAAAACGTAGGTAATTTAACAATACATATCTTTAAATGCTGTTTTAGTCCAGCTTTATCCAAAAAGACAATGCCCACATTTTCTGGGTTGAGTCTGGTTATTATGCTATTTGGACGAGGCATCACAGGTAAGAGTACTAACTAGCTACCATCACATGTACCTTAGCTTGACTTAAATGTATTAAACATATAATTAAGTGATGGCAAAATATAAATAACTAATGTCATGCAAACATATTCATATTTGCTTGATTCCAGTGTTGAATTTAGCACAATTGCATAAAAACGTCAAGGGATTTTAAGATTCTGAAGTCTTCATTCTAAATAGAAAATAGCATTGTATGGTGACACGTTATGGGACATAATTCACCGTTGGGATTATTGTGTTGCAACCCGGACCCGTTAGTGAGGGTACCGGGGTTTGGTGTCATTCCTGCTAGCTTGTCATACAGAGCAGCACATGTACTTACCTTGTCTTGATTAATGGATAATAAAGTGTGGAGTTCCATACTGAACACACCGCCTCTGACTCCCTTTCATCGGCTCTACACTGGTGACCCTGACATTTTCGTGAAAGTTTCCGAAGACTTAATGAACATGGCTGATCGCGATGTTAAACTGCCGAAGTTTTGGGAGCATGCTGCTGCGGCGTGGTTCGCACACGTGGAGGCACTCTTTGCCTGCCGGCAAGTCCGTGACGGGGACCTGCAATATTTTCATGTGGTAGCAGCGATGGGAAGCTCCACGTCATCCAGGTTGGTGGGATTTATCGTAGACCCCCCACGCCATGGCAAATATGAGGCGATTAAGGCCCTTCTCCTTAAGACATTTAGCTTATCTGCTAAGGAGAGGGCCCGCCAGATTCTTGATCTTGACATTCAAAGCCTAGGAGACAGCAAGCCATCTCAGCTCATGGAAAAAATGCTGAATCTGCTAGGGGGGGAAGACCCCCGGATTTTGTTTATGGAGACGTGCCTGCGCCAATTGCCTTCCCGGGTTCAGACGGCGCTAGCCAACACGTCCATTACGGAGCCACGACGGTACCAAGCAGGCGTGGGGACACATGAGAGTGTCTTTACCATACGCGGTTCAGGGCCAGGGCGAAGAAGTGTGTCGCTCCCTGCAGTGGCAAACCTCCGGGAAACGGGGGAGCCGGCGCTCAGTAGTGGCCCTGAGCGTTAGCGGCACGAGCAGGCTTCTCTTCGTCAGCAACAGAGTCTCAGGAAGCTTGTTTCTCTGTGACACAGGCGCTCAACGGAGTGTGCTTCCTGCGTCGAGGGAAGACGTCGCTCGTGGGAGACACGGACCGCGGTTGACGACTGCTAATGGCGGCCCCATTCGCACATACGGCGTGAGGCCTATGTGTTTGTGTATTGGAGGACAGCGGTTCAACTGAGATTTTGTGACGGCAGACATTTCTTTTCCCCTCCTCGGGGCAGATTTTTTATGACTCCTGGTGGACGTTAAAAATAAAAGCTTGGTTGATGCCTTGACGTTTTCCTTCCTCGTGTGTACACTTGGCAAGGCGGCGTACGACGGGCTGTCGGGCCGGCTGTTGGCTGAATTTCCAGACCTGACGCGACCCACCTTCTCCGCGCTCACCACAAAGCATGGGGTGGAGGCAAGAGTAAACCCTCTCCTAAAGAAACCCACTCTCAACCCGTCCGATGTTATAAACTACAGGCCTGTCTCTCTCCTCCCGTTCCTGTCTAAAACACTTGAACGCGCTGTCTTTAAACAACTCTCCTGTCATCTCCATCAGAACAACCTTCTGGATCCGCACCAGTCTGGTTTCAAGGCAGGTCACTCAACAGAAACTGCTGTCTCTGAGGAACTGCACATGACTAAAGCAGCCTCCCTCTCCTCTGTCATCATCCTTTTGGACCTGTCTGCTGCATTCGACACAGTGAATCATCAGATCCTCCTTCGCACTCTCCAAGAACTTGGAGTTTCAGGCTCTGCACTTTCCCTCCTCACCTCATACCTCAAAGACCGTACCTACAGGGTAACTTGGAGAGGGTCCGAGTCCGACCCTTCTCAATTAACTACAGGGGTCACTCAGGGCTCTGTTCTTGGTCCCCTCCTCTTCTCCCTGTACACAAACTCGCTCGGATCTGTCATTAGCCCGCATGGTTTTTCATACCACTGCTACGCTGACGACACCCAATTAATTCTGTCCTTTCCCCGCTCAGAGACCCAGGTCGTCGCACGCATCTCTGCTTGTCTAGCGAACATCTCTCAGTGGATGTCTGCTCACCACCTCAAGCTCAACCTTGACAAGACTGAACTGCTTTTCCTTCCGGGAAAAGATTGTCCCACTCTTGCCCTGACAATCAACATCGGCACCTCTATTGTTTCCCCGACTCAGACTGCAAGGAATCTGGGTGTGACCCTAGATAACAAACTGTCCTTCACTGCAAACATCGCTGCTACAACCCGCTGCTGCAGATACACGCTTTACAACATCAGGAGGATACGTCCCCACCTGACCCAGAAAGCGACGCAGGTTCTGGCCCAGGCTCTCGTGATCTCATGCCTAGACTACTGCAGCTCCCTCCTGGCTGGTCTACCTGCATGTGCCATCCGACCTCTGCAGCTCATCCAGAATGCAGCGGCTCGTCTGGTCTTCAACCTTCCTACATTTTCCCACACCACGCCGCTTCTCCGCTCCCTTCACTGGCTTCCGGTAACTGCTAGAATCCACTTCAAGACAATGGTACTTGCGTACCATGCTGCGAATGGATCTGGCCCTTCCTACATCCAGGACATGGTTAAACTGTACACCCCAGCACGTGCACTCCCCTCTGAATCAGCCAAACAGCTCGCTGCACCCGCACTGCGAGGGGGACCCAAGTTCCCATCAGCAAAAACACGTGGGTTTGCTATCCTGGCTCCAAAATGGTGGAATGAGCTCCCCATTGAAATCAGGACAGCAGATAGCTTGCACATCTTCCGGCGCTGACTGAAAACTCATCTCTTTCGACTCCACTTCAAGCAATAGAATTACTAACAAAGCACTTATATACTAATAAAGGACTGGCTTATCTAAAGCCAGTTGAGTAGCACTTGAAATGTTTTAGCTCTATGAAACCTGATGTACTTATATAATTCAGTTTTCTTCAAGTTTGTATCTTGTTGCTCGAACGCACTTATTGTAAGTCGCTTTGAATAAAAGCGTCAGCTAAATGCAATGTAATGTAATGTAATGTAATGTAATGTGGAGCACCACGTCACCACCGAGAGTCCCCCAGTCTATGCCAGGGCCCGGCGGTTGAACCCTTCTAAGCTTGCAGTAGCGAGGGCGGAGTTTTCAACCATGGAATGCCTGGGTATCGTCCACCGGTCTGACAGTCTCCTCTGCACGCCGTTCCCAAGCCGAATGGAGGTTGGCGCCCGTGCGGGGATTACCGCCGCCTCAACGACGCCACGACATCTGACCGCTACCCGGTGCCGCACATTCAAGACTTTTCAGCACATCTGGCCGGTACGCTGGTGTTTTCTAAAGTGGACCTGGTACGCGGATACCAAAAATCCAATGTAGGATATAAACACGACTAAACTGCAATGATAGCAAAGCTGTGGCTTGTGTTTTTGGGGTAATAAAGTCCAAATCATCGTTGGGCTGTCAGCCAATGAGTGAAAAATGTAAATTAAACATTGTTGAGAAAATGCTGCATCTCTTGCATTTATTGACATAGAGGAGCCTTATTGTTTACCTTTTTAATATAATTTTTTGTCATTTTCAATTGCTTGGTTTTCGTGAAATTAGCCTCTTTTCCTATTAAAGTGTAACAGATGCATCTCCACAGATCATCTTAAAGGCTTCAGAATCATTGTAGTTAAAAAACTAGGGCCCCCAAACAGCATCTTGCATAGGGCCCCCAAAAAGCTAGAAACGGCCCTGGTTTTAGTGCTGCGCGGGTGCCCAATAGCGATAGCCTTAGAGGGCGAAGCCATATACGAAATAGACAGTGGCGACTGGTCATTGTGTGGGGTTTTCTCTGCAATTTTTTCCTTGTACGATGTGAGGGTCAAAGGACAGAGGGTGTCGTATTGTCCTACTGATATTCTGTACAAACTGTGAAGACCACTGAGACAAATGTAATATTTGTGATATTGGGCTATATAAATACACATTGATTGATTGATTAGGGGCAGCCCCATCTAGTGTCAGCAGAAAGTATTAAAAATAATGATTACAACAAAATGCAAAAAAACCAATATATATATATTTTAAAGGTGGGGTAGGTAAGTTTCAGAAACCGGCTCGAGATACACTTTTTGTTATATTCCATGGAATGCTCTTAACATCCCGATAGCAATGAATATTTTAAGTGCTTTGACAAAAAATCCATAAAAAAATTTCATCTGTAGAAGCCGTAATACTGAAAAAGGCCTACCTGCCTGTCAGCCTTCCATCGGGGCACAAACTTCTCTCGTGCCCTCATTGGTCATGTGCGCGTTCGTGTGTGTTGGAGGAGGGGCTCTATAAGGAAGTGGCAGATTTTCTCCGGCTGTGTATTTTCAAATTCTAGCGATCTCGAGCCGGTTTCTCAAACTTACCTACCCCACCTTTAAGGCGAGACACCCCAGGTGAATAGGGTAATTTTTCTTAACTTAAAAGTATCAGATAGAAATGTCTCCAGTTAATTACTTACAATAAGGCAATTGTTTTTTGTATTACAAGTTTTCTGAAATAGCATTTCAAATTATCCATTATCTCATTAAACATGCACATATTTTAACACATTTCAGGAATCGAAATCTGAACTTTGGATAAAGCCAGGTTCAAAATTCTTGTTTCATTTTGTAGTCATATTAGTATCTAAGGCTTTTACAGAAGGGATTTTGGATATCTCTTTTTATCACTCCATAAATCAGAAAATACTGTCAACAGCCCTAAAATATCAATTTTCACCATGTTTTTAGGTATACAATGTTGTATAATTCAGGCTATGAATGCTATATGAACAAACCCTTCTGTAAAAGTCTTCATAATATTGATAGGAATGTAACTGGAAGGTTTGGTGTATCTACGTGCTACTGAAGTTGACATTTCGAACTCGGAGTAGGAGAAAAAACTCATTTTGAGAAAACGACCTTTAAAGGAAGGCTCCAGTCATTAGATAGTTAATAAAAACTTCAGTATTTAGTGAAACATTATGTTTAAACCATACCCTGAAGAAATCTGCGATATTCCCCGGTATATAATGATTTTATAGCTCTTTTTTATCAAAACCTGTATATTCTGTCAGGCAGCTGCCATTTTGGCCATTTTCAGTAGTCACATGATCCGAAAAACTAGGTCGTGACGTCATCTATGCGTTCACTTTGTCAACATGGACAATCCTCTTATGAACATATAATATGTTGTCATGAGCTTGAAGAGCTTGAAAAGAAACTGTTCTCAGACGACTTGGATTGCATATGTTTACACAGGGAATTCGACACTGTGGTGTTAGAAAAAGCTGTATTGAGAACAGCACAGTCAAAGTGTCCGTTCAAAATAATTTCCGTTTAGCGCAATACCGCATCAGTTGCGCAACTTGCGCCACTTATGTGACAGACAAAAGAGACGCTTATTGTTTAGGTGTCTTTTAATAAGCAGGTAGTCCTATCATTAGCTAGAACTAGCTAGATCTGATCGATATGGACATAAACGCGAGTAAAGTCTAATCTGGCGGGAGAGAGAGATCAGCTGCTGCTGACGAGTTGACACGCAGCTCTGCATAATCACCTGCAGCGGTGAGCGGAACAAAACACACACTTCAGGTTAGAATATCACACATAGCTATTTTAATGACCTCTCAAACTACCTAAACTATAGATAAGTTTAGTTTTACTGTCGGGTCACTCATTACTGATCCGCGAGCTGCATGATACTGACGGGCTGTCAGGAGAAGGAGAGAGTACTCCGTTTATTATTCCCGTGTTATTATAAATAACTGTACACTTTTGAATAGTTAATCTACTATGATTAATTTGTTTAATATCGAATCATATCAATTTGTTTTAAAGCACAATAAATAACAAAGAAGACCTTTGACCGGCACTTTTCTCATTTTGTCCGGAAGATTTAAATTTTAACGGACATGTTGACCTGCGAAAAAATATTCTAACGGGAACTCTGGCACATACGTCAATTTGTCCTCGATACCAAACGCATAGTTCACGTCACTTCCGGTAAAATAAGTCATGTGACCCGTCAAAATGGCGCCGCCCATAGGGTTGATGTTATTTCGGTAATTAATCAGCTTAAAATCACTGATAACGCCATCGGATAAAACATTTTTTTAAAAAGACTGGCAGAGACTGGTATGTTTTATCGGATGATAATTATTTAAAAATGCGTGTCATGAGGATTTCCTCCCTTTAAAGATTGCAGTGAGGCGCTAGCTAAACCCTCCTGTTCTTTGGATGACAGTTTGCGGCTCGACGCACTCCGTGAAGGTATTTCATTTGTTTTTTGTATAACCTTGCTTCGTGCAAGTGACAATTGTTGTCGTCTTCTCTGTGAACGTTTTTTTCGCCGTTCTTTTGCCATTTTGAGATTTCAATTTCTAGTGGAAAGCTAACCAGGAAGTGTTTTAGCACACCACGTGACGCATCTGAACGAATCACGTTGTCAGAAATTGACACCAGCCAATGAGATTGCGTTGCTTGGTTTAAGACCACTTTGTGCTTTCACGATTGGTTGCTGATACAAAGGAAATGACCATATTTGGATCCGTTGAGATTGTGCAGGAGAGACAGAGCTTTCCAGTGATACCTCTGATGACATGGTGCACACAGCGGTCGCGGTACTTTATGTTACGTTAGAATGCTAACTTTTGGTGAATTTAGGAGAAATCTACAGACGCAAATAGATAAACTATAGTAAAATAAACACTTAAATGTGTATTTTGTACGTTTTCCTTCCAAAAGCCTGACAGAAAACATGTTATAGAATCAAAATAGCACAAAATCTCAAAATTGACCAGTACTTGAAAAACGATGTTTTTGCCTGCCGTGTCTCGCCTTAAGATCATGTTTAATCATCTGATTCGCCTGTACATTGCTGTTTTAGTCTGTGTTCTTCTCATTAGTGTCTACAGTGTGTGTCTATTGAACTAGAGCCATGTGGGACAAAACCAGATCATGCCCCTCCCTCTCACTGTCTAAGTGAACGGTAACTGTAAAAACTACACTGGGCATGCTCAGAGTATTGTCCTATTTAATGTGTGCGGCAAAAAAATAATGACCATAGAGTGGCGAAGTCACGCCCATCTACTTCCGGTACATGGGACCTTATTTCGGAAAAATTATCTATTGAAGTCAATGGAGAGAGAAAATGTATCTTTTGATCCCGTTTGAATTGTTCCATGAATTACACATAGGCCTATGATGTTTGTCAATCTTAAACAATAATTTCCATGTCTAAAAAGTCACAGTTTGTCGTAAAACTGTTGAAATATGGGTTAGGGTTAGAAAAATACGCAACTAGAAAGACTACAAATCCCAGAGTCGCGTAAGTGATGTCACAATTGTTTTTCTCCACTAAGAGACAGCTACAATCAGCGCCATATAGATATATAATCTATCTATATGGCGCTGGCTAAGATAAGATAACTTTAACTAGATGCATGTGTGGTTAGTACCAGGTTGTTATCATACCAGCAATGGGTCTTGCTCGTTCTTTCGCTTCCCATCTGATGAAAGGACCAGGAGTTGCTGGATCAAGTTAGCTACCTAGCTAGTAGCTAGCACGTTAGTTAGCATTACAACCTTGTCATTTTTATTAGCCTTAATATGAAGTAACATCAAGTAACCCAACATGTTAAACAGTAAGAGTAGTAGTAGTCATATTTCGTGAACCCTTTGAAGAGTACTGTCACCGGTGTGATCATTCTATAATACACAATTTATGCCCGGGGGAGAAATGCTAACGCTGTCATTCCTGCTGTCAGCATGCCAATTGCACGCTCCCTCAAAACTTGCGATATCTGTGGCATTGTGCTGTGTGATAAAACTGAACATTTTAGAGTGGCCTTTTATTGTGGCCAGCCTAAGGCACACCTGTGCAATAATCATGCTGTCTAATCAGCATCTTGATATGCCACACCTGTGAGGTGGGATGGATTATCTCGGCAAAGGAGAAGTGCTCACTATCACAGATTTTTTCAGATTTGTGAACAATATTTGAGAGAAATGGTTATTTTGTGTATATAGAAAATGTTTTAGATCTTTGAGTTCATCTCATGAAAAATGGGAGCAAAAACAAAAGTGTTGCATTTATATTTTTGCTCAGTGTATAAACACTAGATGACTCATCCGCGCTGCTGGCCATGAGCCATCTAGTGTTTATATATCTATGGGAGCAATGAGCTGCCATCCCCACCATACGTCATCTCACATAATTCAGAGCTGATTGGCTGTAAGTACGTGTGCCGCGAAAAGTGTGGTGTGTGAAGAGGAGACGAGAGACGCGTCCTAAAACCCGGAAGTAAGCTGCGCATGGGTTCCCTCCACAAAAAAGCAATGGGATTTCTCCATAGGATTTTAGAAAATAGCTCCAAATAAGATCTGTGGGAAACGTACCTGTTAAGATAAGGAGGACTTTTACAAAAAAGTAATAGAGATTTTTGTCCAGAGGGATAGGCAAATGGACTTCATCTTCAAGTCAAGGTAAGACCGCAGTTTTATTGAAAATGGGATCTTACTAAGAGAGAACAATTCAATATTTAAATAATAAAATTACATTTTTGGGTATCCTTTTGTTTAACTGTCTGTTTAAAATTAATCGAAGCATCAGAAATCTTTTTTTGTTGAAAATAATATAATATTTTGATTTAGGTCAAAAATATAATATTTGTAAACCTGAAGAGTCAGTGCCAGTGCCTCACCAGCCATGAAGCTCACTGCAGAAGCTTATATATAGACATCTACGTTTTTTGTGCCCCACCACTTTTGTACATATAGAAACGCCACTGGAAATAGAACCCAATATCCTTCTGTTGTGGTATTCACATAGGAACACAAATCATCAACTGTGATTTCTGTTTCAATTACATATTTTATCACATTATTTTAGTCATTTACAAATATTTGCTTTTTTAATTATACTTTAAGCAACTTGATTTAAAAAATAATCGACCCTGAACCAAAGAATGTATAAAAGAAGTGGAAGTAGTCTCCATAGAGTCATTCATTCACTATCTTTTTTTAGAACCAGAACAAATAGGGTGGCGAACAGAAAAGTCAATGCCTTCTGGAAAGATCTTACTGGTTTTTGGAGGAATTTACTCGAGACAAGATTCAGCACATCACTGCAGAGACAGAGAGACGCGAGACGAGAGGGAAGGGACAACAGAGGGAGGGAAAGGAAGGAAAGGTAAGAGTGGAGGAGGAATGAGAGGAGGAGGGAGAAAAGAGGAATTCCTGCATGTAGAGACTGGTAGCAGCTGCAGTGCTCTGACAGTTCATAAAGTTACGCCCGCTGATAACGCGTGTTTGGAGAATGATTTATCAGTAATCACCATTTGAGCACAAATACCTAACCTTACCTTGGTGTTAGTGATTTTATTTTATTATCTCAAGACAAAATGCATTAAATTGCTTGGTGTAGAGTGAGCTTTTGTGTACAATATGTAGGTAATACATTTTTGATTTTTCACAAGTAATGTTTTATTATTTTGCAACTAAACAGTTTATTTAATTAGTCACTACATTAGCAGCTTGTATGACTTAAGTGTGTTACACACTTGAGCTGAACATCCTGTGAGTCAAACAGTATTTAGCAATACAGTTCATAAAGAGGCAGATGGGTAGGTCTGAGTGACAAGAAAACGTTATTCAATGAAACATTGATCAAATAAATGTTAACAATAAAGTTACTGTCTGTTTAATGAATAAAATAACACAAACAACTTGCACTAAGCAGCTCGTTCAGAACAAAAATAAGTGGGTGAATAAAAAATATAAATAAGCTACTTTTGCTAACCGTTGGTGTTCTCGAAAGAAACGTTTTCACTTAGTGTCCCTAATGAATTACTTGGAAAAAAGCAAAATGGGGCACTGAATTTGACTGAATTACTGTTTAACAGAACAGAAATGAGACATGAGTTAACTAGCTAGCACACTCTAAATACTAGAAAGCATCTTCGGCAGTAGAGAGCAGTCGGCTGCTCCGCCAACAGACCTTCAGTTAGCGGGAATAGCAACTTGAATTTAGCTAGCGAATACAAATGTTTATTGTACCGTTATGAACAACACAAATAAACTACACAAATAATAAAACTCCCATAGATTTTTTGGTTGAAGCTTTATTGTTCCCCCTTTTTTCTTAAATTAAAAACAATATCCTGTTTTCCTTAGCACTTGAATAAAGACATATTACTTACGGCTTACTGCAGGTGGGAAAGGTTTTTTTATTCAGTACAAAATGATACATTTCTCAGTGAAATATTTATACACTAATATTAACAATACTTCATTATATTTCTAATTGTATCTGTAAAGGGAAACGTGTCCACTTTTGAAGTTGCACTTTCTAATAACGATGGTTTTTAGCCATTTAGCTAATTGAGATATCAGTGAGCAAAACTGTTTCACCATTTTTTGTTTCCTTTTTATTATTTTGTTCAGTTAAAACAAACGCTAAACATACGCCAATGTTACCCACTCGAAGACACTGTATTACATCTGCACTGTCTATGTTTTCTTGCTAAGTGGTCGGACATGACAGCAGGAAGGAGATGAGGGTGTGTTCGTAGGCAAGGGGCGCCGCGGAGGGGCGGAGCGGTTCTCTCTACCGGGCGGTGTCAGCTGAAGAAAACGGGACAGAGGAGCAGAGAGAGGCCAACATAGGGATTCATTTACCCGGGTGATTGTACTGAATTGGACCAGCGGACTTCAGGTAAGAGAGAAACAGCGTTTAGGGCGTTTTCTCATGACTCAGGGGGAAGTCTTGTGTTAGCTTAACTAACAGAGCAGAACAATGATTTATAACTCACTGCGGCACAGCGTGTCTTCTGTTATTCAGACAATTATATTTGAGAATATTGAATAAAAAGATGCTCACAGTAAAGCAGTATTTGTGAGTTATAGGACAAAAGCTAATTTGAACATTCTAAATGCTATTTTCTTCACACACAATAGTTCCATTGAATGCTGAATAAATGTTAGTCTCGTGTGCAAATGCATTTGTGCATGTTTTATTTATTTTCTTATTACCATTTTATGAATGTATATCAATATTTGATGAATACTATTTGGCATATTTAAAATATGCACTAAGATAGCATTTATTATGAAGCAGCTCATGCAGCTAGGCTAATGTGCTTTATTGTGTGTAGACCAAGTGAAAACAAGGATCTACCTGCAGTTAGCGTTTACAGATTATTGTTTAAAATACTACGTGATCACTTAAGTTTGAATATCACGCTTTACGGTTGTTTCCAAACATCTGAAGGTTGCAGTTTCCTAATAGGAAATTAATAACAATGTGTTAGCGGCAGACAGCAGCAGAAATGTGTCTGGATGCATGGAGATATGAACTGCACTCTAGACATTGTGTGCGTGTGTGTGTGTGTGTGCGTGTGTGTGCGTGTGTGTGTGTGTCAGGATCCATCAGGATTCCTGTAGGTTAAATACACTTCTTCAGTCATGCATCCTCAGAATCCACATCTGGAGATAATGCAGTATCATGATTTGCCTTTAACTAGGAATTGATGACTGATTTTTTTTTCAATTTGGTGTACGTTTGATAGGACAGAGAATACTTTATTTGTTAACTTTATTAGCTTCCATTTTCACATCAAGATATCTTTTCAGTATTTCCTAAACATGCTCATATTATTTTATTGAACACATTTGGCGTGATTTTCTGATTAATTTTGGCACAAACCCACCTTTTACATTTTTTATCTACTTTAAAAAATGTACCCATAAAACATTGGACAACCCTTAAAACCAATGTCTGTTCTTCCTCAAGTAGGGACATCTGGTGGCAGTAAGAATGTATTTTTTCTGTAATCCAATTATTTAACACTAAAAAAGATCAGATTGTATTAATTGCAAATACACCTAAAAATCTTTAAAGATGATAAACCTAATTTAGTTAATTTTCGTATGTACTGGAAATACATTCAAAAAGCCTCACAATGTGCTCCATTTTTTTTCTTCTCAAAGTTTTGGAAAAGTCATGGAAATGTAACTAAAGTTGCATCAAATATAATTTATATTGTATCTAATCGCCGAAATAGTAATACTATAATGATAATAAATACTGTATCGTATAGTAATGAAATGTAAAATTGCATTTAACTGACGAGGTATTTTGCTGGTGAGAGATTTTAGTTGCTATAGCTGTTGAAGCTATGTTTTAGATAGGCACAACATGTTTCATTATGCATACCTTGTTTTCCTGTTCCATGTTAAAATAAACCATTTTCAGTGTTACCACTGAGAAAGAGTAATTTTTTGGTCATGGAAAATGAGGTAAAGGTCATGGAGAAGTCATGGAAAAGTCATTGAAAATCATTAGTGAAAAAGTGTATGAACCCTGTTGTGTAAACAGGAATGTTTTGCATATAAGAGAATACCTTTCCAGTCATTATTCAAAAACCTCTGCAATATAAGTAAGGGATAATGTGCTGCGACGCGGTCATTATGGGGAAAAGAACACCGACAGGCTGATCAGGAGCCCGACGCGAAGCGGAGGGATCTAGATCGGCATGAAGGTGTTCTTTTCCCCATAATGACCAAGTCGCTGCACATTATCCCGCTTATTACATGGCCACATTCTCAACAAAGTAACGTTATGACTCCCAATATTAATTGAAATGCTTTTATGGATTTAGAAAATGATTTTATTGATTTAAAAAATAGTTGTATGTATTGATTTAAATTGACATGCATCCGCGAAGAAAAATAGTCCGATGTTACTGTTTGAACTAACGTAGCAACGGCAGGAACTGCTTCGATAGCGTTTTTGAGGAGCTTTCTGATTACAGATTTGAAAACATCGCTGCTTGCTTTAAAAGTAGCACAATTCATGATGTCAAACCTTGGAAAGTATCTCGATATCCCTGCCCTGATGCCAAAGTAACTGCACACTGTATGTTTTGCCATTTGATGTATATGTCTGGACCGCTGCGTAAAAAGGAGGGTTTCTGCCCGTTACTTCTCCGCTGTTTTCTTGTCCCTCTTGTCTTTTTCTTTTCTTCACTAGGGACTCATCAGCCACTAACTATTACTCCAAATTACTGTGCTCTCCAAATATATTAAAATGAATGTTAAAATCCTCCATGTTGCTATCACACGACAGCGGAAAACTAAAGACAATCAGACAGTTTGCTTGCTTTTCAAACTGTTACATTTGAAAAACAGTGAGAGCGTCTCTTGTCAGTTTGAAAAGCCAACGGTAGGACCTGCTTGCGTTTTTGAGGAGCTTTGAAAAAGATTTGAAAACATCGCTCCTTGCTTTAAAAGTAGCACAATTCATGATGTCAAACATTGGAAAGTATCTAGATATCCCTGCCCTAATGACAAAGTAACTGGCAAGTGAATATGTGTCGCCGTTTGATGTCTATGTCTGGACCGCTGCGTAAAAAGGAGGGTTTCTGCCCCGTTACTTCTCCGCTGTTTTTCTTGTCCCAGTTCCAAAAGCAAACTGCATGCAGTTTGCTTTTCGGCCCAACTGTATACAGTTCAATCGACCGGACTTCTTTCTGAAGATGTGAGCGTCCTTAACAACGGTCAATAAGTCCTTGACAGCGGTCTGTCTGTTCGGTATTAACAACGTGTCACGTGTTCTGAATTGACCAATCAGAATCGAGTATTCAACTAAGCCATGTAATAACTGACGTTAAGCCATGTATAATCTGACCACCAGTGTTATATTATACCATTATAGCCTCAAACAGACATGGTTTTTAGAGACATTAGTGGCCGCTGCCTGTATCTGTGCGTTTCTGACTAAGCAAACACTATATTTGCATGTTTGTGCTGAGGAATAGCCTATTTGTTTATTTGCCAGCGATGTAATTCGAGCATGGCACGTGAGCTTTTTTTAGGACACCCAGAGAGGGACCTTGATTGAACTTAAAGTAAAAAGGTGATTTAGAAACTTTCAGAAGCAACAATTTAAGAGGAATTTCTGGCTAATATTGCTTAAAATGTACAGCTGTAAGACTAATACAAGAGAGGAAACAAAACATTGATCTCTCTTAGTTTGATTTGGATTCATCATCAAATCTTTTAATTGATGGGAAGATATAACTATATTAGATGATCAAGTCTGTTCTATATGATTTTTGACGTTAGATGCCTTCATATTTTCTAGGGATGCACGATAATTATCGGTCCGATATTAGGAATTATGCCATCATCCCGATAAACCCGATACCAGTATTAATAGCCCCGATAATATACAATATATTTTTTGGGTAAAAAATAAGAAAAAAATACTGCGGTGTGAGTGGATTGGGATGAGGGGCGCTTGTTTTTCACTCGGCTCCTCCCGTTTTGCCAGTACTGTGGTATTAGTGGTTTAGGAAGAGGGGAGTTCTTCACAAATCCAGTGCTCCCTAATACTTCGAACCTGATCAGTCACCTGAAACATCGCCATCGCTACGATGGTGTGTTAAAAGCGTACGAAGACAATAATACAATACAAAGTGTGTGTGTGCACGCACGGGCGTTGGAGCTATGTGCAACTCAAGGCATATGCTCGAACCGGAGCTGCCTGGACGCTGCAATCATGTTGCGCAATATCCGTGCGGAGTGTGCTGACTTTTCGTACAATAGGCGCATTCACACTGCGGTACTTTTCCCACAAAGGTTCATGCGAACTTAGTTCATGATCGCGTTCACACCAAAAAAAGCCGGTACTAAAATTAGTTCATGCGAACCTTTTTACTAGTGATGGCGAGATGAAGCCTTATGAAGCTTTGAAGCTTTCCAGCCAATTGGTTCGCAAAAGGGTTCATCTCATGAGGCTTCATCATGGGCTTCATTTGAACACAAACCCCCCTGCTGGTAAAAGTGTGTAAAACAGGCAGATTGGACATCTCAACATCTCATACCGAGTTCCCAATGAGTAAAGCCTTAGAATAACTCTAAACAACGAACATTAAATCATATTTTCATGTTAACAATATTGTTTTTATTCCAGTTGAATGATTGTGATTGAAAAGCCTAAGGAGGCTGGTAAACATTGCAAAGAGGGATTTGTATTCCTTAATAATATTCGTAAACTTAACCATGTTGTAGCCTGAGAAAGGCTAAACCATATCAAAGAATACATTTATTAACTACATTATCTCATTTAGCTGTAGCTTTTATAAACAACAAAAAAGACGTATTGTTCAGTCGTTGAACCAGGGACCCTGCGGTCATGAGTCAACTGCTTTCCAGCTGAGCACACACGCTGAATCTCTCTGAAAACACTGCAACATATTTATTCATGTTTTTATTCCTACATTTATTTATGCTTGTATCTATTTATACTTATGACATGTTCTGACCTCTATATAAGTGAGGGTCTGAGCTCTCTTAATTCCATCGTGTCACCGGGCCCGGGTACAGGAGGGGTAATATGGTTCTTATAAATACATCCATGGCATGGGTAATATCAGCACTGTGGTTCAACCATCCATGGGTTCAACGGTTCAACCGATCTGAATCGCTTCGTGAAGCAGTCACGTGGTATCGACAGGCAGCGAGGCTTCGTTTGTCATCGATGACGTCACTGGCCCAAAACGATACAAGCCTCG
Organism: Pseudochaenichthys georgianus; assembly: GCF_902827115.2. NCBI lineage: Eukaryota > Metazoa > Chordata > Actinopteri > Perciformes > Channichthyidae > Pseudochaenichthys > Pseudochaenichthys georgianus. The sequence goes on from NC_047512.1 coordinate 35,621,180, forward strand.
AAACATGCTTCACAAAAAGCTTCGACACACGCTCCGAAGCCTCGGCACAATACGTAACATCACTACTTTTTACCCCCTCGAAAGTCCCTGCTTTAGTGCCCCTTTCACACCAGCGCTTTTTCAGCTCCGGCTCGGAGCTGGAGCCTGAAAAGTGCCGGTTTTTCCTGTTCACACCGCAGCGGCGCCGGCTCTTAGCTCCGGAATCGGGTTCACTTCCAGCTCCAAAAAATTGTCGGTCTAGAGGCAAGAGCTTCGGAGCTAAGAGGTGGCGTCGCTTACGTCTCTCTTACGTCGAGGCGTGCAGGAAACTAAACCCACCTCCCCTGAACATGGGTCGACTGTTATGCCTGCCTACAAGCAGTAGTGCTTATAAACACACTTTATAAAGTCAGGCAACACTAACCAGGCTTCGTGTGATTCTGTTTATTTGTACCTTACTTTGACCATCCGTATTATTGCAGCTATCGGATGCAAGTAGTCAGTTTAGCTTCGGTTGCTATGCTAACATCACCCGTTTTATACCAGAGAAACTTTCATAACAGCGTTGTGATACCAAACAGCGTCAATTCAGACTGACACACATTCACTTAGGCTAAGGGGAACTGGGGATATGCATCAGCTGCTTGTGTGAGTCGGACAGTGAATACTTTAGAGCGGCCGCTGCAGTGTGAGCTAACCGGGAGCTAACGGGAGAATAAACTCCTGTGGAAGAGCAGCACTGCAGCGGTCGGTAAATGCTGCAGAAACACATTAATAAACAATGAACCACGGCACTCTGGAGCAACGTATACGGTTGGAGAAGTCGTTATTCAATTTATTCTGGCTTCGTGTGATTAAAAGCAACACGATCATCGACCCGACGCAGTTCCCCGTTGTTGTTGTTGTGAGCGCCGTAATGGCTGCCGTTGGGGAGAAAATCAGCGATGTAAACGGTGACGTCATGACGCAGCAGGGGCAGCTCTGGGGCGCCAGTGGGCTGTGTGAACAGAGCGGGAGCTGAAAAGGGAAACCGGAGCTGAATCAGAAAAGCTCCCGCTCGGAGCTAGAAAGGGAAAAGCGCTGGTGTGAGAAAAGAGCTATATTTCTGATTGGCTGGGCGGATTGCAAACTACGCCCCGTAAAACTCCCAAAAAGTTTTGTGAAGCCGCCATTTTATTATCCTCACATTAGCATTATTAGCATTAGCCCTGCGCAGAAACGCAGAGAGAGTAATTTATGGCAACACAAAATAAAACATGGGAGCGGTGGAGATGAGGAGGTGTCGGCGTTCTGGCGATTTACTCAGAAGCTGCTGGGACTCCCAGCAGCTTCTACTCAGAGCCCTATTAGATGGATCTGCTTCTACTGAAGCCAGTCCCCAACTCCGGGGACTTCCGGCCGGGGACTTTGGGTGGCAGTATACGCCGTGAAGTGGTTTGCGGCCTGCCAGTAAGCCCAAAGCAGAAGAAGAAGAAGTGACGTCAGCGGCTTCATTTGCCTAATCCACCCCCAGGGACTTTTTCCGGTGTGAACGCGATCTGTACTTAGTTCATGCGAACTAAAGAGTTCGCATGAACCTTTGTGGGAAAAGTACCGCAGTGTGAATGCGCCTAATGTCCCACTGTCTGGCTTCCTGCATAAAGTCAAGTGCTCGGCGCAGTTGTGGCGAAATGTCGCTCCTCTGTTTTTTTTTAGTCTGGCTGCAGACCGCAGCAAGGAGGCGGATCGTATAGGGGCGGATCGTATAGGGGCGGATCCTATAGTGAATGACGGGAGCCGGCTCTCGCCCGCGAACGAGCCGTTTTTTGTTTTTGCGGAGGGATCTAGATCGGCATGAAGGTACATTATGCAATGTGCAATGTGGACATTATCCCGCTTATTACACATGGCCAGATTCTCAACAAAGTAACGACATGTCTCCCAATAATAATTGAAATGCTTTTATGGATTTAGAAAAAGATTTTATTGATTTAAAAAATAGTTTTTATGTATTGATTTAAATTGACATGCATCCGCTAAGAAAAGTAGTCCGTTGTTACTGTTTGAACTAACGTAACAACGGCAGGAACTGCTTCTATAGTGTTTTTGAGGAGCTTTTTGATTACAGATTTCAAAACATCGTTGCTTGCTTTAAAAGTAGCACAATTCATTATGTCAAACCTTGGAAAGTATCTAGATATCCCTGCCCTAATGCCAAAAGTAACTGGCAACTGAATATGTGTTGCTGTTTGATGTCTACGTCTGGACCGCTGCGTAAAAAGGAGGGTTTCTGCCCCATTACTTCTCTTCTTACTTCTATAAGAATAAAACACGGAGGACGGAGATCTCTTTTTGTCCCCCTCTTCTCCCTGCTGCAGCCTAGCAGCTGATCTCAAAGCTTGCTCCCCTCTCCTGCAGGGAGAAAAACTATATTTATATACTTTATATAGGTTGATACAGTAGCCCCTTTTTTAAAATAGTTTTTATAGGTGTTGCTATCTGTTTTGTGTAGCGTGGTTCTACAAGCAAGTCAATGCATTCATTGGTGGTATCAGAGAGTTATCTGTAAATGCAATGAAAACAATTGGCCACAGCAAATAATTTATATTAAACATGTAATTTTTACTTTTGAATACTTCAGTACAAAGGATGTATTGAATAATTTAAGTGATATATGTGTACACATATAAATCATTAGTCAAAACAGGGCTACATTTGATTTAATTAAAAGGTATAATATGTGGTAAACTGAAGAGCCCTTTGGGAGCAGAAAGAGCCGGCTCTTCTTGGTGAGCCGAGCCAAATGATCCGGCTCACCAAGAAGAGCCGGAATTCCCATCACTAGAACGAATGAATTCTTCTGCAAGGATTTATAAAAGCAGCTGGAATCCCTTAAATTGTATTACTGCCACCTACAGTATGTATTTCTGCTGAGTGTCATTATTCTATTGGATAAAAAAAGTTAGGAAACGCCCCTATACGATCCGCCCCTATACGATCCGCCCCTATACGATCCGCCTCCTTGCTGCGGTCTGCAGCTAGACGAGCTAGACCCATCTCCAGCTAGCTAGCACCAGATGCTAACAACAACAATGCACGTAAGGTCTCTGGCTGCTTCTCTGGTAGACTATTTTCATTTCCTCGCTCCTCGGTCCTCGGTCTCACCGGAAGTTGATTTGCCTGCGCCATCTTGAGTACCGTCCCATGGCTCTTATTTCTGCCGGAGGACCGAGGAGCGAGGAGCGAGGAGCGATCATGGAGGAGCGATAACCGAGGAACCACCCGACCATCCTCCGATGAAATCCTCAGATACTCACCCCGCCCCCTTACTGTGTATCGCTCACTGATTGGACGAGGCAGTGCATGCACTGATCTGATGCTTCTTGACATGAGAGCAATACCCCAGCGGAGTGAAGAAAATACATGAACCGCACGGGAATTGTATTCCTATTGTGCACTCAATCAATATTAATCAAACTATTGTTCGTTTAAATACATTTTAAGAATGGCGTTTATCTTTTTTGAGAATGACTTCTTATTTTATTTCATGTATTTGGATCTACAACAGATGATACTAATGTTTATGTCAGTAAATGTGCACTAACAGAGGCGGGGGTGATTGTGGAAATAACGGGTACAGAGCTGGCTGCTGCCAGACGAACAGCTGTGCAGCGTCATCACAAACGGACGTCGCTTCACGTGGCGCTCCGGAGGAAAGGACGTCCTGTCACTACCCGATCCGTCCCCCTGCCCGATCGGTACTGCGCATGTGCGAGATGGTCCGGAAGTCCGGACGGCAACCCAAGATGGACACTTGACACAGTGGCTTTTAGCAAAGCTCAAAAAGAAAAACCGAGAGAGATGAGTTATTGTTATTACAACGTGACTTCACTATTATTTAACAACTCTTTTTATTGGGTTCTTTTATTTGGGGTTAAGTACAAGTGGATTTAACTTCTGTTAGACAGCTGTCATACTGAATAAATATTTACTGTGAATGTGTGCAAACATGTATGGCATATGGCTGTCTAACAGAAGTTAAATTAATTTCTCACTTATTCTGACAATGTACTTAACCCCAAATAAAAGAACCCAATTAAAAGAGTTGTTTAATAATAGTGAAGTCACGTTGTATTAACAATAACTCATCTCTCTCGGTTTTTCTTTTTGAGCTTTGCTAAAAGCCACTGTGTCAAGTGTCCATCTTGGGTTGCCGTCCGGAGCTGTCCAATATGGCGGACCATCTCGCACATGCGCATTACCGATCGGGCAGGGGTACGGATCGGGTAGTGACAACACGTCCCATTGCTCTTAAAACTCATTTCCCTGCTTCTCGTGGTTTCCTTGCGTCCCTCCATGCTTCCCTGGTGGGAGGGACTAAACGCAGGGAAACGACGCAAGTGAGGGAAGCAAGGATTTCATTTAATCGACCTGAGAAGCAGCCTCTCTCTCGCTCGCTCGGGCCACACATACACACACCCTCCCGATCCTCCAGATGGCCAGTCGGTGCCTGCCGGTGAGCGTGGAAGTGTGGTCTGTCACAAGCGGGCGGCAGGAGCGGGGCTGTCAGCATCAGCGGGGCTGTCAGCATCAGCTTGTAGGGTATTTTAAACTCGATGCGCTCTGAAACTACAGGGCGGCCAAGGAAAAAAAATACACATGCGTTAATCGCGTTAAAATAATTAGTGGCGTACATTTTTTTTTGTTATCGGTATCGGTCTTGAGAAGCAGGGAGTTATCGGTATCGGTTTTAAAAAAAACAATATCGTGCATCCCTAATATTTTCCCATTATATCTTTGGCTTCTTATGCTCGTATTGATTCTCTGTGGAGGTCATTCATCAAGTTGCCATCTAGTCTATTCTCAGGCAGTTACAGTGCTCTGTTCTCTGCAGCAGAAAGCTCTCCCTCTGATTGAATCATACACAGACGAAGTTCACTTGGCTGATATTTTCTATAACATTACATGATGTACTGTGTGATACATTTAGCTGCCATGCTACTTTAGAGCCCCATTTCTGTATTCAAAAAACGTCATCCTAGCCTAAGATCTAATTGTATTGATCTGTTTCTAAAGGGTTTTGCATGCTAACATGTATATATTCAGCTAATTAAATTCATTAGCATATTTGGGAATATTTAAGGGTCAGTTATCTACAGAACACTTCCAATAATCTTTAATGAGATAGAAATGAGGTGAACCAAAGTACAGACAGAGATAGACAGTTGGTGTTAATACTTTGGCAGAAACTGTTCCCAGTGAGGTCGGTGGATTACCTGACTACCGAGATCTTTTTCTAGAAAACACACATTGCTCTTGATGTTTTCCCCAGCCAGGGGTAGTGGTACCCCAGGCGGTCTTCTGCAGTTTCCTGGGGGTACAATGGCATTTGGGAGTATCTCATACACATTTTAACCATACAAATAAATAGTAAGTGTCTGTACGATTGGTAACTGAGCAGAATAGTTGAAAACATAAGCAAATAACAATGAAATGGTTCTATTAGCTAAAAAAAGAATTGAAAATTAGTTAAATAATCCAATCGCTATAAAGAAACAGCTAGCTATATGCCAATGTATAACATGTATAAAACTAACTGCTAAATGACCAATATAGATAAAAGCAATGAATAATTACATTTTATAATTAGATAGCTAAAAAGAAACAAGTGTCTAGATGGCAGAAATTGATAGTTAGAGGTAATGGCTCAATGGCTAAAATAGTTATTTTGGTAATGGCTAAATGGTTTAAATTACAAATGTTGAATAAATGGTTTAATAATAAGATAGATAAAAACAGCTAGCCTAGATAGCAGAAATCCTTTTCCAAGATCAATCAAAAATGTAATGGTTTGGTTGGTAATATCTAAATACTGATACTGGTATACTGCTGTTACCTCATATGTAAGTAGCCATCTACATAAGCTAAATTACAAACGTCTTCACCCTCCATTACAGACTAATATAACCCTGAAGTTATCTACATACATCGATAAGTACTTATAAGGGTCTCTAAGCTGATGTAACCGTTTTGCAAAATTTCTTTTTTTGTTTAATAGATCAAACTTCCATTTATTTTGCGTAAGTACAAATAGCTATACTTCAGGCTGATTAAAGCATGTAATGGTAAATAGATTAATAAAAAAATCTGCTTTAATATGTGTGTTATGTTTAATGAGTTCAAATTGTAATGAGTTCCAAATGTATTGCAGAACATAACTTCAGCTGCCGTGTCGTTTTATAGGTGTCAGCATGTCAGGAAAAGTCAGCGCTGAGGAGATGGAGGAGATCAAGGAGGGCTTCCAGAAAGTGGGTGAGTAAAAATGCGTGTGGGTAAATTGTAGACATAAAGATGAATTGGTCAGTAATGTTTGAAGTGGAGTAAAGCACCTGACAAACACATGTTCATATACATTTTTGGTGCTCCATCTGATGGACAGATGTTTGTCATGGGAGAAGAATGAAATGAAACTTTTGATACCCTACTTTTAAGTTATGGCTTAATGTAATAGTTTGATATTTTGGAAAGTATGTTTTGGAGTTTTCTTGCTGATTAGAAGATTAATACAACTCGTGTATTTGTTTATGCTAAAATTAGTAATCAACTTAGCTTAGCATAAACACTGGACACAGCTAGCTTGGCTTTGTTCTAAGGTAAATAAAAAGCCTTAAAATGCGAATTAGATTTGATTAACTTTGTTTATGTACAGTTTAACAAGTGATATAACATTTGCTAACCTATGAGTTTAAAGGGTGCTGGTAAGCTAATTACGTTTCCTTAGACAGAATCAATTACAGTCTTTATGCTAAGCTAAGTTAACTGTCTGCTGCATTTAGCCTCTTATTTAAAGGTCCCATGTCATGGCCATTTCTACTGATCATAATTCCATTGTTGAGGTATACTAAAATAGATTTATACTGTGCAATTTTCCAAACTCACATTGGTTTCTCATACAGCATCTCTGTAAAGTACGTGTATTCACCGGTATTCACTCTGTCCTAAACGGCTTGTTAGAGCTCTCCCCCCCCCTCCCTGTAAGCCCAGTGTGCTCTGATTGGTCAAGCGACGTGCAGCTGCTGTGAGGAGCAGACAGGGCTTCCGTGTCGGCGAAACAAATACAGCGAGAACAAGCGAAACTCATCATGAGCACACACAAACACTCACAGCCGAAGTAAAAACAATAAGTGTGGCTTGATATTGAGTAAGAAAAAGGTTTATAACGCTGAGAATGGGTCTGCGGAGAGCATTTCTCCGCGATCCCTACTTAGCAGTCCGAAAAACGTTTACCCATTTAAACAGTAGTGGTAGATACCTTGTTTGTTTTAAACATCATAAATACACAAACAACAATGAATACTTACAGGTTGTGTACCCGAATCTCCCGCTGGTCCAAACAAAGTAGGAACAACATCGTTCTTCAGTGCCCTACGCTGTACATATCCGGCATGAATCGCTGAAAGGTTTGGGAAGCTCTGGGCGTGGCTACTGGGTATCCCTACGTAGTGATACCCAGGAAGTAAATGAGAAATCTCCAACGAGGCGTTTTGGGGAGGTCTTTTCTGTGTTAGAGTTTTACTCCCTTCAGGGTGTACTTCGAGGGTTTTTGACTATGCAGACCGTTTACATGGTTTACATGCATAACAACCTTCATAACACACAAGGGGACGGGTAGTAACCGGAAAAGCATGACAAGGTAGGGTAGGGTTCAGAAACACTTTTTGTTATATTCCATGGAATGCTCTTAACATCCCGATAGCAATGAATAAATTAAATGCTTTGACAATAAATATATACAAATATTTCATCTGTGGAAGCCGTGGCGCTGTAAAAAGCAAGTCCAATTATCTGAGCCGGCCCGGCTAAAATAACTGGATGGCCTACCTGCCTGTCAGCCTCCATCTTGTGCACAAACTTATCTCATGCCCTCATTGGTCATGTGCGCGTTTGTGTGTGTTGGAGGATGGGCTCTGTAAGGAAGTCTGAAGGAAGGGGCAGATTTTTTTCGGTTGTGTACTTTCAAATTCTAGCTTACTCGAGTTGGTTTCTCCATTCTTACCTACCCTACCTTTAAGTCTTTATGTGTTGAGTAGTAGTTATTTTAAGCTAACTAGTCAGTAAACTGGGTATTTGTGTGTAAAGTATTTGCCATACGGAAGCCCTAAGAGGCAAATAGCAAAAATGATTCTGGTGATTCTTTTTTTTTAAAAGTCTGATCTCAATTGATTTCTCTCCTGTGTTTATGACTCAAGTACAAAAACTAGGCTGAACCACTACCTAGTATTTGACTAAAAACGTTCATGTTTTGTAAGTTGGCAAGTTATGTTACATTTCTGTCATTTCTATTGGCTAAACATGTATTTTCATCCTATTAATATATATTTGCCTTGTTCCTTCATAGCTACCTATTTCATCGATAAAAAAAGGAAAATGTTTTTCCCTTTTTTTTTTTAGGTAGCTAATTAATAGGATAAACATTTTCTAAGTTTGATGTAAATTTCATGTAAATTGTTTGATGTAAAGCTAATTAATAGGATGAAAATGTTCTAAGTTTGATGTAAATTGTTTCCTCCAGTTTCAGGAGAGGAAACAATTTACATCAAACTTAGAAAACGGATTACCATGATTATTTTTTTTGTCATTCGCCTTAGGGCTTCGGTAAATCCTCCACTGTAAACAAGTGTGAACGCATGTCAATTTGAACAGAAGAAAGGCAAACATGCAATCCAGTCCAGTCATTGTGTTTAGATTAGCAAATGTAGAAATGGTCAATACAAAACAGATACTATATCCTGATGGGCTCCAACAAAAATATCACAATTTTCCCTTCCTTCTAGATGTGGATGGTAATGGGTACATCTGCGCCTCCGAGCTTGGGGAACTCTTCCGGGAGGTGGGCAGCTCTCTGCCTGGATACCAGATCAGAGAACTGCTTCAGAAGCTCGACCGAGACAACGACAGCCGCATCAACCTCGAAGAGTTCACGGCTGTAGGTAACACTAACTATCTAACTAACTGACCGACCGACCGAACGAACAAACGAACAAACGACCAACCAACTGATTAACTAATAAATAAAGGTTTGACTGAATAAAGTCAATTCTTGATGGCTGTTAGGTGAATAAAAAAAAGCTAGCTTGGGGGTTGGGGTCAATATTTTCCTAAAAAACTAGAAATGTCCAAGATTAAAGTTGTACATTTATGATAATAAAGCTGGGATTTTCTTTGAAATAAAAATTATACAATTGCGAGAAATACCTCACAAATACACAAGGCATAAACTCAGACATTCTCTGAGATTACATTGAATACATATTGAAAAGATAGCTAAAAACAGCTGCTAGATGGCTGAAAAAACATTCGTAAACACAATAAAAATGTATTAATATAATGCAAAACATTTTTAAATTGTTATCTTAAACAAAATGCATGATAGGTCCTTGCTCTTGGCACATCTAACAATACTACATCATGCGATCTCAGACAATATCTGCTTGCAACTCTCTGTGTTATCAGAGAGCAGATATAATACGGGAGTTTACCCAACAAAGCTTTATAATAAACGTGTACCAATGACTAAGCCTCCGTACAGTAAGTGATGGCAAACCTGCCTGGGTATACAGGGTACAGTGATGAGTAAGTGCTTTACATTTTGTGACAAATCTCAGTGCGCTGTGATAGGCGGCATCTAACTTGTTTAGGCAATAGGCAGGTGCTGGAGCACAGGTAAAAAGGTCACAGTGACTAGCCTTTTCCTGGCTTCAAATGAGAAACAAGACTTGTTTCTGAAAAAGAAACCTAGTCTAACCCTCAGCTTTTTAAGCAGGTTATTGACATGAAGTTTAAAAGTAAGACAATCATCAAGCCAGATACCTAGGTATTTATAACAGGTAACCACTTCAAGTACTTGTCCTTGCATAGTAACAATATCTAAAACAGGCTCTGGTGTCTTTTTAGCTTTTGAAAATAGCATTACCTTGGTTGTATCAACATTTAAAAGAAGCTGAGTCTGAATAATGTTAAAAACAGCCTGTAATTTAACACCAGCCTCCTTAATGGAGGGACCTGCACAGTACATAACGGTATCGTCCGCATAAAAATGTAAAGTAGCTTCATTCACATTTTCACCTAAACTGTTGATATATATGGAGAATAAAAGTGGACCTAAAACAGAACCTTGAGGAACACCATTAGCAATGTTTAACCACTCAGAAGACAGCCCATCAAAGTGAACACATTGGGACCTTTCAGAGAGGTAGTTCACAAACTACCCCACTGCATGGCTGGATATGCCTATACTGAGTAGCCTCTGCTTTAAGATGCGATGATCGACGGTATCAAACGCTTTGGAAAAGTCAATAAATAGAGCTGCACAACTCTGCTTATTATCTAAAATACTCGTAATGTCATTCACCACTTTCATTGTTGCAGTGATGGTGCTATGTTGCTTTCTGAAGCCTGACTGATGTTTAGACAGGATATTATTTTTACATAAAAACTCTTTACTTGTTCACTAACTAGACGTTCGAGCACCTTCGCCAGAACTGACAATTTAGAGATTGGCCAATAGTTATTTAAAATAGTTCCCTCCCCTCCTTTTAGTAAAGGCAAGACATAAGCTGACTTCCATACTTCTGGAATTGCATTTGTGTTGAGGGAGAGGTTAAAAAGAGTAGTGAGAGGAAGAGCAATACAATCTGCAGCTATCTTTAAAAAGAAAGGTTCTACGTTGTCCGGGCCAGCCGGTTTCTTAGGATCTAACTTGGTTAAGGCTTCATGAACAACATTAACAGTAAAAGGAGTAAAACTGAAAGAGTTTTCCAGACCACATTGTTCAGAGTCACGGATTGGAGTGTTCACAGAAGCAGAGTTAGAAACAGAATCAAACAGAGAACCACAGGACACAAAATGCTTATTAAAGCAATTTAACATGGTGGCTCTGTCCGATATAGTGCCAGATGCTGTGGTAAGGCACGGAGGTAGCTCATTACGGATCTCACCGGTGGATATCGATTTTATGGCTTTCCAAAATTTCCTAGGATTATTTAGGTTTTCTGTGGTAACTGACAAATAGTACTTCGACTTAGCACTTTTGACATGTGAAGTGAAGCTATTTCTTAGCTGCCTAAAACGCAGCCATTCTACCTCTGAGCCTTATTTCCTAGCCTTTGCCCAGGCCTTGTTTCTCTCATGAAGGAGACTAGACAGTTCAGCAGAAAACCAAGGATTGTCTCATCCCTTTACTCTAAATGTACGCAGGGGTGCATGTCTATCAATGATCTCCATAAAACCAAGATAAAAATAAGACCATGCGGTTTCTACATCAGCACACAGATCGATTTTTTCCCCAATCAAACCCAAACAGATCATGAACAAAACCCTGCTCCACAAAATGTTTTATGTCTCTCTTAATAATAATACGAGGTTTAACCTTTTGGACCTTAGTGTCCCTAATTGTGGCTACAGCACAGTGGTCACTCACATCATTCGCAAATACACTACAGATGAGTATTTATAGGGAACATTAGTTAAAATGAGATCAATTAGGGAGGATTTATTAGGGGACTTAATGTTAGGGCGAGTAGGACTGTCAACAATCTGAGTAACATTTAAAGAGATACAAAGGTTTTTAAAATTCTCTGATACTGTAGTTAACCAGTCCCAGTTAAAATCTCCAAGTAGCACTATTTCTTTGTAGTCTAGCTGCGATAAAAGATTTGCTAGCAAAGACAAGGAGTCCTTGACAGCTGAGGGGGGTCTGTAACAGCCCACCACCATGACCTGTTGCCCCTTTGCCACTTCTATATTTAAGGCTAAAAATTAGAATTGCTTACTGATCGATTTGGAAACTAATGTGGATACACTGAACTTATTCTTAACATAAATGGCAACGCCACCACCTTTATTAGGCCGGTCGGAACGATACACATTATAACCATTTAAGGCAATGTCAGAGGCCAAAATAGATTTATTTAGCCATGTTTCTGATAAAACAATGGCGTCAGCGTCAGTTGAGCTTGCCCAAATGCGGACAAAATCTAGTTTACCTAACAGACTGCGCATATTCAAGTCGATGAAACCCAACCCAGACCTAGCTTTAATATCAGCAGGAGTAGCGATCTGACTACTACTGGGCGGACCAGGGTTAGGTTATACATTTCCTGACAGTAATAGCAACAAAAAAACCAGGCATCTCTTAATCGACACACATACATTGTCATCTACTTTAGAAACACCGGAAAAGTCAGCGAGAGTGTGATTTGAGCTTAAGAAGCAGTCCTGAAGAACCATCATCGCAGGAAAACAAAAAAGACAAACATATTTTGTCGATTAATCAATCAATCAATCAATGTTTATTTATATAGCCCAATATCACAAATGTTACATTTGTCTCAGTGGTCTTCACAGTGTGTACAGAATATCAGTATGACAATACGACACCCTCTGTCCTTAGACCCTCACATCGTACAAGGAAAAACTTCCGAAGAAAACCCAGTTTAAAGGGAAAAATTAGAGAAACCTCAGGGAGAGCAGAGGAGGGATCCCTCTCCCAGGACGGACAGACGTGCAATAGATGCCGTGTGTAAATTGAAAAGATAATACATTTGCAACATAGGTAGTCCAAATGTTTGGAAATGCATGTGTGTATAATAGGAAGATGAATCCACGAGGATATCCATCCAGGACCGATGATCCAGGACCACAGCCACGACTCGCGATCCAGGGCTCGCGATCCAGGACACAGGACCGCAGGATCATCCATGACTCCGGATCCCGGCGTATATAGACACCAAAAAGAAAGACATTTGGGGAAGCTGGGTTAATCGGAACATGAGAGTACACAGGTATAGACAGAGAGAAGGAAGAAGTAAGATGTCCCCAGACAAACTAAGCGGATGAAACCCAGCAAAACTAGGGGCTGAATCTAATCAGCCCTAACTATAAGCTTTATCAAAAAGGAAGGTCTTAAGCGCACTCTTAAAAACGGATAGGGTGTCTGCCGCCCGAACACAAACTGGAAGCTGATTCCACAAATGTGGAGCTTGATTGCTCATCACAGCTGCTGCTCGTGCTCTGAAACTCACCTGAGGAACAAGTTACACGCCGTCAGCGCTGAGACGTGATCCACCTTTGCTGAGTTCCGGATGAGAGCCACGTTCAACCTCATCCACCACAGCGGACCCGAGTTCCACTAAAGGCACGCCGGGAAGGGTTTCAGGAGCCACTCCACACTGGGCGAATCACTTCTGGGATCCTACTTTTGCCCGCCGAGTGGATTTAGCACGAGAGGGAGCAACTCTTGCAGAGATAAAGAGTCGGAAGTGTGGTCCCGGCTCTCCTCTCGCCGCCCTTCTCGCCGCTCCTCACACCGCGTATCGCCGCTCCTCTCCGCGCCTGTGCTACCGGCGGAGATGTAAAGTGGATTAAATAGCCGGTGTAACGCGGTGGGATTACCTTCTCTACTCTGCTGTGCTGCTATAGCTGAGGCCTGGTTCCACCTTGCTCCGGGAACAGCGTGGATACTGTTGTGCTGGACTGAGAGAATGGCGGGTGTCGTGTTTCTGTGTGCCTTTTCTTGGCTGTGCTGGACAAGGAGAAGATCGCTAGTCGTCCTGAACAATCTACTGGATTCGGGTATGTTCTGCCGCCCGCAGTGGACATCCCCTGTACAGTTTCAGAGGTGTTGCACAAACAATTGCTGGTTGCACTGTCGCGGACATTCATTTCTGAAAATGTTTGTCTTTCTCACATGCCTGCCACGATGGTCCTTCAGAATTGTTTTTTAAACTCTAATCTCACTTTCGCGAAGTTTGCTGGTGACTCTAGAACAGCTGACAATGTATGTGTGTTGATTAAGAGGAAAAGGTGCTTGGTATTTTTATTGTTGTTACTATCAGGAAATGTACAGCCAAATCCAGGTCCACCGAGCAGTATTAGTCAAATAGCTACTCCTGCTGATTTTATATCTAGATCTGGGCTAGGTTTAATTCATTTAAATGTGCGTAGTCTGTTATCTAAATTAGATTTTGTCCGTATTGGGGCGAGTTCGACTGATGCTGATGTCATTGTCTTATCAGAAACGTGGCTAGATAAATCCATTTTGGCCTCTGACATTTACATAAATGGTTACAGTGTATATCGTACTGACCGGCCTAAAAAAGGTGGTGGCGTTGCCATTTATGTGAAAAATAAGTTGTGTGTAACTAATATGGTTTCCAAATCTGTTAGTAAACAGCTCATGGTGGTGGGCTGCTACAGGGCCCCTTCGGCTGTCAAGGACTCTTTATCGTCATTGGCAAAACTGTTATCACAACTTTCCTACAAGGAAATAGTGCTGCTTGGTGATTTTAATTGGGACTGGTTAACTTCTGTGTCAGAGGATTTTAAAAACCTGTGTACCTCTTTGAATTTTACCCAGATTATAGACAGTCCTACTCGCCCAAATATTAAGTCCCCAAATAAATCCTCCTTAATTGATCTAATTTTAACAAATGTTCCACATAAATACTCATCTGTGGGAGTATTTGCTAATGATGTGAGTGACCACTGTGTTGTAGCCACAATTAGGGACACTAAGGTCCAAAAGGTTAAACCACGTATCATCACAAAGAGAGACAAAAAACACTTTGTGGAGCAGGGTATTTTACATGATCTGTTTGATTTTGATTGGGGTAGAATCAATTTGTGTGCTGATGTAGAAACTGCATGGTCTTATTTCTATCTTGGTTTTATGAAAATTATAGATAGACATGCACCTCTGCGTACATTTAGAGTGAAGGGACGAAACAATCCCTGGTTTTCTGCTGAGCTGTCCAGTCTCCTTCATGAGAGAAATAATGCTTGGGCTAAGGCTAGGAAATCAGGCTCAGAGGTAGAATGGCTACGTTTTAGGCAGCTAAGAAATAGCTTCACATCTCAAATAAAAAGTGCTAAATCAAAGTACTATTTGTCGGTTACCACAGAAAACCTGAATAATCCTAGGAAATTTTGGAAAGCCATAAAATCGATTTCCACTGGTGATATCCCAAATGAGCTACCTCCGTGCCTTACCACAGCATCTGGCACTATATCAGACAGGGCAACTATGCTAAATTGCTTTAATGAGCATTTTGTGTCTTGTGGCTCTCTGTTTGGCTGTGTGGCTCCTGTGAACGCTCCAATCCTTGACTCTGAACAATGTGGTCTGGAAAACCCTTTCAGTTTTACTCCTTTAACTATTGGTATTGTTCATGAAGCATTATCCAAGTTAGATCCTAGGAAACCGGCTGGCCCGGACAATGTAGAACCTTTCTTTTTAAAGATAGCTGCAGATTTTATTGCTCCACCTTTTACTTCTCTTTTTAACCTCTCCCTCAGCACGAACACAATTCCAAAAGTATGGAAGTCTGCTTATGTCTTGCCTTTACTGAAAGGAGGGGAGGCAACTATTTTAAATAACTATAGGCCAATCTCTAAATTGTCAGTTCTGGCTAAGGTGCTCGAACGCTTAGTGAGTGAACAAGTAAAGGAGTTTTTATGTATAAATGATATCCTGTCTAAACATCAGTCAGGATTCAGAAAGAAACACAGCACCATCACTGCGACAATGAAAGTGGTAAATGACATTACTACTATTTTAGATAATAAGCAGAGTTGTGCAGCTCTGTTTATTGACCTTTCCAAAGCATTTGACACCGTTGATCATCGCATTTTAAAGCAGAGGCTACTCAGTATTGGCATATCCAGCAATGCAGTGGGGTGGTTTGTGAACTACCTCTCTGAAAGGTCCCAATGTGTTCATTTTGATGGACTGTCTTCTGAATGGTTAAACATTTCTAATGGTGTACCACAAGGTTCTGTTTTAGGACCACTTTTATTCTCCATATATATTAACAGTGTAGGTGATAATGTGGATGAAGCTACTTTACATTTTTATGCGGATGATACTGTGATGTATTGTGCAGGTCCCTCCATTAAAGAGGCTGTTGTTAAATTACAAGCTGTTTTTAACACTATTCAGACTCAGCTCTCTGAATTAAAGCTTCTTTTAAATGTGGATAAAACCAAGGTAATGCTCTTTTCAAAAGCTAAAAAGACACCAGAGCCTGTTTTAGATATTGTAACTACGCAAGGAACAAAACTTGAAGTTGTTGCCTGTTACAAATACCTTGGTATCTGGCTTGATGATTGTCTCTCTTTTAAACTTCATGTCAATAACCTGCTTAAAAAACTGAGGGTTAGGCTAGGGTTCTTTTTCAGAAACAAGTCCTGTTTCTCGCTTGAGGCCAGGAAAAGGCCACTGTGACCTTTTTACCTGTGCTGGACTATGGTGATTTGTTGTATATGAATGCACCTGCCAATTACCTGAGCAAATTGGATGCTGCGTATCACAGTGCTCTGTGCTCTGTCACAAATTGTAAAGCGCTTACACATCACTGTACACTGTATACCAAGGCAGGTTTACCATCACTCTCTGTACGGAGGCTCAGTCATTGGTACACGTTTATCTATAAAGCTTTGTTGGGTAAACTCCCGTATTATATCTGCTCTCTGATAACACAGAGAGTTGCAAGCAGCTATTGTCTGAGGTCACATGATGTAGTCTTGTTAGATGTGCCAAGAGCAAGGACTGTCTTAGGTAAGACAGCTTTTATGTGCGCAGCTCCACTTGCTTGGAACAATCTTCAGCAATAATTGAAACTGAGCAATCTCATTCCTCTGCATGTTTTTAAAGCTAGGCTAAATGAAATGCTTGCTGATACAATGGGCACTTGTAAATGTCTATAACTATCCTGTAAATATAATGTATAATGTCCTTTATTGTTTTATGTTTCATGTGGAACCTATATGCTGCAGGTCTCCCTTGAAAAAGAGATCTATGATCTCAATGGGACCAATCTGGTTAAATAAAGGTTTGAAATGAAATGATAAGAAAAGGCTCTGGCTCCCATTGTACTTTTAGAGATTCTAGGAACAACCAACAACCCTGCATTCTTGGAACGCAATGCCCTAGTAGGACAGTAGGGTATAATGAGTTCTTTAAGGTAAGATGGCGCCTGCCCATTAAGGGCTTTGTAGGCGAGAAGAAGAATTTTAAATTCTATCCTGTGTTCTATAGGGAGCCAGAACAGGAGTAATGTGGTCCCTTTTCCTAACTCTGGTTAGTACACGAGCTGCAGCATTTTGAATCAGCTGAAGCGACTTGACTGACTTCTTGGTACTCCCTGATAATAAAGAGTTGAGCAGATTTTCTGTGACAAGGCAACCGGTAATTGTTTGTGCAACACATCCGAACCTTTGCAGGGGATGCCCACTTCTCAGAATGACTAGAGATCTTCTCATAGTCCAAAACAGTTAACAGGCACAACAGAATCCCGATATGGGCCATTTTCCCAGACCAGCACACAGTATCCGCGATGTTCCTGAAGCAAATCAGCACAGCAGCAAAAGACAGGCGAAAGCAGCAGTGTGGAAGCGCTCCGGTCCCTCCGTGGTATCCCCGGGGTGAAAGCAGGCCTCTGCAACAGCAGAACCAGGACAGGTGGAAAGCAGGCCAAGCCCGAAAACGTGGATCCACTCCGTCTCTCCGCGACGACTCCGGGGTAAATACCTCTCCAGTACAGCTGTACTCTACAGGTGGGAGCAGGCCTCCGTAGATTGCAGATCTAGGGCGGTGGAGATTGCAGATCTAGGGCGGTGGTGGCGAAGTCCATAGGGACTTGGCTTGGCAACTGGAAGGTCACCAGTTCAAGTCCCGGAAGGACCAAGTGCTACCGAGGTGTTCCCTAAAAACTGCTCCCCAGCTATGGGCAAATAGAAGGGGCAGATGGGGCTCATAGCCATGGAAGGCAACCCATCTAGGAGAACTAAAAACCAGGACTGAGAGGAGTTGCTCCCCCCAGTCCTTAATCAGCATAGTAAAGCCAACCAT
This sequence comes from Pseudochaenichthys georgianus, assembly GCF_902827115.2. NCBI lineage: Eukaryota > Metazoa > Chordata > Actinopteri > Perciformes > Channichthyidae > Pseudochaenichthys > Pseudochaenichthys georgianus. The sequence continues at coordinate 35,639,046 of NC_047512.1, forward strand.
GAAGAACAAAGTCATCCCAAATCCTATACTTCCAGCGGATGGTGAACTGGCCAGATGTATGGAGAACCAGGATGACTGGAAGTGATGATGGAGGGCTCGTCTGAGGACGACCTAGAGAAAGATCGCAGGCAGCAACAGGTGGAGCCGCTCCGTCTCTTCGCGACGAGCAGGCCTCCGTAGATCGCAGATCGCAGGCAGCAACAGGTGGAGCCGCTCCGTCTCTTCGAGACGTCTCCGGGGGGGGAAATACCTCAGCACAGCCGTACTCGACAGGTGGGCCTCCGCAGATCGCAGACAACTAAAACTACTACTTGTATAAGCAGGGACGGCTAAATGTTTGTAAGCAGGAGAGCTAGATGCTAACAGATGCCAGATGCTAACAGGTAGTGGGAGCCTGTAAAAATTGCGAGTGAATGTGGGTTTGTGCATGTGCTCTTGCACAATATAATATCAGAAATATAGGCTGGCTTTACACCCACGGCCCTATCAGAAACGTTGCTATCAGAAACAATGCCCGACTGTTTTGGACGTAATATGCATTACATTAGCATCGCTAACACTCAGAGCTAACCTGTACTGGATAGAGCATGTGTGTGAAGAAACAGGAAATAAAAAGGAACTCACCTTGTGGTATAACCGGCAAGAGAGAAAGCCTTTGAGCTGCATAATGTTTCAGAAATAATCCTTGATAATCCATGATATGGCGTTTCATCACCGCAGAATCTGCCGGGAGAATCTCCCGCATGAGCTCAGCCCCCTCCTTTTTTTTAACGCTTTATACCCCAAATCAGCACTTTTGAAACAGGAAGTGAAATAGAGGGATATGAGGCATGGCTAGAATGGGTGATCTGTTTGGTATTTTGAGCAAAACACTTCATAGACATGTTTTTTATATATTTGTATATATCTGAGACATATGCTATTGCCTACAAATAGCATGATAGGTCCACTTTAAGGATATATGGTTACACTTTTAACTGTAGTTCTAGGTCAGTGGTTCTCAAACTTTTTCTGCCATTCCCCACTTTGAACAGGTGTGCCTTTTCAAGCCCCACCTGTCGGGGGCTACTTTTACTCCTCTCTTTTTTGTTTTTTGCAGTGTATATAGCACATTTTAACATTATGATATGCTTACCTTTAACCTTTGTGTGCTGTTTGGGTCTGTGGGACCCGTTTTCAGTGTTTACTAAAAGAACATGTATGCAATTTAATTATTTTAACCTGCTTTATTTTAAATGTTGAAGTTAAATGCATCAATCTCTTTGAGCACCAGATGAATTTATGGATACAGCTCTCAACACTCAGACGAAAGGGAGCTGTATACTTTCCAAACATCTTTAGAATATGATCACAACCAATAACAAATCTTTTGAACTTGTTTATTCTTATCTTATGTTACCTAGTTAGCATTCTTTCTTTTTATTTATGCATATTTTACTAATCACTCCCCTTTTAAAATGTTTTTTTCTTTTTCCACTGTCCTATATTCAGGGTTGGGAGGGTTACTTTGTAAATGTAATCAGTTACTGAATACTGAATACATGGCTCTGAAAGTAATCCGAACGTATTCCGATGACTTTTAGAATACTTTTTCTTTTTCCATAACAGATGGGTATGTTTTGGTGAACAGGAGACACGTATTTTACTGTTTTAATGGCTTATCAAGAACTCAAACACAACATCTTGGTGTCATTCTGGACAGCTCTCTCATTTGCAACACACATAAAAAACATCACACTGCATTCTTTGTACTGTCTTAAAACCTTTCCTTAGAATATGTTATGAATTGTAAGGTGTCCTTGGGTGCTTTGAAAGGTGCCCCTAAATACAATGAATTATCATTATTATTATTATTATTATTATTATTATTATTATCTGAAACTATGTAATAACTTTTAAAACTGTTTCCAGTCATGCATTCAGCAGCAGCAGGCCATTCACTTTGATTTGATCCCGTTATAAATGTCATAATTTCGACAATAAAGAAATGCTACATAAACGTTATCTTGCACATTTTATCTAATCATCTCCGTTTCTAACTTTCAATATATTTTAAAAGAGATCTCTCTCTCTCTCATCTGCGTGCGGGGGCGGGGCCTCACAGACACGCTGCATCTGTCTCTCGCTCACAGACATGCTGCAGCGATGTACAGTGTGCACACAGTTCTGCCGGTAATGAATATTACATTTTGTGAGGAAACTTTTCCACCAATAATTCCAATAAGTATTCCAAAATGTATTCACTTCAGGTTTACGAAAGTAACTGTAGGTACTCAGATTACTCGTTTTTCAAATGTAACGCCAGCTGAATACAATTTTTGTATTCTGATTACGTAACGCCGTTACATGTATTCCGTTACAACCCAACCCTGCCTATTGGAATGATTTCTTACTTTATTCTTCACAATATATTAAATAGATAAAGGTGTGCTCTCTCGCTTTCTTTCTCTGTCTCGCTCGCTCACAGAAGCTGTGTGGTCCTCCGTGGCGATGACGGCTTGCGTTAAAAAATAATAATAAACATATTTGTAAAGTGGGGGGACACAAACGGGATTTCGAAAAGTGTCACGGTTAAACTCCTTTATGATGAAGTGGTGAGGTGCCGCTCCACATTGCTTTTCTTCCCGACTGCAACGTGTGTGTGTGTGTGTGTGTGTGTGTGTGTGTGTGTGTGTGTGTGTGTGTGTGTGCAGGGGCGGACCTAGCACATTTGGTGCCCTAGGCGAGCTTCACCACTGCGCCCCCCCCCCCAAAAAAAATCAAAACATCTTAACAGTTATACAGTAAAGTAAGGCAAGGCAAGGCAAGTTTATTTATATAGCACCTTTCAACACAAGGCAATTCAAAGTGCTTTACAAAAAACGAAAGACATTAAGAAAATGGCATTTAAAATCAATCATTAAAAAGAAAAGATAATAAAAGAAACATTAAAAGATAAAGGTTACAGTGCAGTTTAAGATGTGAATCAATTAAAAGCAGCGACAAAAAGAAAAGTCTTCAGCCTGGATTTAAAAGTAGTCAGAGTTGCAGCGGACCTGCAGGTTTCTGGGAGTTTGTTACAGATAATTGGAGCATAATAACTAAACGCTGCTTTACCATGTTTAGTTCTGTCTCAGGGGACAGAAAGCTGACCAGTCCCTGAAGACCTGAGAGATCTGGATGGTTCATAATTTAGCAGGAGGTCAGACATGTATTTTGGGCCTAAACCATTCAATGCTTTATAAACCAGCAGCAGTATTTTGAAATCTATTCTTTGACACACAGGAAGGCAAGGCAAGGCAAGGCAAGTTTATTTATATAGCACCTTTCAGCACCAGGCAATTCAAGGTGCTTTACAAAAATGAAAGACATTCAGATAAAGGCATTTAAAAACAGTAAAAGATAATAAAAGAAACATTAAAAGAAAAACAAAAAATGAAAGACATTAAGAAAAAATACATGGATAAAAGTTACAGTGCAGTCTAAGATATGAATAGTTCAATTAAAAGCAGCGACAAAAAGAAAAGTCTTCTTGCTGGATTTAAAAGTAGTCAGAGTTGCAGCGGACCTGCAGGTTTCTGGGAGTTTGTTCCAGATACTTGGAGCATAATAACTGAACGCTGCTTCTCCAGGTTTAGTTCTAACTCTGGGGACAGGAAGCTGACCAGTCCCTGACGACTTGAGAGTTCTGGATGGTTCATAATTTAGCAGGAGGTCAGAAATGTAATTTGCATAGCTATGGTAACTTATTTTGTTGGAAGCCAGTGTAAAGACTTCAGAACAGGAGTGATGTGATCCACTTTCTTAGTGTTAGTGAGGACTCGAGCAGCGGCGTTCTGAATTAGCTGCAGCTTTCTAATAGATTTTTTAGTGAGACCTGCAAAGACACCATTACAGTAGTCCAGTCTACTGAAGATAAAAGCATGGACAAGTTTTTCCAAATCCTGCTGTGACAGTACTGCACCTTTATTTATTAAAAGCAAGAACAAGAGCTAAGAATAAATGTAAAGTGCACACTAAAGAATTAAAACAAACAACTTAGCTAACAAACAATAATAATAACAACAACAATAACAAACAATAAAAGAATGTGCAAATTTGCTTTCAAAGAAAATTAAGAAGAAATGTAAAATATGTTACACATATCAAATAATCAAAATATAATATGCTAAATAAACAAACAAATAAATACAAAACCTTTCACCTTGGCACGTTTCTCTTCTTCTTTTCTTCTGTTTTTATACTGCGCCCCGGATGGCTTTTGCCTCTTCATAGTTCTCTAACGTTAGTCTTTCTTTCCTCAACGCTTAATTTTATAAACACTTGACCGATACCCATCAATGCACAGCGCTCAAGCATGTTCTGACTGTGAACACCTAAAGCCGAGGCTCTTAGACCGACCGACCGTTTTAGATTTTTGGCTAATTTCCCCTTATGTTAGAATATTGTTTTTGTATGTAAGAATAATGGTTGCAGATATAGAGGGGTAAAAAAAGTAAAAGTAAAAAAAAAAAAGTTTTTGTTTTTTTTTGGGTCCAATTTTTGGCGCCCCCCTCTGGGAGGCGCTCTAGGCAACCACCTATATCGCCTGTAGGAAGCTCCGCCCCTGTGTGTGTGGCTGCTGCCTTCGGTGGGCCGCTGGCTCTGGCATAGGTGGACTTTCACAGCGCCGCATCCGCCACCGCAAACACCCGTTGCGAGTCTCCGGCTGTAACAGAACACTCCCGCCCGCGAGGACCAAGGTTCGACATTTATTTAAAACATTTATTTAAAAAATAATAATAATCTCCCGTTCATCGCGTCCATTCACGACCCACCTATCACCAGTGGGGCGCGCCCCACACTTTGAGAAACGCTGTTCTAGGTCAATTGAAGGGAACATTATTTTTACAATATCCACTTCTATATCATTAATAGTAAATATCCAGTGTATTATTGTTTGAATGTTTGGAACATGATATCATAGTTTTGATGAAGGGGTACTTGAAGGGGTGATTAAGCGGTAAATCAACTGTGGGGGAATGCTACTTCTGACAAAAAGGGTCTTAATGTATGAGGTTTGAAAACTTGAGCAAAACAGCAAAAATCATTTTGATAATCTGCTATAAAACTTAATCTTTTTCTAAGATTAAAGTTGCACATTTATAAAAAGAAAACTGTGATATTTTCTGGAATTAAAGTGGTTTATTAACCAGACCACATAAACTGCCGCTTTCCGTGTATAATGCCCGCAGTGGACCAAACCTAACCAAATTATACTTTGCAATTGGATTTAGCAGAGCTCAGGAAAAAGCATATTATCATACGCATCTGTATTTTGAAAAAGAAATGGGCCTCCTTTGATACACAAGCTATGCAAACCCCTGCAGTTATTGAGTCAGCAGAGCTTTGGCCACTTTTATACACTATGCGCCTCAGCCACATAGCTCACCATGGTCATGTTGCCACTGAATCCAGATTCTGAGCTATGCTTCTCCCTCAATTTGGATGGCTTCATGACAGGTGGTATGTCCGGCTTGTTCTGGCGAAGAGTCACAACAATGGTCAGGTTCTTCTCAAGGAGCTTCTCAGCCAGAAGGATACTGGTGAAGAAGTTGTCCATTGTGATATATAATAATATCGTACACTAGCAGCATTTGGCCAGTTCCTCCTGTGTAATTTGACATCAAATGAACTCTCTTCCTCACTAGTAATGGATGACAAGGTCAGGTAATGTTCAAATATTATGTACAGTTATCTTTCACAAGATATCAAATATCTCCTTAGTTAAAAGAAGTGTAAAATTAGACTTACATGAATCAGTCGTGCAAAAGCAGCCTGTTGAGTTGTGACAAGTTTGACGTGGGAAAAGTTGACCACGGTTAACATGTTCCTAACTGCAATCGTTTACAAATAAAAGCTTCCTATCAAATTCCAGAGTGAATACATGTTTGGTCCAAATCACTGCTAAAATTATTATTTATAACAAAAGTATTATTATAATATGTATTTTTTTCATTTTTATCACACTTGCATACATGGGTCATTTTTGACCCATGTATGTAAACCTGATGTAGAAATAGAAAACCAGTTTTAGTTCCTAAATTAAGAAAGGGAGAATGAAAATAATGATGTGTGGTGATCGAAAACAAGATAGTAAATGAATACTTGGAATATTAAATGATTCAATAAATTGATTTTCAAAAATATAGCTAAACACATTGTCGGTCAATACGGGTAATTTTTTTCCCATGTTGTCCCTTAGAAGGGTAGTGATACAAAAATGATTTTTATTCAAAAATTAAGAAAGGAAACCTGAAAGTAAGAAGTTGTGATGATCATAACAAGTTAATTGAGGAATACCTGGCATTTTGAATTGTTAAAGTAATTTGCTGCAAAGATATTTACAATTAAAACTCACTTGGGTCACTTTTGACCCATGTTGTTTATCAAAGGGTGCAGAAGAAAAAAACATACTGATTCGGAAGAGTAACTCTCTTAATCAGTATCTCAAAAAATGTAACCACAATTAAATTGACTCAGTTGTGTTTGCTTGCAGATTTTCGGGGATTTGAAGGACGACCGCATGGCCATGGGTTTCAGGAAAGCTCTGAACAAGAAAGAAGGCATCCTGGCCATCGGGGGCACCAGCGAGATCTCTAGTGAAGGAACTCAGCACTCAATCTCTGGTTAGTAAAGCTACACTTAAACTAATAGAATGATATGTTAGTGTACACTGTCCAATATCATGACAGAAGGGATCTGACTCTTAACTGAACTGTATTTCAGAGCAGGAACGCTACGCCTTCGCCAACTACATCAACTCTTCTCTGGCGGAAGATCCTGACTGTAACCACGTCCTGCCCATCGACCCAGAGACTGAAGCTCTGTTCAAAGCAGTGTCAGATGGCGTCATACTCTGGTAAACCTTAAAGGGGACCTATCATGCAAAATGTACCTTTGTACGTATTTTATACATGAATATGTGTCCCCGGTGTGTCAGGGAACTCACCATGTGTCAGAAAACACAACCCTCTCTCTTTTCTTCCATACCCCAAATCTCTAAAAACTGGGCTGCAACGGATCTGATACAGACTGATACAGATTTGAAAATAGTCTGACGTCAGTGACGAGGAGCTCCGCCTATATGGCCAACTCTCCACCAATCAGGGGAATGAGAGGTTGCCATGGCATGGTAACAGCATGGTAACATGACACTCGTAACTCGGCCCCCTCCTTTGCAGGGGGTGTGTTCAGTAGGGGTGTTGAAAATAATCGTTTCTACGATGCATTGCGATGCGGACGTGGACGATTCGGTCTCGATGCAGTGACGGAAGATAATCGGTTATAGAGTAGTAACGTTGCTTCCTGATTTTCCGGCCGCGGCTTTACTATAACGTTTTTTTCTGTCACTTTAATATCAAATCGGTCGGTGACGCAGAGATCAGGGAACATACGTGACAGCGGCACAGCAACACTGAGCAGTCTGCTTATCCACCAACACAAGAAACACCAGTCCAGAACCGACAACAGCAGGACCCGCTCTGAATCACTCCGTGCATGTCGCTGCGGCTCAGAGACACAGGGAGGGATTTATGTTTTTCAAAAATAATCGCGTTACAATCATGTCAGGTTTTGGTGGATTTAATTAAGTCTTGGATTGCAAAGTATGAATGTCCTCTAGCAATTTGCAGACGATATATACGTGTGTAAAGTTTGTGAAGGCAGGAGGAAAAAAGCTTCCGCGATCACCGTCTCCTCTCCGTTACTCCAAGCCCCGCCCCCTCCCTGAAAATAATGAGTGACAGGCTGATAGTGACCCGATAGAAACGTTGTTATTCACTTAATCACTGAGATATAATGAAGCTAATTTAATCTCATACATTCATGGGATTTATGTAACAGTAAGACAGAGAATGTAAGTGTGCACCCACATGCAGTATTTTTGTTTGTATATGCTGTTGTAAATACTCCTGTTGTCTGCTGTGTTCAGACTCAAGTCCTGTGTGTGATGCCAAATTCAGGACATTGAGAATGGAACAACTTCACACACGGAGGCTAGACCTATACAATTCATTTATTTTGGTTATAAATTAATGTCAAGACATTTATGTAATTGATTTCTGAAGCACTTTCTAAATAATAAAAAGAGAGTTCATATGTATTTACTGCATGTATGCATTGATGAAAATAAGCCATGTGCAGTAATATAGAAAATTGAGGATGCAACGCATTGGTATGAATCGTGATGCACCGTGATGCACCGGGATATCGAACCGAATCGAATCGTTGACAGGATAATCGTAATCGAATCGAATCGTGAGACCAGTGAAGATGCACAGCCCTAGTGTTCAGCAGCAGTGCATGCAAAGACCAGGGGTGGAGGAGAGCAAATATTGCGAAATGAGGCATGATCTGTTTGGTATTTTGAAAAAGAAAACGTATAAATATACCGTATATAGGTATGGCCCTACAATATATTATTCAAATATGATAGCTCTCCTTTAAGATGTCCCTGCCCAAACTCTATCAATAACACTAACGCATCACTTTCGTATTACTTGTTGTGATCCATCCTTTAAAAAAAGTGTATTCTTAATCGACGGGGCCTTGTCCGTTACCTTTACCCACTTTTCAGTCTGATTTTGAGGCTTTGTACCAGACTATTATGCTCATATGTTTTTCTCTCATGTTGTTTTTGCAGCAAACTCATCAACCTCTCTGTTGCTGACACCATTGATGAGAGAACCATCAACAAGAAGAAACTCACAGCTTTCACCACACAGGTTAGTTAGTTGCTTAACTAGATTTTCCACTGCTTATGTTGTTTTTAGTGTGATTTAACTTCATTGCATGTATCTTTGAAAACTATTCAACTATCAAATGTGGGATACAGTAGCATATTGTGGCTGTTAAAAGATATAGAACAATGAAAGCAATTTTCAAATCATTTATTATGGTGATGCCACCTTTATGTCTAAAACTACATCACTGATTTTACATTACTTCCATGAATGTGACACATATTTTGGCGTCTGTCGTCCATCAGGAGAATCTGAACCTGGCTTTGAATTCCGCCTCGGCCATCGGCTGCCAAGTAGTGAACATCGGAGCTCAGGATCTGAAGGAGGGGAAACCTCACCTGGTGCTCGGACTGCTCTGGCAGATTATCAAGATCGGACTGTTTCGCTGATATAGAGCTGAGCCGCAACGAAGGTGTGTACAAACACACAGTCACACTAGCCTGTTGACACAAAGCTAAAAGTAATGTGCCAAAACAGAAAAACTGCAAATGACAAAATCAGTCAACATGAAACATTTGTGGCATTAAATTCAAAACTTATAGCAAAGAAATGTTAATTATTGGCGTAGAGTGTTAACCAGACCCATGCTTGTTTTTTCCATGTGCAGCGATAGCGGCGCTGTTGGAGGAAGGGGAGAGTCTGGAGGACTTGATGAAGCTCAGTCCTGAGGAGCTGCTGCTGCGCTGGGCCAACTTCCACCTAAAAGAAAGTCGGAATGTCCATATCCAACTTTTCCGGAGATATTAAGGTAAGGAAATGTCTGAACCTCTCACCACCAAGCCTGGTGCAGGAATGAGTCCTTAAAACCTGGACATTTTGTTGGCACTTTAGCACTTCCAGTTACCTTGTTTCAGAGTAAATAGGTTTGTTGAGAATTGAGCTGCGGCTCGCCTCGAAAGTAGACGAGAATAGCCGATTGCAGCCGGGGGGAGGTCTCAAAAAGCTTGCCTGTAGTCGGACAGCTCGGAGTCGACTTGACTCGGTTTGCATTTATAAAGAATGCACAAATCGTTAACGTCAGATATGTACCAAGTAAATAATTTGGTTCTGCTCAAGATTAGATTCAACTTTATTGTTATTGCACAGATTACAGGTACTGAGACAACGAAATGCAGTCGGACAAAGTAGGCTTGTTTTGAGATGAGCGAGACCGACGCAGACCTGCGCAATTGCGACCGCCGTCTTGCTAGTGCGTTGCATGATGGTTAGCAAATTTGTCCGACTTGCTCTGGAGGCTCGACTACATGAGACGTTGAAATCTCACGGGACAAAGAAGCCGGCAGCCTTGAGAGTAGGGTTGGGGTACCGAGAACCGGAATCCGGTTCGGAACCGGTTCCAACATTTAGATTCCAACGGCATCATTTAGACATGTGAATTTCGGTTCCGATGCCTGAGGAAATGTTTCTCGCCGCTCTCCGTAGCCTACTGTATGACTGCGGCGGGGGGGGGAAATGTAGCGTTGGTACCTACACTTCCTACAGCGTAACCATGTTCGCCATGGCGCCAGAATCTGTGGAGGCGCTAGCGCTGACAGCTCTGGGAGAAAAAAAAAAATGTTTTGACCGTTGGGGCTCATCCTAATTTTCGGCCTTGATGTAACAACATTCATAATTAAGTAAATGTAACACCCTTTTCACCCCGGTTACACTTTTCATTTGCCTGTACGATGGGCGCTGTAAGTGATGAAAGTGGGGGAATGTTTGGCTTATCTTAGCTCACAGCCAAAGTGCGAGTGAGCGTGGAGCGAGCGTGGGAGAAAGGGAGGGTGCACCGGTACGCGCTGTTGTAACTTGTTAATAGCATCTGGTGCTAGCTGCTCTAACGGAAGAAGAAGATGTTTCTACAATGATGTGGAGGGAGAGTCCTCTCCAGTCAGACTGAGAGGCTCAGTGAGGTAAAGGACTCTGAGTGTTTAGATAGTTCACTTTAGTCTAAGTTATCTCAGTGGGTCTCAAACGTTTTGATCACAATTTAATGTAAACACATATTTCCAAGGCACTCCTTTATAATTATTGGGATAAAACAGGTTTGAAATCATTCCAATGTATACTATAGACAGTAAACCAGACATATCGTTTTAAACTGGAGAGATAAAAACATATGCATAAATAAAATAGTAAAATAAGAATATGAATGAACAACAAAATAAAATACATTACATGTATTTGTTATTGGCTATGGTAGGTTGTGTTCACATACTTATTTAATTATTAAAATGGTAAACCGATCTTTTTCATATGGGTGTTTGGAGTTGTACCCCCTAGTCTCTAGTAATTCTGCTTAAAGTGCACCAGATTGAAGAATTTTACTTTAAAAATGTTCAAACATTTCTTCCAGGTATGCCTGAGAAGGCAGATATGCTTTTTTTTTCTCAACAAGAACTGTTCTTTAAAGTTGGACTGTTGCACTGTTGTAGCTTCAGTGGTTCTCAGGGTTACAGTTACATAGCAGTGAATATAAACAGACTGATTAATGTGAATATTACTGTAAACTAACCTGTGTAAAAGTTTCTCGAATAAATGTCATTTTTTTGTTGGAAGAAGCATGTATCATTTTTTTATCCTGCCCCTCAAAGAGTAGGAATGTGAGAACCGTTAAGAACCGGAATCGAAAGTAGAATCGGAATCGGAATCAGAATCGTGGAAATTCAAACGATACCCAACCCTACTTGAGAGCGAGGTGGAGCAGGTTTCTCTCCACGAGCTGCAGAAGCGAAATGCTTGATGGGAAACGACTCGCTGTTATATCGAGCTGAGCGCTCATTGGTGGTTTTGACCCATGCGGTGATGAAAACTCTCCAATTGGCCTCCGCAAAAGTGTATTAGTGGTTTTGTGTCAGTTTTACGTCGCCACTGGTCCATTCCCATTTTTCATCATTGTCCACAATTCCACCAATCATCATGAAATTAATATCTATATATTTTATACTATACTTGCACTGCTTACCGTTTTCATACTTTATATATCTTAGCATATTCATACACACTGTTAATACTGTTCATACTGCTCACAGGCTACTGTGTACATCTAGTGTATTCATACCCCTCACTGTTTATTCATCATTCAATTCATTCTATATTTATTCTGTAGATTGTGCACATTACTTTTCACTTTACTGCTTTTTGCACTCCTGGTTAGAAGCTAAACTGCATTTCGTTGTCTCAGTACCTGTAATATGTTGCATAACAATAAAGTTGAATCTAATCTTGAGCAGGAACAAATGTATTTACTCAGTACATATCTGAAATTAACGATTAAAAACACGTGTGCATTCTTTATAAATGCAAACCGAGTCAAGCCGACTCCGAGCTGTCCGACTACAGGCAAGCTTTTTGAGACCTCCCCCGGCTGCAATCGGCTATTCTCATCTACTGTTCGAGGCGAGCCGCAGCTCATCTCAAACAAGCCTAATTACTAACCATCATGCAACACACTAGCAAGACGGCTGTCGCAATTGCGCAGGTCTGCGTCGGTCTCGCTCATCTCAAACGAGCCTAATAGCTTAGACCTAAAAGGTGGTTAATTGAATCTACCGATGTTGTCAACATTGACATTAAAGGACATCGTGCATAGAAGACATCAGCGTGTGAAATAATTTTACAAGTTGCCAGCTTATTCGTGGTGAAATTAAAGTAATTGGACCCTGGTTTAGTTCGGATTTTAGCTGTAAACTTCTGCCGATTTAATCTCAGCTTCAAAAAATCATCCTTCTGAAGAAACAGTATCATAATCTTTAGTTTGAAAGCTTATTTTCTGAAATAATCAAAATTCCAATTGAGAAATCATATTGTCTTTTGTTGAGGGAACCAGTGTGAAGCTAACTTCCTGGTAAGCCTACAAAAATATGCTATCTGCAGCGCGAAACCCCCACTGAAACTCTCAGGGTCTCACCTGTGTCCATATCTTGTTTTTTTCTGCCATTGTCTTTGTGTTAGGATTTTAGTTAATTATGAACTAAATATCTTTAGTATTTTGTCTCATCTCACTGAGTTTGTGTATCTGTTATTCAGGACTCCAAGGGCGTACTTCCACCTGCTCGAGCAGATTGCTCCGAGACGGCACCCAAGAGGACGTTCCATCCACGGATGAGATCGACATGAGTGGTGTTTATGTAAGTTGTTGAGCCATTCGTTTATGTATATATGCAAGTTTTCATCTTAAAGAAGCAAAGTCTAATACTGTATGTATGTTAATTAATGTATCTTTTATATTTGAATTAGTCTTTAATTACTCAGACCATTAGGAGAAAACAAACATGGCCACAGAAAGTGTTTTACAATGTTACGATGTTCTAACCCTAACTCTAACTCAAATGGATGTCATGCATGCCAATGCCAGTTTTACCCAACCCAATATACATGTGTGTGTGGTCTCCAGGAGAAGGACCTCAGTAAGAGAGCGGAGTGTATGCTGAAACAGCCGACGCCTCGGCTGCAGACAGTTTGTGACGGCAACTGATGTCGTGAGCGGGAACTCAAAGCTCAACATGGCCTTCGTAGCCACGCTCTTCAAACAACACACCCGGCTCTCACCAAACCAGAGAACCAGGAATGGAATCTGGAGGGTAAGCATGGACGATAATCCTCCCTCGCACTGATACATTACTCACGTCAATCCATGGAGGTGTAGAGAACTGGACTCAGCTTGGAGGCTGGGCATCGTTCATGCCTTTGAAGTTTCTCAGTGACGCCTGAAGCCAAAATGGCCTGACTTGAGAACATTAATCCTGATCATCCAGGGTTTTTGGGCCCATAATGCACCTCATTTTCGCTAAGCCTCGCCTCCAATCGCTTCATCACTAGGCTCAGTCAAATCAATGGAGAGGGAAAATAACTCTAATAATTTATATAAGGGCTGACAAGGGGTTGTTTAATAAAAAAAATTATATATATGCTGATTTACAGACATCTCTTTCCCAATTTAAGTCAATGGGAAAAGCCAAGCCCTCAGAAAGCAAATTTTTGTATTAGCCAAACCGTGGTACTACAACTTCCGTGATTTCGTTGGGCCTAAAAATACGCTTTGCCATTGACTTACATTGGGAAAGAGACGTCTGTAAATCAGTGTATAATTGATACTGCGTATTGGAGGTGAGGTTTAAGCAAATCACAAGTGCGCATGCTCTATGGGGCCCGACACAGTTACTATTGCTCTCTTGAGTTCAGGCCATTTTGGGCTTCATGCCACCACTGAGAAACTTTCTTAGGATTCACCAGGGTCCCGCCTCCAACACTGTATCCAGTTCTCTTTATACATCCATGGCTCCTTCATGAAGTAAATAAAACTTCCTGTGCAGCCCTGAGTCGAGTCCTTATATCATCTCTGAAGGTGAGACCAGAGAGGAGAGAACCTTCAGGAACTGGATGAACTCTCTGGGAGTGAATCCTCATGTCCACCATATCTACGGGTCAGTACCCCTCTGTGTGAAGGGACTTTAGCTTTGTGTTGACTGTCACTGTTTAAATGCATGCATGTGTGTTATAATGCAGGGATCTGATGGATGCCATGGTGATCCTCCAGCTTTATGAAAGGATTAAGGTGCCAGTGGATTGGGACAGAGTCAACTTGCCTCCATTCAAGGGAGTAGGAGGAGGACATTTAAAGAAGGTACACGTACATACTACCTTCAAACTCCTACTGAAGTCAGGATACAATTAAATGAAGTATGAATGATTCATCCTCAAAATGTATTATTAAAGTGAATGTATCATACATGTTTACAGATATTGTATAACTTGTATGATTAGGGAAGTCTTGATAAAAAAACAAAACAATATATCCCATGTGCTTCAAACTAAATCCTTGATTTTTGTTTGCATACTGTTTTTAGTTGATTTCCTCTCTAATATCTATTTTATTTTGTTGAAAAAGGTTCTCCTCTAAAGATTACAATTGTACATGTCATGATAATGTTTTAATTAACCTTCACGGAGTATCAACTTTAACTGGAGAGAGCTTGAACGCACCATTACGTAATCTGTTCACCAGCTGCTAACAGCTAATGCTAACTTAATCACAATCAGGAAAAAGTCTGTCTTTTGAGTGCAATCCTAAAAATTGTATTTCTACCATCCCCGGGACAACATCTTATCCCTCACATTAGCTTAGAAAAAACAGTCCAGAGTAGGTTCGAAGTTTCCGTCCTCTTGACTTCCCTTGTGAACCAACAATGTAAACAAGGGTTAGAGTCAATACATTAAAAACGATTCCGATCTAATTAAATATGGTTATGTTCCAATTACATATTATGGTTGGGACAGGGAGGTTCAAATACCCTAAGTTACTCTAAAGCAGGAGCCACTACATAAAGTGTGTCTGATATAATTTAGAAAAGGTGATATAGTCATTTCCCGAAACATACAGACCGTGTGTGTGTGGTGTGTGTGTGTGTGTGTGTGTGTGTGTGGTGTGTGTGTGTGTGTGTGTGTGTGTGTGTGTGTGTGTGTGTGTGTGTGTGTGTGTGTGTGTGTGTCCAACAGAGGGAAAACTGTGCCTATGCTGTGGAGCTGGGAAAGACGAAGGCTGGTTTCTCTCTGGTGGGAATTGGAGGACAGGACCTGTACGATGGAAATCCAACTCTCACTCTGGCTCTGGTGTGGCAGCTGATGAGGAGGTGATTTAATCTCTCAACTGTGAAACTTCACTTTTTCACGTGCTTATTGACATTATTTTAGAAAATCACCAGAAACTAGAAAAAAACCCACTTTCAGACTCTAAAGATTTGAGTTGCTATACAGCCTGAAGCAGGTAGAGGGCGCTGAAAGGCTATCACTTCCAACATGTTAATTCCTTTTAGTGATGCCATAGAGAAAACAACCTCACTCAGAAATACTCCGCTTTGTGATAGAAAGCAATCGGGTTTATGGCAAATGTAGCATTGATTTTGTACGATTTTTTTCATATAACTTATACAACGTACAGAATTGTTAGGTTACCAGCCAAAATGAGTTTCTCCTTCTACATCAGTTACAGCTAGATATTATCAAATGTTGTACTGTAATAAAGTCCCTAACTATTTCAGTAAATGATTTTACCCCAAGCTCCATACTTCACCAAAAGTATGATTTTATTTGATTGCTGATATTCTAATGTATGCTCTTATAATCCCTGCAGGTACACGTTAAATGTTCTGGAGGACCTGGGAGAAGGAGAAGTAGCGGGAGATGAGTTGATCATTTCATGGGTCAACAAGACGCTGGCTGAGGCCGGCAAGAGTTCCTCTATCAAAAGCTTTAGGGTCAGTTTTACTTTAATATCTACTGTAGCCCTTCTTAGGGTACATTTGGCTTATAATAAGTCCGAAGTAAACAGTCAAGCTAGAACACATTCACAGACCCTTTAGCATTCTTTTCCATCACACTTTAGATACAAAGTCCTGGCTTGAAAATTGTAAAATTATAGTTCAATTTTTTCCACCAGAGTAATCAGGTCTGTCACGTTTGCAATGCTTCTTTCTTTGGTTTCTACTAGTGTTAATGCTACTGTATTATGTGTTTGATGTAATGCATCACAACCTGATTATTGACATGTCAGAGACTGTGAAAAAACACAGCTCTTTGTTTACCAAAAATAATGAAATTGTTCACAGTTTTATTTTAAAGAAACAGTAGTGCTCTGTTAACAGCCTAGTTGTTTTGAGTGTATTTGTCATTATGTGGAGTATACAAGTGTGACCTGTGTGTGTGACCTGTGTGTGTGTGTGTGTGTGTGTGTGTGTGTGTGTGTGTGTGTGTGTGTGTGTGTGTGTGTGTGTGTGTGTGTGTGTGTGTGTGTGTGTGTGTGTGTGTGTGTGTGTGTGTGTGTGTGTGTGTGTGTGTGTGTAGGATAAATCCATCGGTACCAGCATGCCGGTTCTGGAACTGATCGATGCCATCCAGCCGTCCAGTGTGAACTTTGAACTGGTTCAAACAGGAACTCTGTCAGCGGAAGACCAACTCAACAACGCCAAGTAACCGCCGCCTGCTTTCCTCTGACTGTGGCTGGGTTTAAGCTTCACATTAGATCTGTGAAAAAACCTTCAGCCTGCAGTGGGATATTATTTAGTGCATACTATGTATGGATAAAATAAAACATAGGAAACTAAAAAATATATATATATAATATATATATATATATATATATATATATAATATATATACCTGTGCTCAGGATTTTTGAAATACTCAAAATAAAAATATTTTAGCTTAAAGAAGTGATTATTAAATGATAGGTCCAAAACACAGAAGAAAGGCTAGATTGAAACACAATTTCCCAGATATGTTCATTTTTATATTGTTGTGTCTCATTTCCATTATATAAAGGTGATTAAAACATATATAATTATTGTGTATTCACAGATATAAAACCGATAATATAAAATATATAAGATTGTATTTTGCGATTGGAACACTATCAAAAAGATGTTAACTATAAAGAGAAACAAACATTTAAAATAATAATATAAAATAAAAAAAATTACCAAAATAAAAAATGATGGATAGGAGAGAAACGAGTCAGAAGTCAGCACTCTTTTTACTTTTCAGTGGCTGTAACTTTGAAAGCTCACATGGTACATCTAACATGCATTTGCTGCAAATACAAGTAACAAGATAATACAATGAATGTCACAGATATAATTTGTTGCCATAGCGATCCTAACTATGACCCTTTCCTGCACCAGGTATGCCGTTTCCATGGCGAGGAAGATTGGAGCTAAAGTGTACGCCCTGCCTGACGACCTGGTGGAGATCAACCAGAAAATGGTGATGACCATCTTCGCCTGCCTGATGGGGCGAGGCATGAAGAGGGCTTAAAGGACACACACGCACACACGTGCACACGCGCACACACACACACACACACACACACACACACACACACACACACACACACACACACACACACACACACACACACACACACACACACACACATACACACACACACACACACACACACACACACACACACACACACACACACACACACACACACACACACACACACACACACAAATATACACACTGACATTTTGCCTGTGTGACTGGATTAGACATGAAGAGATGAGCTGTGTTGTTTAGTTTTTTAAAGCGGTTATTCTGCATTAAGCCAAAATAGAAGTATCACTTTAGTCATCTTTTGTGAATTCCGTTGTCAATAATCAATAATGACACCTGTGTATGTTGACACAAACAATAATGATCATGTTTTGGCTCCAAAGGACTTTCAATTTTCAAAATGGTTGTGGAATTTTGCAGAAAGTTGAGACTTCTATAACAGCTACCTGGTAAATATGAGTTTTTTTATGAATCTCAGTTTTGCTTTAACTGATTAGTAGTGCCACATTAAAAGAGTACTGCTCATAGTTATGAACATAAGTGTGAATGTGTTTGTCTAGACTGGGTCTGCGCAGTGCATTCTGGGAGGGACTCCTGCCCCGCTATGACCCTGTTGAGGGGTAATTCTGTCCATGAAATAAATGAATACATTAAGGTTTTTTTTGTTATGCAAAGGCAGTGTCACATGGGGATTTTAAGACAATAATCACTTAGACCTCGCAGCCCTGTACATTATTTTATTTGTTTCTCCTATTAATGTTATTTCTTAAACTGTACTGACAGGACTAACATTTCCCCGGCTGCATTGCCTTTAATCTCCCCATGTGTCACAGCTCATGATCGTCCTGCTGTATCTCCAAATGTGCCAGCCAAACCACCAAATGAGCATTAAATGAACCTAAGCCATAAAATGATATTCTTTAATGAATACCTTTTGGCCTTTTTTTTATACTCCCAAAGCTGTGCAGGATAATATGAAGTGCAATGTTTTCACACTGGAAGATCTTTAACTCAGTATATTATGAAACAACAAATCCGGGGGTATTAAATTGTTAAAACAAATGCATAAGAACCCTTAAAATTGCATTATTTGCACCTTCAAAATTCCCTTAAACCCTAAAACAGTTGATTTGATAATTAGTGAGAATTTATTTTCTACATTGTGGACATTGCATTTCTAACTTGTCAAAGCTGCTACTGCTAAATATGAACTCAATACAAGACATTATAACAGAAGAGAACATCTACATTTCCATGAGCTGTTAAAACTGGTCCATGTTTAAAATGTCAGGGAACATGTGTTTGTTGCTGACAAATATTGTTGTCCTAATGTCGCGGGTCCATTTGTGGATATGTTAAAAAGTGATCCAGGTTTGATGCTGCTGATGTTCACATTCCACTTTGTTCTTGTATACATTTTCGATTGGCCCTCTGGAAAGCCACTGTTGGCATAAATGTTGCTTCACATGATAGCAATACTTTTAATACTCAGTATGTTTGAACATATCGATTATGTTCAATAAAATAATTGTTCCATACATGTTTGTTCATTTGTGTCACTTTTTTGTCTTGAGGGCGACTTGATAATTCAATATTAGAGTTATAATGGACTGTAGATTTACTTCAAAGTATACCATAATTAAAAAAAGGTTTTTACAATTTACAGATTAATCCAGAACTTCTCAATTAGAGAGAATGAGAATTGCCTCAGCCATTGTTTTTCAAGTTTTTTATTTTAATGTGATCAAAACAGTATTTTACATACTTCAATATCTCCACTACAATCTGCCTTACCTTTTTTGCTATACACCAATGTATGTGGTAAATATGGGCTGCTAGGCAGAATCAGCCCGCTGTGCTGAGCAGCAACAGAGACAACGGCTGGGTTGATAAAGGAAAGAAGGCTGTTGCCATGTCAACAGTGTGGCTGATATGACATAATGATGGTGGTGTGGATATTAGCAGTCTTAAGAGGCAGCTGTTGAGTTTAAGGGATGTGTCCTGGCTCTAATCCACCAATTATTTGTGCCATTCAATCTTAAACCCAGATCCAGGCTTTTTCTACAAAGATCTGGCCTTTTCTACCCAGATGTGTTCTTATTCTACCAAGATCTAGTCTTATTCTTCCAAGATCTGGCATTATCGTTTACATTTTACCGACATCCATTCTATTTCCTCCAAGATGCTGTCGTCTTCTACCCAGATCTATAATTTGTCAACCAAAATCTTGCTTTTTCTACATAAATACTGTCCTATGATTACAAGATCCTATATTTTCGGAAAAAAAAACTCTTCCTCTTTCCATGTAGATACAGTCTTATTCTAACAATATATAGTCTTATTTTTACCAAGATCCAGTCTAATTCTACTAAGATATGACCTCTTTAACCCAAATATGGTCTTTATTTTACCAAGATCCATTCTAATTCCTCCAAGTTACAGTTGTCTTCCACCCAGATCTAGTATTTTTTTACCAATATACGACCCTTTTTACCCAGATACAGTGTTATTATATCCAGATTTGTCCTTATTTCTCAGGGATACAGATGTTTTCTATCCAGATCTGGCCCTATTCTACCAAGATCCAGTCTTTTTTTTTATCAATATGTTTATTGATTTTCAGCATACAAAAAAATCACATACATAGGACGAAGACATAGAGCCAAAAGCAATACATACATATACACAGGACAACTACATTACATTAAAGAAAAAATAACAACACTAAATTAAATTGGTACATACAACAAGGGCACTTTAATACATCGGCAACCATCCAGTTTTCCAGCAATAGGACCCTATTTCTGCAGAGGCTATCACAGTAATTTACATTTTAACATATTATAACATATTATCCTGCCCCATGTTCGTTCAGAAATTGAGATAGGTCGTTGTTCTTGGTATAATGTATAAAACGTCCCCAGACCTTCTGGAACAGTTCTTGTTTGTTTTTGAGAATGTAAGTGATTTTTTCTAAAGGCAGACATAGAGAAAGTTCCCTAAACCACTGTGCAATACTAGGTTTGCCCAACTTTTTCCATGTTAAGGCAATCACTCTTTTTGCTTGTAATAAACAGATATCTATACAAACTTGTTCATAACGCTGTATGTTATGTCCATCCGGATATAGGCCAAGTAGGAACATTTTTGGTTCCAGCTTTAAGCTGATCAATAAAATATTCTGTACTGTTACCCCTAATCTCTTCCCAGAATTCCTTTATTCTTGGACATACCCATAGACA
The DNA here is from genome assembly GCF_902827115.2 of Pseudochaenichthys georgianus. Taxonomy (NCBI): domain Eukaryota; kingdom Metazoa; phylum Chordata; class Actinopteri; order Perciformes; family Channichthyidae; genus Pseudochaenichthys; species Pseudochaenichthys georgianus. Next base: position 35,659,867 of record NC_047512.1, read on the forward strand.
ATGGAATAATGTGCCTTTTTCTTCCCCACATCTGGTGCACGTGTCTGGGATATTAGCATTAAATGTATTCAGTTTTTTTCTGGTGTAATATACACTCTCATTGGCCAATTGTATTGCAGAAGCTTTAGACGCGTATTACCCATCTGTGTTTGGGCCACCTTACACCACTGTTCCAATGTTCCAATGTTAGATCTTCCTGTAAGTCAGTTTTCCAGTCTAGAGTTCGAGGATTCTGGGGAGAACGCCAGCAGGAGATCATAGAATTCAGATATGATGCCCTTCCCAAAGGGTTTTTTAATTAAAACTTTATCCAATATAGACAGAGGAGGGGCCAGCATGAGTCGATCCTGATTCGCTCCAACAAAGCTCCTGAGTTGCAGATATTTAAAAAAATGCTTACGAGGGATATCGTATTTACTGAAAGTTCCTCAAATGATAAAAAGTTCCCATTATAACTTCCAAACATGTCTTTTAACTGTCCCACCCCCTTTTCAGCCCATAGTCTAAAAACCCCATCAGCATTCCCTGGCGCAAAACGAGTATTTCCCCAGATCGGGCTAAACCAGGAGAGAGAAGAAGGTTCGTTCATATATTTTTGAATGCCAGACACCAATCGTATTTTTAACTATAGGGTTAGGTGTAGTTTTTTTTAAGGTTTTTAGGGTTGTCAGAATATTGATAAGTGGGAAATGGGAGCTTTAAGGAGCAAGACTCAACATCCCTCAACGCCGGAGGCCTCTCCTCTGCACTGTAAAATGTTTGGCTGTAAAATTACAGTAAATTACTGGCTACTAGTTGCATGGATTTCACAGTAATTGACTGTAAATATTTCACAGTAGTTTACTGTAGATATTTTACAGTAAATTAGAATAAAAGAACGACTGAATACTGTGACTTTACAGTTGCCATGCCCATGGAATGACTGTGATATAGCAGTACAGAGCTGTGGTATTATGGTACCTTGCTGTACATAAATTACAGTAATTACTTGTATTTTCACACTTTTACTGTAGAAGTAATGCAACACAGTAGCCAGTAATTTACTGTAAATATAGAAATGTAAATAATACGATATTATATTGTAAATCTGACTAGTTAACTGGGATTTTACCATAACACAATTCAATCAGCTCAACCAACAAAGAAAAACAAAGGAAATGCCCATTTTAACTTGTTATTACTCCATTGAAGTGCAAAGTGCATTTCACAGTGTCTTGGACATGTTGTTACGGCCCCAACCTCTACTCCGCGATAGTGGCTCGTGCTGAGACCCACAACATGAAAGAATACACGCAATAACCGGTACTTGGTATTAACGAGCATTTATTGATAATCAGCCGTTTGCTCACACAAGCGAAACGGGAAACAAAAAGAGGTCTGGAGGACTGGCCAAAAGGAACAAACAGAAGGAGGGAACACCGAGCCAGCCACACCACAGGCCGTAGGACCCAGAGCTCCCCCCTGACCATAAATCAATTATAAACCCTATGAGAAACACAATAAAGCTGCGAAAACTGGACTACCAGGTCCTCCAGGCTAAACATAAACACATCTGCAAAAATATGGCCTACAGCTCAAAATGAAGAGGTAAGGAGAGGGTCTCCCGGCGTTAGGATAGGCGAGACATCCTTCTCCTCCAGCTTCTCTTTATATATACACGGCTGAGTGGAATTTGGAACACCTGGGTGTGAGAGAGATTTTCTTTTCAGCAATGTTGATGGAAGAAATGGAGGCTGGAGTCCGCTTTATATCAAAACACTGAGTTTAATGAGAGCCAACGGCCGTGAGTGAGCTCAAGACATTTACACAACATGCTTTGAGGAAACCCCAAACTCACTAAAGCATTGCACAGAAAACACAGACAATCTACCAGAGGATTCCGGGAGGGGCCTCTGTTCGCGCGTCTTCTGATCAATAATTACAAACACATGGATTCAGAGACAAAGACAGTCTGTTAAAGTCCTCTGGCAGTTAGTCACAGTCCCCCAACAGGAAAGCGGAACCTTTAACCCTTTAACCTATAACCCCCTGCTCTAAGTTATGGCAGACCCATGTGAAACACCAAAATGCACTCTGGTACAAACACTAAACAAAATATTTCTCTCACAGATCCACGCTTTTATCAATTCATTGATAGCCAATTAACATTAGTCTAAGAATATTTTCAGTCACTACTTGAATCAAATAAAACGTCCTCAGAGTTGGGTGGATTCCTCATTACATTAATCACATCAAAAACAGAATAAGATTGGAACAGCCAATCACAATGGTTGATACAGACAACCATAATAGAAAAATCATCTTTCTTCAGTGTTTGATTTCTTTTGTCAAAAAGCACAATAATAACACACATGCAATACAAAAATATAATAATAAAATATATGTTTCAAAAACAAGATCTTTTATCATTTATCCCTCAGTTAATCTCATTCATCAAACACAAATTCAAATTCAGCTTACATCTTTAAAGATTTACTTCAAGGCAATTACTTATTAAAACACGATTAGAATGTAGGATTATAAGAAATCCAATTGAGGTATAAAATCAGAATCAATAGGGATTCAGTTAAAAATTCACAGTTAAGGTATAAATTCACAGTGATGAATCGATCAATCTGTAATCTGTAAAGCTACAGTGTCCTCCATTTTTAGCATTACTTTACGTTTACTTCAATACACTTATTCAAGAGTAAGGCACTTTACTACATACATTTTATTCAAATACATTTGTTCAAAAATCTGAAAAGGAGAAGTCAGACATTTTATTGAAAACAACCTGAGAAAGGAAAAGTCAAAACATTTATTCTTAACAACCTGAGAAAGGAAAAGTCAAAACATTTATTCTTTAGTCTGAGTGTCAACTTTAATCAATTTATCAATCGCTGAAAGGAGGTACCCAAGGTACCGGAACTGCCACGGAGACCCATGGGTCTGGAAGCTCGGCGTCGTACATCAACATTGTGTCATCTACAGTAGAGTACCCCACCAGCCTCTGTGGGGCCTGGAGGGTAGTTTTGGCAACCCTGCGTATGGCTAATTTAATTACAGTGATCAAACAGGTCACTAGGATTAGCACAACCAAGATAAACACTGCAACAGTAACAACACATTTAACCAACCCCGCTCCCCAGGACCCAAGAGTTCCGCTTAAATCCCCAAGTGTAAACCCATGAGTTTCATGCAATTCTTTTATCCCCTTAGCTGTGTCCTGGACCATATCCGTAACTTCAGGTGTGGCGTCAGAGACAAAGGAACAGCACTCCGCACCAATTACTTTACATGCGCCCCCCTGGGCAGCTAAGAGGAGGTCCAGCGCCATGCGATTCTGTAGTGCTACCGTCCTAACTTCCTGCAATTCTTTATGTTCCGCTAACATCGCGATACTTGATACATTTAGATGATGTTCCACTACTTTGGATAATGCCATGATTTCCTGCTGACTAACATAAATGCCGTACCAGGGCAAAAGTAGGCTCGCTACCTGTTGTCCTTTTGTAATGGACCTGCTGTTCCTGTGTAGAGAGGGAAGTATCGCTGCAATCTCATTTGCCTCTACTTTACGGATTAAAGGAATTAGGTAGGCTAGATAACAGGTGCCATAAAAAACGTCATATGGTACGCAGCCATAAGCCCAGTCGCCACAAACTAAGTAAACTCTCTGTGGGAGGGGAATTCTGGCTAATGTTACCCTCACTATGGTATTACAGTCGCTGTGTCCCACATCCGGAGAGGTGTGAGATCCTGCTTCATTCTGGAAACAGATGGACACATTCTTCCATTCATGTACTACAATTGGGGGAATATATATTGAACAGTCACGTGTAGGGGGATTGCCTAAGGGTATTGGTTTCGTGCAATCATGTATTTTAACCTCAACGGAGTCCACTGTTCTGGAGCCAAACCAGGGCACAACTGTTACCAAAGCTTCAACCAGCAAAGATGCCATGTGTGGTTGTTTTGTGCATGTTGGGCTTGTGGAATTAACCGAACAATTAGTTTGTACCAGAGCTAACTGGAATCTGTATTCAAAAGCTAGGTTAATGTATTTCTTCACATATATTAGTTTTAAAAACATCAATCGTTTGAAACCGTCAGGCAGATAATTTGTATTTACTGTCTCAACAATGAGAGAGACTAGACCCTTGTACTGTAACGGTTTATCAGAGTCTGTTGGGTATGACGGAGTGTAGCAGTCCTCAGCCTCATCGCTAATCCTAGAGTAAATGTCGTTCCAGCTGATTAATTTGTAGTCTGCTCTTGCAAAAGGAATTGGGCTAAACATAGGAGAATGCATGGATTCTGGCATATTTTGGCATAGCCAACAGTTACTAATATTACGTTCATGGGCGTAGTCTATCATTAAGTTTACTGCAGAATTAGTTTTAGTTTGTTTAAAAGGAGTAATTAAGGCCTTTTTTGAAAAATCTACCTCACCTCCTGAGTGTTTACGTGGAGTGGATGGAACATTTGTTTTTTTCTCTGGTCCAGACAGGTCGCACACAGCAGCACCTGGATCGGAAACCTGGTAAGCTGGTTTCCTATCTCTACATGTTACTTCATCCCTTATCATTGCCTTATACTGCTCTCTAGTGCTACACCACAGTTCTGGGGGCATGTTTTCAATGGTGTCGAGTGCCATTCTCACCCCTTCCGACGCCACTCCGTCCGCACGGTACTGGTCCATTGGATATAACTCCCATGTTGACCAAACTGAGGACACATAAAATACAATAATACAGTTAGATGAATCACATATTGAAGCTGGACAGTTAAAAGAAATAGTCTTTGATTTGTGATCAGGGAGGGAGACAATCCTCCTGATTCTTCCTCCTTTTCTTTCTCGTTGTGTCTCTCGCACCATACTGAGTGTCTGTGTGGTGATTGGATACAACCTGTCCTTGTCGCTAGGCACTGATTTGCCCGTTGGTGTCGTTTTGCCCTCAGGGTCTGGGCCCTGAGTGGTCAAGTCGTCTGCGCTCGTAGATAAGAGCACCTTATTTTCTTCCTCAGACGGGCGAGATCCCTCGCCACCTGTCGTTGGGATTTCCACAGCTCCATCTAGCAGGGTGACCTTGGCCAGGTACAGAAGACCCAGCATGACGATGATGATGACTGTCTTCACACGCCAGCATCCGGTAGAGGGGAGAGACGACATCTTGTAGCGTGAATCCACTCCGGTCTCCCTTGTACCCTCAGCGCTGTTCTGGTCACTATTAACACCTGGAAAGGACCTTTCCACCTGGGAGACAGAGCATCTTTTTCAAGAGATTTGATTAGTACATTATCACCAATCTGAAAGGGGTGGGTGGGCTCCTCTCCCGGCTGGGGAAGCCTGTCAGCCACCTGCCTGTGAAACTTTCTCAACATGTCAGTTAGATATTTGACATAGTTAGTCATGTAATCCTCTGTCCACAAAAGAGTGAGTTTGTGGGGTGTTACTGGGGGGCTAGATCCTGCGAACATTACCCTTCCCATCAATACCTCGTGTGGGCTAAGCCCTGTCGTTGCATTTGGTGAGCTTCTGATGGAGCACAGAACTAGCGGCAGCGCGTCTACCCATTTTAGTCCTGTGGTCAACATTGTTTTAGTGAGTTTCTCCTTTATAGTCAAGTTCATTCTCTCAACCTGGCCTGAGCTCTGTGGGTGATAGGGAACATGCAATTGCCATTTGAACCCTAACACTGTAGCTAGACTCTGGGTTATCTTCGAAATGAATGCTGGACCTCTGTCACTGTTAATTCCTGTGGGCACACCAAATCTAGGAATAACATCTTTGAGAAGACACTTTACAACTGTTCTAGCGTCTTCTTTTCTGGTAGGGTAGGCCTCTACCCATTTGGAGAACTGGCACACTATTACCAAAAGATATTTGAATCCTTGGCATGGTGGCATATGTGAAAAGTCAATTTTCATATTTACAAAGGGCCCCGAGGGGGGCGGTAAGTGTTCATGCTGAATTTGACCACTTCTTCTTCTTGTCTGCTGGCATATCATGCATCTGTCTACAAGGGTCTGTGTAGCTAGTGTGATGCCTGGAGCAAACCATTGGGACTTTATAATCCCATTCATCCCTCCTTTTCCTACATGTGATTTGCCATGTGCAACATGTGCCAAAACATGGAGGAACGAACGTGGACAGACCATCCGTCCCTCTGGGTGGAGCCACAAGCTGGACTCAGCGTCAAGTGTACAACCTCGTCTTAGCCATAAATCTTTCTCCCTAACATCAGCGCGGGCTTGCATGTCCGCGACATCATTAAAGGAAGGCAAAGAAATGGGTTCTGCGGGTTGTGTCAAGGGGCATTGGAGCACCATAGAAGAGGAGGAAACTGCTGCTTGTTTAGCCGCGGTGTCGGCTAACGCATTTCCACGCGAAATAGGATCATCAGAATTTGTGTGAGCAGCGCACTTAACCACTGCTAGCTGTGTAGGGAGCATGATAGCGTCTAATAGCTGAGCTACTAACGCATGATGTTGAATAGGCTTACCGGCCGATGTTAAGAAACCGCGCATTTTCCACAAGACACCAAAATCATGGCACACACCAAATGCATACCTGGAGTCTGTGAAAATGGTTGCAACTCTGTCTTTAGCCAAAATACACGCCCTCAGCGTGTACGTCTGCAGCCTGAGCCGACGTGCCATTTGGCAAGGCCCGGCTTTCTAAAACTTCCCAGTCATTTACAACAGCATAGCCTGCTAAGTGTACTGTGTCAGACGGCCTGCTCGCAGACCCGTCTGTGTATAGAATCATATCTGAATTAGGGATAGGAGTTTGCAACATATCAGTTCTGGGGGAAGAAGATATGTCAATCGTTGTGACACAGTCATGTGTGATTTCAAAATCTGGAATTGGCACCAGCGTAGCTGGGTTTAGAGGGGGAGAGCGTTTAAGTGTGATGTGTGGGCTTGAAAGAATTATTGCTTCATAACCAGATCGCCTTGCTGCTGTCATATGCTGAGTAGCAGAGGTGTTCAGAATATGCAAAACTGCATGTGGGGCATGTACTACACAGTCACTGGCCAGTACAATGGGAGAGGATTGTTTGATAACAATTGCAACTGCGGCTACTGCTCGCAGACATGACGGCATACCAAGTACCACAGGGGAGAGTCGAGATGAGTAGTATGCAACAGGCCGGAAATTAGAGCCATGCTTCTGCACCAAAATGCCCGTTGCAAAGCCCCCCTTCTCATGGACATGCAGGTGAAACGGCTGATGGTAATCAGGGAGCCCCAGGGCCGGAGCTGATGTCAGGGCTCTCTTTAAGTCCTGAAAAGCTGTGTGCATGTCCTCAGACCATTGAACAATGTTAGGAGCAGCCTGCAGAGTGGCAGCACGCAAGACAGAGTCCATTGCAGCGTACTCGCATATCCAGTGTCTGCAATAGTTAGCCATGCCCAAAAAAGACAGCATGTCTTTCTTTGTGCGGGGTGGTGCCACTTTGTTCAAAAGGCAAATCCTTGCTGGCGAGAGGAGTCGGTGTCCATCCCTTAGAATGTGACCCAGGTATGTGACCTCAGTCTGGCAGTACTGCAACTTAGCCAGGGATGCTCTGTGTCCGCATTCAGAAAGTCTTTTCATGAGCAGAATGGAGTCGATGCGACATGCGTCCATGTTGGGAGAAGCCAGCAACAGGTCATCGGCGTACTGAAGCAAGGTACTACCTCCTGTAAGGACCAAAGTGTCCAGATCTCTCTTAACCGCTGCTGCGTACACAGTAGGCGACTCGACGTACCCCTGTGGGAGGCGCGTGTATGTGATTTGTTTACCTTTAAAAGTAAATGCAAACAGATACTGGCTGTCTGGATGCAGAGGAACAGAGAAAAATGCTGAACACAAATCAATTACTGTGTAAAATTTTGAATCTGATGGCAAGGATGCAAGAATTGAATTAGTGTCAGGCACTATGGGAGCTGTCGGAATGACAATAGCGTTAATAGCTTGCAAATCTTGGACAAAACGCCACTCATCAGGGCGATTGTGCTTGGGAATTGGCAATATGGGAGTGTTACAAGGACTACTTGTATATCTTAATACGCCTTGATCGAGCAGAGACTGGATAACTCCTTCAATTCCCAAAATGGCTCTATGGGGTAAATTGTACTGTCTGATAGCTGGCAATCTGGCATTGGCTTTAAGTGTGACTCTGTGTGGAGGGGCTGAGCAAACAAACCCCACATGATTCTTGTGTTTAGCCCATAATGTGGCCGGAACCTCAGAAAAATCTGAAGGTGGTCCATATTGTGTGGATTCAGGTGGCTGTAAATGAAGGAATGTGCTTTGAGGGAGAGAAGGTTGCTCAGAGAGACGCAGCATGTAATGCTCCTCCCCTAGGTTAATCAGATCGTGTGTGTGTGTGTGAGAAGCCTTTGTAGCTCTCAGCAGAGCATGGCAGTGAGCTGCCATGACCCCCACTTCTTCAGGGTCACTTCCTGAAGTGACCCCTATTGCGAGGTGAGGAATCGTGTCTGCAGCATAAAGAGCCTCTTGTTTGGTTGTGAGCCTTAGGGGCAATGCGCACCCCTGGGGTCCAATAAACATAAAGTTTTCACATTGTAATTGATCTGAGCTGTTGCAAAAACCTCTTATTGATAGTGCATAGTCGTCTGATGGGTTAAAAGCAGCTGTGCAGTGACAATTCAATACAGGCCTCATAAGGGACATTAAAGAGGCACACGCCGGGGAAATGCTAGCAATTTTCTGAATTCCTGTTGTTGAGAAAACAGAAATCATGTTGAAATCTGGAAATGATCAACAATAAAGGTTGTCCTGAGATGATTGAATGAATTGGACAGCTTGATAGACTTTGCTGTCAGGAATAGTCAAAAACAATCCGTCTGGAGTGCAATGTATTGTTGCTTGTAATTTACAAAGCAAATCTCTGCCCATTAGATTAATAGGACTTCCATCTGAAATAATGAAAGAGTGTTGGACATGTGATCCTTCAATTGAAATATCAGTTTTCTCTGAAACGGGCTCTGACATAGGAATGCCAGAAACTCCCATTGTTGTGACAAAATTATTGGTTGCTTCACACACTTTTTCTTTCGTACGCACAGCTGATAATGTTGCTCCACTGTCAATCAAAATGTCTACCGCTTTACCACTGAAATCAACGGGCATAATCGGATCTTCACGCGGGCTATTGGAAAGGCGAATTGTTGCTGCTTGAATGGGGAAATGCTGTGAATTTGACCCTATTTCTTCTTCATGGCATCTCTATCGTCTATTAAATTGACTTTGCTGACCGTTTTGCCCCTGTTGAGCCTGCCTGACATCTTGACTGGTCAGGGGAGGGGGGGGCAGTAATGCAGGGTGTTGGCGAGGGGGCTGGGGAAGAGCAGGCAAAGGTTGTGCGTCCTGCTGTGGTTGCCAGCGCCGTCCGCATTGTCCTGCCCAGTGATCTGTTGCGCCACAGACGTGACACGGCATCACCTTTCTGGGATTTCTATTCTGCTGCTGTCTCTGATTTTGATACTGCTGTGTGCGATGTTGTCCCTGAAACTGCTGGGAGTTATCCGCACTCTGATAAGCCTGTGTATTTGGAGGCAACTTTTGCGCAATTCTGGGGGTCAGAAATATCTGATTTTTGTACAACGTGCGTATTACTGCGAGGGTTGATTTCCATGTTTTAGTTTGCCAATCTGGGGTAGCCATCATATACGCCTGAGCTGTTTCAGGGATTAAATTATGCAACAAAGTCTGTATGGCGAACAAATCATTGCCCTCTCTTTTAATGCCCGCATTATGATCCCAGGCTGTCATAAAGCGCTGGAGAAAGTCTGGGACTATTTCTGTTGGGTTCTGTACGCAAGCCGTCACCAGTGAAAAATCTGTGTGAGTTTTGGCGCATGCTTTGACTGCAATAGCAGCTATCGTTTCGATCCACATATCCCGTGTCTGTGTCGCAGGCCAGTCACCCGCAGGCGTACAGGCAGGGAATTTGAATTCCTCTTTACACGTCGACCAATCTGCTTTATATGTTAGGATTATCAGCTGTTTAACATCATGAACCAAACAGTTATAAACTGAGCAGACATTAGTCAACCACGACAGATACTCATCTGGGCTTTTAGTCGGACTTGGAGCGTGATTAGTGACATCCATAACCTCAGCGGGTGTCCAAGGCTTATAAACTGGAACATCTCCTATCAGTATTTTCGGTGCTGTCATAGCTCCAGTAGAATTATTATCCTGAGATGTTTGCAGTCTTGTGATAATTCTATGAGGGACATAGTTCTTAAAACTGGTGCCGTACGGCGTGTTTGGAGTGTGTAACATGTTCGTTGCGGAGCCAGAGGCCGGCGTGTGTAATGGGCTGCTCTCTGGCGTTTCCTCTTCACTGTCCGCTGCACTGTGTTCCTGCTGCTCCCTTTCTCTATACTGTCCTTCCTGATATGTCAAACGATTTTTATTCATGATAGCTGCAGCTGATATTAATAAATCGTCCTCGGAGTTTCTTGCCCCGGAATTTGAGAGTCCTATCGCGGGAATCATTTGTGTGCAGAGAGACACAGCCTGCTTCCCCTCCAGCAGCCCCGTGTCCGTTAAAATGGAAATTAATTGAGCTGTGCTGGGAGATTTGCCTTGTCTTTTCAGCCAATCGTACATGACTGATTTCGCAATGGCTGTGACGTCTTTTCCGTGTCTTTGTTTAATTCTGGACATGTTTTCTGATTTAACATCAAAAACAGCCTCTAGGCTAAGCAAATGACAAGTAGCTGCGCATTTAGAAACTCGATCAATCAAAGCTTTGAGTTCAATGGAGCCTCGCTCGGTGCCTGACTTTTCATTTTTCCGCTCATCATAACCTCTTTTTTCTGCAATAGTCATCCAAGCTTTAACGCAGTCCTTCATGTACGTTGCATCCCAGGAGCAATTCGCCTCCTGTTCAATTAATTTGAACGCTTGCCACAGCACCATCATGTCAAAAGTGCCCGTTAACGGCCAATCAAACATAAACTGTCCTTTTTGACTATTCTGTTGTGAGTGCTCACAAAGTAACGATGTGAACGGCATAACTTTAGTCCAATCCAAGCTTCTTCCGACAATTCCTGACGGCATATTAGGGGAAAACATGTGCGTGTAGTGGCTGTCTGTAATAGGATTCTTTGTAAGTGTCTTGGTGCGTGAAATATTGTCCCGCTTACCAACGGACCCGTTTGCGGAGACAGTATTACCCATGTTTAACGGTTAGTACAATAAAACAAACACTGCAATTAGACAAACAAACATAAAAACTCTCAACAACTCAGCCTGACAAAAACTCTTCCAGCCTATTTTAATCCGAATTAGGGAGACTTTCAGAGGGGTTATTAATTATGAGAGCCTTCTGTACTCATAATTCTCGTGTATCAGCAGCAACACAGCCAAATTCAGCAATTCATACATTCTCAAACCACAGATTGACCACTTTCTTTAGTTCAAAAGTGATAATAATCGCGGATAATGCTGTATGCTCCTTTTTTCTACGTGCAGCTCTCCCCAGGGGGCGGAGAATCGGCACCTCAGCAGAAATGCTGTTGATTTAGGCAATTTATCCTCTGAAAACTCCTAAATTCGGCGATTTGTTTAAATACAAATCTTGCGACATTGCTTCTAATTCAGAATATCCACTTTGCTGGTACATCTCTTAAAAGCTTCTCTGAATATTTGTTCTGTGTAATTGCCTGGTGAGTTAATTCCAAGAAGCACACACAGAGGAGATCGATGAAATTCGATATTCCTAGGTTATCATTAGCCCCAAATATTCTCATAGTTTTCACATAGGCCGTGCTTGCTCGTAGACATCTGTCCCAGCAACAAACACGGGGAAATTGGCCAGGACCATGTCCCCTTTGACACCGATTCCCGAGGTTATGATTAGCCTCCAGATGTAAATGAGTAGAGAAACCCAAAAAAAATGCAGCAGCTCAGTTCTCTCAGGTAATTTTAATACACCGTTGATCTCAAACGCTGGCGAGTCAATCTCAAAATAGAAATGTACTCACCAGTGTTTCAAAGATCTGAAGGTGCCTGTTCCGTGACGCCAATATGTGAGAGAGATTTTCTTTTCAGCAATGTTGATGGAAGAAATGGAGGCTGGAGTCCGCTTTATATCAAAACACTGAGTTTAATGAGAGCCAACGGCCGTGAGTGAGCTCAAGACATTTACACAACATGCTTTGAGGAAACCCCAAACTCACTAAAGCATTGCACAGAAAACACAGACAATCTACCAGAGGATTCCGGGAGGGGCCTCTGTTCGCGCGTCTTCTGATCAATAATTACAAACACATGGATTCAGAGACAAAGACAGTCTGTTAAAGTCCTCTGGCAGTTAGTCACAGTCCCCCAACAGGAAAGCGGAACCTTTAACCCTTTAACCTATAACCCCCTGCTCTAAGTTATGGCAGACCCATGTGAAACACCAAAATGCACTCTGGTACAAACACTAAACAAAATATTTCTCTCACAGATCCACGCTTTTATCAATTCATTGATAACCAATTAACATTAGTCTAAGAATATTTTCAGTCACTACTTGAATCAAATAAAACGTCCTCAGAGTTGGGTGGATTCCTCATTACATTAATCACATCAAAAACAGAATAAGATTGGAACAGCCAATCACAATGGTTGATACAGACAACCATAATAGAAAAATCATCTTTCTTCAGTGTTTGATTTCTTTTGTCAAAAAGCACAATAATAACACACCTGCAATACAAAAATATAATAATAAAATATATGTTTCAAAAACAAGATCTTTTATCATTTATCCCTCAGTTAATCTCATTCATCAAACACAAATTCAAATTCAGCTTACATCTTTAAAGATTTACTTCAAGGCAATTACTTATTAAAACACGATTAGAATGTAGGATTATAAGAAATCCAATTGAGGTATAAAATCAGAATCAATAGGGATTCAGTTAAAAATTCACAGTTAAGGTATAAATTCACAGTGATGAATCGATCAATTTGTAATCTGTAAAGCTACAGTGTCCTCCATTTTTAGCATTACTTTACGTTTACTTCAATACACTTATTCAAGAGTAAGGCACTTTACTACATACATTTTATTCAAATACATTTGTTCAAAAATCTGAAAAGGAGAAGTCAGACATTTTATTGAAAACAACCTGAGAAAGGAAAAGTCAAAACATTTATTCTTAACAACCTGAGAAAGGAAAAGTCAAAACATTTATTCTTTATTCTGAGTGTCAACTTTAATCAATTTATCAATCGCTGAAAGGAGGTACCCAAGGTACCGGAACTGCCACGGAGACCCATGGGTCTGGAAGCTCGGCGTCGTACATCAACATTGTGTCATCTACAGTAGAGTACCCCACCAGCCTCTGTGGGGCCTGGAGGGTAGTTTTGGCAACCCTGCGTATGGCTAATTTAATTACAGTGATCAAACAGGTCACTAGGATTAGCACAACCAAGATAAACACTGCAACAGTAACAACAAATTTAACCAACCCCGCTCCCCAGGACCCAAGAGTTCCGCTTAAATCCCCAAGTGTAAACCCATGAGTTTCATGCAATTCTTTTATCCCCTTAGCTGTGTCCTGGACCATATCCGTAACTTCAGGTGTGGCGTCAGAGACAAAGGAACAGCACTCCGCACCAATTACTTTACATGCGCCCCCCTGGGCAGCTAAGAGGAGGTCCAGCTCTGTAGTGCTACCGTCCTAACTTCCTGCAATTCTTTATGTTCCGCTAACATCGCGATACTTGATACATTTAGATGATGTTCCACTACTTTGGATAATGCCATGATCTCCTGCTGACTAACATAAATGCCGTACCAGGGCAAAAGTAGGCTCGCTACCTGTTGTCCTTTTGTAATGGACCTGCTGTTCCTGTGTAGAGAGGGAAGTATCGCTGCAATCTCATTTGCCTCTACTTTACGGATTAAAGGAATTAGGTAGGCTAGATAACAGGTGCCATAAAAAACGTCATATGGTACGCAGCCATAAGCCCGGTCGCCACAAACTAAGTAAACTCTCTGTGGGAGGGGAATTCTGGCTAATGTTACCCTCACTATGGTATTACAGTCGCTGTGTCCCACATCCGGAGAGGTGTGAGATCCTGCTTCATTCTGGAAACAGATGGACACATTCTTCCATTCATGTACTACAATTGGGGGAATATATATTGAACAGTCACGTGTAGGGGGATTGCCTAAGGGTATTGGTTTCGTGCAATCATGTATTTTAACCTCAACGGAGTCCACTGTTCTGGAGCCAAACCAGGGCACAACTGTTACCAAAGCTTCAACCAGCAAAGATGCCATGTGTGGTTGTTTTGTGCAGACAATCTACCAGAGGATTCCGGGAGGGGCCTCTGTTCGCGCGTCTTCTGATCAATAATTACAAACACATGGATTCAGAGACAAAGACAGTCTGTTAAAGTCCTCTGGCAGTTAGTCACAGTCCCCCAACAGGAAAGCGGAACCTTTAACCCTTTAACCTATAACCCCCTGCTCTAAGTTATGGCAGACCCATGTGAAACACCAAAATGCACTCTGGTACAAACACTAAACAAAATATTTCTCTCACACTGGGCAGAGGCGGAGCCAGGGGCAGACCAGGTGCACCTGGGCAGAGGCGGAGCCAGGGGCAGACCAGGGCCCTTTCTCATTTCATCAAATCCCCCTCCTCGACTCCTCGACTCCTCGGTCCTCCGGTAGTGACCCGGAAATGAATTTTAGCGCGCCATGTTGAAGGACATCTCATTTCTCTAAATGCACTTCGAGGACCGAGCGTCGAGGAGGCTCTCTGGAGGAGCTATAACCGAGGATACACTGATGGGTCCTCCACGGTCCTCCACGGCTCTTTCGTGGATGCATTTCCGGCAACAGAGATGTTTCAAAGAGTCGTGACCCACGGCCGGACTTATCTCAGCCAATGACAGCTCTGCATGCATCCCCTGGATATTATTTTATTAACTGCTTTCATCGGTACGCGATGTTTACAGTGAGAACAGCTGTGAGCAGAGCAGTGTGTATAATATATATCACTCAGTATAACAGGCCTACTCTCTTTATTTGCTTTAGTTTAGTAGATATCTACAAACAAAGAGTCGATATTTTTCTAAAACCATTTAGTGCTTCACAATAAAATACACAACGGCTGTAGCCTGTTTTAGGAGCTGTATGTGCGTGTGTGTGTGGTGTAGGTGTGTGTGGTACAGTGTGTGCGTAGATGCAGCGGACAGACAGGTCTCAGTTGGTTTGGTGTCCTCTGCTTACTTTTAATACTTGTAAATACAACTTTTGGCCCGTAATTTATTTCCCTCATTGTAGCGACCAGAGGGGACAGGGGGGGGGATATATCCAGTCTCTGATAGTGTTACGTTATTATGAGAGTGCTCTGTTTGATTCTGAAATTGTATATATTTATATAAATATATACATATATATGTGTGTGTGCGTGTCCGCATCTGTAGCCTGTTATTGTCTCATTATACCGCACTGTGAATGAATCAAAGTAAATATATAAGTCATCATGAACACATCTGTCCATCAGACAGAGGGCTGCTGTGCCTTCTGTCATCATTAATGGACGTCTCTTTAAAATGACCGCTCAGAGGAGAGGAGTTCTCATTTCTCTAACCGCCTGCTGCTTCCCCTCCTCTCTCCTCGGTTCCCCTCCTCGGCTCCTCCGCTCGCATCTCCTGTGGGCGCGACTAAGTATCGAGGATAGGAGTTGAGGAGGGGAGTCAAGGAGGGGAGTTCGAGAAATGAGAAAGGGCCTTGGTGCACCTGAGCAGCAGGGAGACAGAAAAGAAAACAAGGAGGGGAGCACATGTTTACACAGACATCCACTCGAAGTCAACAATTTTCTGAAGAATGTGCTGACATGGGGGTTTAAATTGCCATGCCTCTTTTTGGCTTTCGAGCCCGTCTTGGGGTTAATGCCCAGGAAGCACCTGAAAACAATAAGCCAAGACACCAATTTCAATTTTACATAGATTTATATGTTGCATAGTTTATTTTAAGGCACATGCAGCGGTGCACTTTCAATTTAAGTAAAACCTGCACCAAAGAAATAAATTAGTATTTAAAGCTAAGCAAGAGCGGTAAAAGCAAGAAAATCACTTAATTTGTTGTGTTATCACAGAGGATGGTCTGAATACAGTATTGTACTGTGAACATGTTGTGAAATCCTGGTAATCATTTATCCTGTACATTCACAGTAATTAACTGTGCCTGCATTGATTTCACTGTGAAATTCAAATTATATATATTATATATATTGTGAACATCACAGGTAAAGACTGTAAAGTGGTAAAACAGTAATTTATTGTAAAATATTACAGCTAAATATTGTGAAATCATGGTAATATTTTACAGTGTGTGTAATAAAACATCAATGTTCTCAGCTGAGCTGCCCAGTAATACCACAACATGTTAGGGAACTGTAATCCTCCTCTATCATAAGGCAAGTACAAGAGAGACAAACGGAGCCTGGAGCGTCTGTTATTCCATATACAATTAGTAAACATTTTCTTCATTCTAGTAAAAAAAGCTGGTGAAACTTAAGGAAAGTGAAACTTATGCTGTCAGAGTCGTCACCCTCTCCCTCCGGTCCACATTAATACAAATGATCCCAATACGTATGATTGTATGAACTAAAGATCTTAAAATAAATACAAATGTATTTATTATAAACGTTAGTCTTTAACATCTATCACTGTGTATATCACCATTCAAACATCTTTTAAAAGTTTAACAAACCCCACACAGCTCAGTAAAGACTGTGAAATGTTGACCTTATTTGATCATTTCAGTAAAAACGTTTGTAGTGCCGAGAGATAGGGAGTCAGAGGTGGTGCAATGAAGGTGCAAAAGGGAACTTTATTTAAGAGCTGTTGTCCGGTTGCAGTCCGGGAAGAAGAGAGAGAAACCAGGAGGGCACACAACATAGTAAACACATAACATGTCCGTGTGGGAACAATACCCCCAACTGTAGTTCCGTGTGTGAATTCTGTAACCCAGTGTATTAATAGGTGGTCACCACACAAGCCCCCCCTGAATTCAAACATGGCAAAAAAAAAAATCCTCGCGTCCTTGGAGGAAGCACCACAGGGGCCGAGGAGGGCGGGGTCGCAGGTGAGGACCGGGCCATGGAATGGGCCACGAAAGGGGGCAGCAAGAGAGGGTAGGGGCCCTAACGAGGGCGACCGGCATGAAATCTCCGGAAGAACGGAGCGGAATCCCAGGGAGGCAGGAGCAGTCTCCCCGGGAGGAAGGAGCGCAACCCGGCCGCAGGCAGACGCACAGCGGCGGTGGGCACGAGGTCCTCAGCAGGCGTTGAGGTATCCCCGGGAAGCAGGAGAGCAACCCGGCCGTAGGCAAACGCACAGAGGCGGCGGGCACAAAATCTTCGGCAAGCCTTGAGGTATCCCCGGGAGGCAGGAGCAGTCTCCCCGGGAGGAAGGAGCCATGGACAGATGAGAGGCCAGACAGGGTCCCGGAGCGCGCCACCCATGGGCCGATGGAGCATGGGCGACGTCCGGAACTGTCGAAGCGAGACGGGGTCCAGGAGTGCGCCACCCAGGCGCCGATGAAAACGTGAGTGGCGTCTGGATATCCCCGGAAGGCAGGAGAGGCCAGACAGGGTCTCGGAGCGCGCCACCCACGGGCTGACGGCAGCATGGGCGACTTCCGGAACTGTCGAGGCGAGACGGGGTCCAGGAGTGCGCCACCCAGCTGCCGATGAAAACGCGAGTGGCGTCTGGATATTCCCGAAGGCAGGAGAGGCCAGACAGGAAAAAAATGTGTTAACAGTCAGATGTTAACAGAAATACGTTGACAGCCGTTAACAGCTAGCCGTTAGCCGCTAGCCGGCAGCCATGGGTAGGTGCTAGCCGTCGTTAGCCCCTCGTGGTTAGCAGCTAGTCGTCGTCAGCTCCCGCAGCCGGGACATGCAGCCGCACGCCCCGAAGAAACAAGCCCACGAGGTAGTAATCGGGTTGCTGGTCGACCCAGCAGGTCGTGCATCGTCCCCCTGTTGGATGGAAGGCTGATGCAGGAATGGCGAGCAACGTCCCCAGCTCTTCTGCGGGGCGCACACCGAGCCTCAGTCCGCGTGCCGGAGGCAGCCACGGACCATTCCAAAAAATCCCCGGCATTTCGAGAAAGAACCTTGAGTTCCTTTTGCTGTGTTCGGGTCCGTCCCGGAGACTTCTCGAGACTTGTCAGGGTCACCAGTGTAGTGCCGAGAGATAGGGAGTCAGAGGCGGTGCAATGAAGGTGCAAAAGGGAACTTTATTTAAGAGCTGTTGTCCGGTTGCAGTCTGGGAAGAAGAGAGAGAATCCAGGACGGCACACAACATATTTAGTAAACACATAACATGTCCGTGTGGGAACAATACCCCCAACTGTAGTTCCGTGTGTGAGTTCTGTAACCCAGTGTATTAATAGGTGGTCACCACACGTTCATATTTCTCTTTTTTAGTGGGAATGCTGTTAACAGCATTCCAACTAACTGTTATTCTACGCACGAAAAGTTTATTATTATTATTCCGCCGACTTATTTTGGCCCTCTTCTCCTCCCGCATTGAACATCGCAGAAACTCCTTTCAAACATCAAAACGTTCAGCTCGGTCGGGAATCGATGGCTAATATTTTTCTCATTCATAACTTTTATAATTCCAGAGATACATCCCATAATACATGATAGAGATTTTATGGGACAACTGGTCCGCATTCCAAATCTCCGCGCGTCCCTAACAAGCTGGTTATCATACAGGAAGGAGTCCAGAACATACAAGTATCCGTTAAAACAATAATCTATTTTAATGGTAATATAACAATGCAATACAATCAATACATTACCATACAAAGCCATATCATATCAAATGCGTAATGTCAGCAGTATGCCTACTCCTGGCCCTTGTTCACGGGCTGCCACGACCTTCCGGTCCGGGCGGCGCGAGAGGAGAGATAGAACAAAAAGCTGAATAGGCTTTCATACCAACAGATACAGGAAGGGGTGGAGTTTACTCAACCTCCACACACACACACACACACACACACACACACACACACACCCCCCCCACATTCCAGAGACCTCAGATGTGTCTTAAAGGATATTTCTTTGCTTCCAAAGATAACACAAATATTTCACCTCTCATATCTCCAACTTCTGGTTACACAGAATATAAAGTAATTAAACCCACACATATACTATTCAAGATATGTAGACTTCCCTGAAACATGACATGCTAGAGATCTTAAGCAGAATATACTCTTCCCCCACCTAGCACCATGTCCTGCATACATAAACCTCCCCCACAGGGCAATAAAACCCTGTTTACTCTAAACAGCCCTTTTTTAGAGCCATTTTAGTCCTCACCTTTATGAAAGGATAAAACAGAAAAATCAATATAAAACACAAACACAAGTATTGTTTGAACAGTATTCACTTAACTGCTACTATTGATAATTACCAGAGAAACTCAAGGGACCTCTTTTAATATCTGTAAATTGCAACAAGACTTTCTGCCATTTCAAATGTAACACACTTCTTAAATATCAGATGCTGCATACATCACATTTTTAACCATTGAAGTCAATGGAGAAATTCTTCAACTTCAACAAATCTTCATGCGACTTCAACTGCTAACTGTTCATTCATACTTTCACTCAGAAACCTCATTCTAACTTTAAAATGTTACACATCTTTCTGACATTATTCGTGTAAAACAACTTTTAAATCTGATTCTTACTTTTATAGATATTAAACATTGTTTAGACTAACCTGATCTCACCAGAATGCGTGACTCCACCACGAATCACCGCATTGCGTGGTGGAGTCACGAACTTTGTTACAATTACGTGTCGGCACCACGCAAACAACCCCAATGTAAAGTGAATGAGGCTCTTTTGTCGTGGTGCACACACGCATTTCTACAACGTCCTGCAGTGAGCTTTTATTCTATAAAACGTTTTTAAAATCTACTTTATAGCTTGTAGTAACTCACGGGAGGCTTCTTTTATTTTATTTGTATTCATAATAATTTTTATTTTTCGTCAGAATGTATTATGGTGCATTAGTTACGAATTTTTGGTCTCAAAAAACAGTGCATTGTGTGTAATACAACTGTGATTTTTATTAAATTAGTTAGTTTTTAAGGAAGGCCAGAGCTTCAGCTGTGTCAAATAGATTGTTCCCTTTAGTTAACGTTTTTTAAAAGAACATTATATTCCGATTTGATAATGTCCCCTTTATTGTATTACGGAGAGCAATGTGAGCGTCCATTCCCATTGGATAACACAGGATTTTACACCCGGAAGTAAGTATACTCTTTAGTGTCGATTGATTTTATAGTGATATCTGCACGACTCATCAACTCAAAAACACCAGATTATCCTTGTTGATTACACAACATTGGTTGGTTTAAATTGTGTACAATGCTTTTGTAATTTCCCCCTTCGATTCGGAGAAACACATATTTGTTCAGTTTAGGATGGCCGAAGACACTACACTACCCAGAATCCTCAGCAAATTCTGCTTTGCCTCAAGCTCTGTGATTGGTTGACTGCATTCCATATGAAAAAAACGTTTCGTAAAAGATAAATCATACTTTATTCAGCAGTGCTTGCTTTACTCTTTGAAAGTCATCACATGAATGCATTGTAATAAATGGTTTGGCTGCATTAAATATTACACATCTGTCGTAGTTCTGTATTTGTATTTATCTACAGAGATCTGGCTCAGAATAGACCGGAAACTATTCTTTTACCGTTCTGTTTTAATTTCACAATAAAGTTAGTAGTAATAATTTGTTTTGATATTATTGTTTTTTATTAACTACTCATGTTAAGACCATCTTTTCTGTGTTGCTGTAGGGTTTTTCCATCGCTTTTGTGTTACAAATATCAAAACAATAACTAAATATATCCGTCGTAAACTAAACCAGAAACAGCAGTATATTTTATTTTGTTAACACTGTAAATTTGACAGATTATTAACCCAAACCACCTACTGGTTAAAGCACGTTATTACACGTTTAGATTAATATTGAAATCTTGAAAAGGGATGTCCAAAATAGCAATTATATACAGTTTTTAATTAACTATTTGTAGAGAATAACGAGTAATGTATATACTTTATAGGGATCTGCAGATAAATATTTAGTCTTCTCAAGCACCAACAATCATTACATTACATTACATTGCATTTAGCTGACGCTTTTATCCAAAGCGACTTACAATAAGTGCGTTCGACCAACAAAATACAAGCTTGAAGAAAACAGAATCATAAAGTACATCAGGCTTCATAGAGCAAAAACATTTCAAGTGCTACTCAACTGGCTTTAGATAAGTCAGTCCTCCAATCAAATATCTCTCCTGATTGTTGGCACTTGACAATCACCTTCCCTGAATTTTACTCAGGTGTAACTAAAGTCTGCTTTAAGGGTTGATTATATTTCACATCATTAATCAGAATTTGTAACGTAACTAAAATAAATGTAGTGGAGTAAAAATACCTGGTTAACCTTAAAGAAAGCCCTCAGGATTATAAAAGACCCCCATCACCCCAGCCACAAACTGTTCTGTCTGCTGCCATCTGGCACAACAGCCGCATTCTAGGAGAGGATGTGGCTGTTGTGGAGGACTACAGTACCTGGGAGTGCACTTATGGGCTGAACTGGAGGATCAACACTGACGCTGTGTACAAGAAGGGGATGAGCAGACTCTATTTTCTGAGGAAGCTGAGATCCTTCCACGTGTGCAGCAAGATGCTGGAGATCTTCTAGTCTGTTGTGGCCAGTGCACTCTTCTTTGCTGCGGTCTGATCAAGCTAGACCCCTTTGAAGGTGGAGAGGAGGACACTGAACAGGCTGTTGTCCATGATGGATAACCCACCCATCCTCTCCACCTGCAGCTGGACAGTCAACGGAGCTCCTTCTCCAACAGACTGCTGCAGCTCCGCTGTCACAAGGACCGATACAGGAACACATTCCTGCCCACTGCAATAACTCTGGACAACAAATCACCTCTGGCTGGAAGAGAACTCTCTGCTCCATAGTTTCTCTAATACAACCTCGCTGTACATTGTACACATATATAATCTGTTCAATATTTGATATTCCATATTCCATTATCATATATTTTTGAATATGTATATTTGCATATATAATATCTACATGTATATTTTCTATTTCAACATGTATATTTTCTATTTTCTTTTCTTTTCTTTCTATTCTTGTTTATTTGTGGTTTTGTTTTATTGTAAAATGCCTTGTCTTTTATGCTGCTGCAACAAAAACAATGTCTCAAATTGGGATCAATAAAGTACCATCTTATCTTATTATCTTATCTTACATCCGGACCAAAACCACCAGACTCAGGGACAGTTTCATCCCACAGGCCATAAGACTATTAAACACCTGAACTTTGAAATAACATCCATAACATTCATCTGGCTGCTACTTAGAAAGTATTTGTCTAATATATCATATTCCAATCACTTGTATAGACTCTTATTGCACTATTTCACTTTTTTTCTTTTTGTATTGACTTGCACTATTTTTTGCACTAGGAGACGTTCGATTCCTGTTTTGAATAGTGTGCCGTCGATGGGTTTAATTCCATTTCAAAATGCTGTTTGTCGCTCAGCGTAAACTTCAACATTGTCAAGCAAAGCACATGGTGTAGTCCCAAACGATAGCTGAGGATTCTGGGTAGTGTAGTGTCTTCGGCCATCCTAAACTGAACAAATGTTTGTTTCTCCGAATCGAAGGGGAAAATTACAAAAGCATTGTACACAATTTAAACCAATCAATGTTGTGTAATCAACAAGGATAATCTGTGTTTTTTAGTTGATGAGTAGTGCAGATAGCACTGTAAAATCAATCGACAGAGAATACTTACTTCCGGGTGTAAAATCCTGCGTTATCCAATGGGAATGGATGCTCACATTGCTCTCCGTAATACAATAAAGGGGACATGATCAAATCGGAATATAATGTTCTGAACAAAAATTCGTAACTAATGCACCATAATACATTCTGTCGAAAAATAAAAATTATTATGAATACAAATAAAATAAAAGAAGCCTCCCGTGAGTTACTACAAGCTATAAAGTAGATTTTAAAAATGTTGTATAGAATAAAAGCTCACTGCGGGACGTTGTAGAAATGCGTGTGTGCACCACGACAAAGGAGCCTCATTCACTTTACATTGGGGTTGTTTGCGTGGTGCAGACACGTAAATGTAACAAAGTTCGTGACACCACCACGCAATGCGGTGTTAAGGAGTCGTGGTGGAGTCACGCATTCTGGTGAGATCAGGTTGGTTTAGACCTTGTTTTAGAGGTTTTCTTCAGATCTTAACATTAACTAGAGTGCGTGATGTCAAAGCTAGAGGGTAGGAAATCTTGACATTTTCCTTCATACATTTTTTTTAAATTGCCATAATTCCCAAACCCTACATTCCTGAGACATACTTTTTCATGACAAACGTAGGAAAACATCTCCTAGCTTGAAAAATGACAAATAATTAAGCAAAACAATTCAACAAAATGCCTCTTGAGGGCATGAAGTGACAAAAACGTTCAACATTCCTCCATTAAAGCCCATTGTAATTTCAAGTAGATATTTCCTCACGGTAGCAGCCGCACACCTTTAGTTAAACTGCTAAAAACCCGAAACTACACAAAAATTACACTTCAGATACTCAACTTCCTTGACATGCTTCACGTTTTGAAATTTCACAGATATCTGTTACGGTTCTTCCACAAAACGTTCACATGTAAGAGGTTTATCTCTCATTCAGAACCTGTGATCTCTGCACACCTCATTAGCTCAAATATAAACACCTGTGTAATAGAACACGATGATGTCATCACTCCAACTGACATGCAGCTGACTTCAACAGTCCAGCTGTGAAGACATCTTCGGGACAGTTTTGAGATTTCTTCAAATCATCACTCCAACTGACATGCAGCAGACTTCAACAGTCCAGCTGTAAAGACATCTTGGGGACAGTTTTGAGATTTCTTCAAATGCCGTTGCCACGGCAACACAATGCTCCCCATGAAACACAGTTGTCTCATAACTTCAGTGAAACTGCTCCAAACGCCCCAAAACTTCACAGGTTTGGTAACGAAGCAGCCATCAACGCATCTAAGCATATTATGGGGTGTCATCAAATGCCGTTGGCATGGCGACAGATCATTCGCCATCAAGTTAGTTCAGAAGTTTGCAGTTCAAATATTCTGCTGCTTTTCCAAGCCTTTTTACTTTCTTTTCTTCTCTCATCACACATTCAAGCCCCCAGTGTTCATGTATCATTTCAATCTAAATTCTTCACTTTCTTCTTACACATTACATTTCAGCATAGCAGTTTAGCGTCAGCTTTTCAGCATAAAGCATTCCCACTAGCAATTTATTCAGGAATTGCATTCAATCAATCAATCAATCAATCAATCAATCAATCAATCAATCAATCAATCAATCAATCAATCAATCAATCAATCAATCAATCAATCAATGTTTATTTATATAGCCCAATATCACAAATGTTACATTTGTCTCAGTGGTCTTCACAGTGTGTACAGAATATCAGTATGACAATACGACACCCTCTGTCCTTAGACCCTCACATCGTACAAGGAAAAACTTCCGAAGAAAACCCAGTTTAAAGGGAAAAATGGGAGAAACCTCAGGGAGAGCAACAGAGGAGGGATCCCTCTCCCAGGACGGACAGACGTGCAATAGATGCCGTGTGTAAATTGAAAAGATAATACATTTGCAACATAGGTAGTCCAAATGTTTGGAAATGCATGTGTGTATAATAGGAAGATGAATCCACGAGGATATCCATCCAGGACCGATGATCCAGGACCACAGCCACGACTCGCGATCCAGGGCTCGCGATCCAGGACACAGGACCGCAGGATCATCCATGACTCCGGATCCCGGCGTATATAGACACCAAAAAGAAAGAAATTTGGGGAAGCTGGGTTAATCGGAACATGAGAGTACACAGGTATAGACAGAGAGAAGGAAGAAGTAAGATGTCCCCCAACAAACTAAGCCTATATCAGCAAAACTAGGGGCTGAATCTAATCAGCCCTAACTATAAGCTTTATCAAAAAGGAAGGTCTTAAGCGCACTCTTAAAAACGGATAGGGTGTCTGCCGACCGAACACAAACTGGAAGCTGATTCCACAAATGTGGAGCTTGATAAGAAAAGGCTCTGGCTCCCATTGTACTTTTAGAGATTCTAGGAACAACCAACAACCCTGCATTCTTGGAACGCAATGCCCTAGTAGGACAGTAGGGTATAATGAGTTCTTTAAGGTAAGATGGCGCCTGCCCATTAAGGGCTTTGTAGGGCTCCACCTCCTCGGCCCGTGCCTCGAGCAATATGAGTGTTGATATGGCTGGGTGGAGTGGCCTCATTTATGCTGACATATTCTTCATGTCTCAGCCAAGTTTCAGTGAGACAGCATATATCAATATTATAATCTGATATTAAATCATTTACCAATATTGCTTTAGATGCTAGAGATCTTATGTTTAAGAGACCACATTTAATCTTCCTGTTTTGTAGCACTGTAGTAGTTGTTACATTTACTTTTATTAGGTTATTATGTATGACACCTCTATTAGGTTTTACCTTAAATTGTCCTTGGGCAGACACACACACCGCTAATATTGGGTATTTTATTGGGTTCGGGATTCCTATGGATGACTGCCTAGGAGAGAGCGCAGAGAAGCGTGTAAGACTGCGACTCCGCCTCCTGGTCTCAACTCCAGTTTGTCATGGATTACGTCCACAAAGCCCTGAAATGTTTGCCGAAATGAGATCTGCACCTTCCAAAGTAGGATGAATGCCGTCTCTCTTAATCAGACCAGGTTTTCCCCAGAAGGCTGTCCAATTATTTACGAAGCCCACATTGTTTGCTGCGCACCACCAAGACAACCAGCGCTGAAATGATGACATGCGGCTATACATGTCATCATTGATCAGATTGGGGAGGGGACCAGAGAAGATTACGGTGTCCGACATTGTTTTAGCATAACTACACACCGACTCCACATTACGTTTGGTGCATTCTGATTGGCGTAAACTAACATCATTACCACCGACGTGAATAACAATCCTACTGTATTTACGTTTATTTTTAGCCAGCAGTTTAAGATGCGCCTCAACGTCGCCCGCTCTGGCCCCCGGAATGCATGTGACTGTGGAGGCTTCGGTCATTAATTTCACGTGTCTCATAATAGAGCTACCAATAACCAGAGTTGGCTTCTCAGCGGGTGTCTCGCTGAGTGGGGAATATCTGTTAGATACGTGAACGGGTTGGTGGGGACCTGCGGGTTTCGTGTTATGCCTCTTCTGAACAGTCACCCAGTCTCCCTGCTGCTCGGGGGTTGCCGGGGGACAGCTAAGAGGAGCTACCATTGGCCGGTCCGCATTGGCTAACATGGGCTTTACTGTAGCTGAGTTACTTTCTAAGATGCGGCGCCGGGCTTCTATGGCTATGATTCCCGCCTCCAACCTAACAACTATACTACATTTAACACATGTATCCTTACCAGTAAAGGAGGCCGGGAAGTAACCAAACATGAGACAGGAAGAGCAGGAAATAACACCCGAGGGTGAGGAAAGAGCCATGGCTAGCTATCAAGCTAAAGTAGCTACCGTTAGCAAACCCGAAAAGAGTGTAGGCAACTGTGGAGTTACAGTCGCTAAGAGACGTAGTAACGTGTGATTACAACGTCAGGCAGTTGCCGTGATCAAGAGTTTTAAAACGATCGATTAAGTTAACCCTTGGATGCATGAACGACCAATACCTACACTCTTCCATGAGTGGGGTCAAAAATGACCCCAATTAGAATCAATGTGTTTTTGCAATGAATTTTAAAAATGTCTTTAATTTTGGTTAAAGGTGGTTATATTTATTATATTTGGGTCAACAAAAGACTGATTTTACATTTAACATGCTTATTTATAACTTTTTATAAAAAAAAATCACAAGAAATAACATCAAAAATCTTCAAAAATTATTGTTAGTATGTCCATCTGTCTGGAGGACAAAAAAGAGAATGAACACACATAAGACCATGATTTTCAAGTGATCGAAATCGGGAGAAAAAAATCGGGGATCAGGAATTATTATAATTTAAAAAAAATATATTTTTATTATTTTATTTAATGTTACAAAACAAAAATGACCATGTTCACGTCTTAAAGTCATCCTGAGGCCTTAGTTTTTGTTTAAAATTACACAACATAATGTATGTGTTGCTTCTTTTGGGCTTGTTTTCATAGACCTGGTTGCTTATTTCTCTCAAATCTGGCAACAGAGTGGGCAGGGCGCAGTGTCTAATAGTAGCAGTAATGAATGAATGAATGAAAACTTTATTACAGACTCAGGGTCCAGATAAAAGACCCTAACGAGTAAGCTAACGAGAGGCTGGTGACTCGGGAGTCGGGACAGAGAAAATGTCAAACACCAACAACAACGTAACGGCACTGAAAACTCTTCATGTTGCTCTCAAAGTGCACCAGGTTGATGCTTTCAACTTCAATATTTAAAAAAAAAAATCTTCCCGGGGGAGCACCCCCCCGGACCTCCCTAGAGGAGGTGAGGACCCCCCTAGAGGAGGTGAGGTCCGCCCCCCACTCATAAAAAATAGCACTTTACCCCTGCCTATATGCCGTGAGCTGATTATGGAGCCTTCATTGTAACAGTAATTCAGATGCAATTAGCCTATATAAAAGGCCTCAAACTGGAAGCACTGTCTGGGCCGTCTTTTTCACTCAATTCTGCAATAGGTAGATCTCGCCTTTCACCTAGGCCGAGGTCGGTGATCTTGGGCTTAAAAAGGTTGGTGACCACGGCTCTAGATGATAGGAAAGGAGGTTTCAAACTTCCTTTATAACCTCCTTTAGCTTAGGAACCACTGGACCTCCCTTGACGAAAGGAGAGGACAAAATGCTGCCCCACAATGCCTTGCAGCCGCAGCATTTGCCGTCACACAACCGTCGGCCGTTCACGGAAACAACCGATTATGACTGAGAAATGATATCATGAAAGTTACGGTGTTTATTAAGCATTTTAAAACGTATGTGGTAAGTTGCCAAAGTGCTTTGTTTTGAACGTTCATCAGTTATTATAATCAAAAAGAGAAATATGAACGTTAGTTTTTACTGAAATGATCACATAAAGTCAGCATTTCACAGTATTTACTGAGCTGTGTGGGGTTTTTCAACTTTTAAAAGATGTTTGAATGGTGATATACACACTGATAGATGTTAAGGACTTACGTTTATAATAAATTAGTGCTGTCAAAATTATCGCGTTAACGGCGGTAATTAATTTTTTGAATTAATTGCGTTAAAATATTTAACGCATTTAACGCATGTGCAGAATGGCCCGCCCCATACGTGCCACCAGTGGCAGCGCCAGGGTGTGGCTGGGGTAGGCTACACCCACCAAGAAATGGCTTAGCCCCACCATGAACAATTATGTTAAAGTAAGCAAAATAAAGTCTGCCAACTCGCGCGGAGTAAATTGCACAGACAGCAGTTAGTAAGATTGATTTCAGTAGCCACGGTTTTGAAAACTTTTGTCACGTAGTGATCGTCTTCTCAATAGAACATCTTTGATAACGGCGTGGTGTTGTTGCAGGAAGTCCCGACGGAGAATACTTTTGCTGTAGTACAGGGCAGAGCCATATAATAGTAATAATATGGCTCTGGTACAGGGGTGCACATAACTTGTCATAGTCTGCTCCATCATTCACCAGTAGTTTTCCATTCACCTGTCTCACCTGTTTTCCACACCCACTCGTTAACTCACTCTCTTTCTCTTCTGCACCCATTAGCTTCTGCCAGTATTTAAACCCGCACCTTACACACACTCTTTGCCAGATTGTACTTTGCCTCATGCTTGTCTCTTCCGCGTTCAACACTAGATTGCCTACCCGGTTCCGACCCTGCCTGTCCCCGACCTGCCTGCTCTGCCTGTTTCCTGATCCTGCCTGTCGCTCGACTATCCTGCCTGGCCTGTTATCCGACCCTGCCTGTATCCACGCTGACCGCCTCGCTTACTCCCTGACCCTCTGCCTGTCCCTGACTCACTTTCTGCCCGCTGTCCTCCGGTGCGTTATACTGCCCGGTTGAAATTCCTCCGATCCAGTGGAATCTCCAATAAAGTATATTACCAATTCTCCTTGGTTTCTCGAGTGCTGCATTTGGGTTCTCCTTAAGATTGTGACAGAACAATCTGGCCAGAACATGGACCCAGCGCACTCCTCTTCACCAAGAGACCGTTTTGAGAGAGTTAAGGACGCTCTCCAGAGGCAGGAAGCCTCGATAGCCATCCTGGCCACCGAGGCTCATCATGCTACATCTTCACAGGACCAGACGCTAACCTATTTAGCTGCGCAGCTACAGCAGCTAACGGCTACGGTGCAGCAGCTAGTGGCAGGAGTGGCCACTCCAGCGCCTCTTCCTATGCCCGTGCTCGTGTGGCGTTCACGGTCAATCATTTGACTGGGAAAGCCCGACTGTGGAGCACAGCGGAATGGGAGCAACAAACACCCGCCTGCTCTTCGTTCCCCGCTTTTTCTGCGGAGCTGCGCAAGGTGTTTGGACCCGTGTCTGTGGGTCCAGACGCTGCAGGAGGACTTTTGAACCTGAGCCAGGGTAATGGATCTATAGTGGATTATGCCATTGAGTTTCGCACCCGGAGCCGCCTCAGCAACTGGAATTCTGCAGCCCAGTGTGACGCCTATCTGCGTGGGTTGGCGGATTACATTAAAGACGAGCTGGTGTCGTTTGATCTGCCCAATTCACTGGATGGGTTGATTGAACTGACTTCCCGCATGGATCGGCGCATCCAGACACGGAGACGGGAGCGACGATCGGCGGAAGTTCAACATACCTGGGCGCACCGACGTCCGAGTTTGGCTGCGACTCCTCACCTCACTCCAGAGCCGCAACCAGGGGGGGATGAGCCCATGCAAGTGGGTCACACCAACCTCACTTTGGAGGAACGTGAGCATCGCAGACGTCGTAACCTGTGTCTCTACCGGGCCGGCCATTTTGTTTCTCACTGCCCGGTAAAAGGCAAGGCTCAGCAGTAATGGGGAACATACTGGTGAGCCAAACCCCTGGATTTGTTCCCACTCAGAGACCATTGAGCCACGCCAGGTTGCTATTAGCGGATAGCTCTCAGGCTCTTGCAGTTTTTATTGACTCTGGTTCGGACGCGAGTATTATGGATGAAGAGCTTATGCTGCAGTTGGGAATAGACCGGGTTCCCTTATCTCGCCCAGTTCCAGCCAACGCCTTAGACGGTCACCTGCTGGGGACAGTGACTCATCAGACTGTACCCGTTCACATGCTCCTGTCTGGGAATCATCACGAGACTATTCAGTTTCATGTTCTCCGGTCTCCACATATCCCGCTTATCCTGGGTTACCCATGGCTCCGCCGCCACAACCCTAACATTGACTGGGAAACGAGAGCCATTTTGGGATGGAGCCCCTCTTGTCATCAGATCTGTCTGAAACAGGCTGCCGCGCCTCAACGCTCGGGGAACCCCAGCCAAGTTCTGGATGTTACAGGAGTTCCAACGGAATATCTGGACTTCAAGGAAGTATTCAGCAAGTCGAGGGCTACTTCCCTACCACCACACTGGCCCTACGACTGTGCCATCGACCTGCATCCCGGCACCAGCCCTCCCAGGGGTCGATTGTACTCCCTGTCTGGTCCGGAAAGAGTTTCCATGGAGACTTATATCAATGACACTCTGGTGGCTGGGATTATTCGCCCGTCCTCATCACCTGCTGGCGCAGGGTTCTTCTTTGTAGAGAAGAAAGACAAGACCCTAAGGCCCTGTATCGACTTTCGGGGTCTTAATGACATTACGATCAAGAATCGATACCCACTGCCTCTTATCTCTTCTGCATTTGAGTTGTTGCAGGGAGCAACCATATTCACTAAGCTGGACTTGCGTAACACGTACCACTTGGTACGTATTCGCGAGGGGGATGAGTGGAAGACAGCCTTCAACACCACCTCGGGGCACTACGAGTACCTAGTCATGCCTTTTGGGCTTACCAACGCCCCTGCAGTATTCCAGGCGTTGGTAAATGACGTGCTCCGAGACATGTTGGACCGACACGTGTTTGTTTACTTGGATGACATCCTGATCTTTTCCAAGACGCTGAAAGAACACGTGCACCACGTCCAGGCGGTTCTCAGGAGATTGCTCGAGAACTCGCTGTTTGTTAAAACGGAGAAGTGCGAGTTTCACACATCCTCTGTCTCTTTTCTGGGATACATCGTGGGACAAGGGAGCATCGAGATGGATCCTTCCAAGGTTGATGCAGTCACTTCCTGGCCAGTTCCAGATTCCCGGAAGTGGCTACAACAGTCCCTCGGGTTCGCTAACTTCTACCGGAGGTTCATTCGTGGATACAGTACCTTGGCCGCTCCTCTCACAGCCCTGACCTCCTCTAAGGTTATGTTCCAGTGGTCCTCCTCGGCTGAGGAGGCATTCCAGAACCTTAAGGCCAGGTTCACCTCCGCCCCCATCCTCCGAGTACCCGATCCTGTAAGACAGTTTGTTTTGGAGGTGGATGCTTCTGATATGGGGGTGGGAGCCATCCTGTCTCAGCGAGCAATGGACAGCCAAAAACTCCATCCCTGTGCTTTCTTTTCAAAGCGTTTGACTCCAGCGGAAAGAAATTATGATGTGGGAAACCCGGAGCTGCTAGCAGTGAAGTTGGCTCTGGAGGAGTGGCGTCACTGGCTCGAGGGGACCAGTCAACCTTTCCTGGTGTGGACCGACCACAAGAATTTGGAGTATATCTGGTCGGCCCGCAGACTGAATTCCCGACAGGCTAGATGAGCCCTTTTCTTCACTCGGTTCAATTTCTCCCTCTCCTACCGCCCTGGTTCTCGGAACATTAAGGCTGACGCTCTTTCTCGTCAGTTTGGAGAGGGAGGTAACATTCCCAGGGGCTTGGACACCATCCTTCCGACTTCTCAGCTCGTCGCCGCCCTCATCTGGGAGGTGGAGGAGAGGGTCAAGGCCGCCCAGCAGGACCAGCCGGGACCCAGTGCCTGTCCTCCGAACCGCCTGTTCGTTCCGCAGACGTTGAGGTCTGATGTTCTCCAGTTGGCTCATAACTCCAGACTCACCTGCCATCCTGGGATCCAACGCACATGGGAGGTAGTCCAGCAAAGGTTCTGGTGGGCAGCACTTAAGGAGGACACCAGGGAATTTGTTAATGCCTGCCCCGTTTGCAATCAGAACAAGTCTTCTCACCAAGCTCCTGCTGGTCTCCTACGACCTCTGCCTATCCCTCATCGCCCCTGGTCTCACATTTCTCTGGACTTTGTTACTGGTCTGCCACCGTCCAACGGACACACTGCCATCTTGACGGTGGTAGACCGATTCAGTAAGATGGCTCATTTTGTGCCGATACCCAAGCTCCCCTCAGCTAAAGAGACGGCGGAGCTGGTCCTGCTCCATGTGTTCCGGCTCCATGGGCTGCCTACTGATGTGGTTTCCGATCGTGGTCCTCAATATACCTCGGTGTTCTGGAGGGAATTCTGCACGCTCCTTGGGGCCACGGTTAGTCTGTCATCCGGTTTCCATCCGCAATCCAACGGTCAGACAGAAAGAAAGAACCAGGAGATGGAAACGACCTTACGCTGTATAGTCTCCAAGAACCCAGCGGCCTGGGCTAAACAGCTGCTCTGGGTCGAGTACGCCCACAACACTCTGGTCAGTTCGGCCACCAAGCTGTCCCCATTTCAGTGTGCTTACGGGCTTCAACCCCCTCTGTTTCCGGCCCTGGAGAGGGAGGTTACCTGTCCGTCCGTCCAGGCTTTCATCCGTCGTTGTCGACGGACCTGGAATCAAGCCCGGAGAACTCTCGTCTGTTCGGCCAACCGGTACGCCTCCTCTGCCAACCGCCGACGTTCCGAAGCACCTGCCAAAAGGTATGGCTTTCCTACCGGGATATTCCTTTACGGGTGGATTCGAAGAAACTTGCACCTAAATTCATTGGACCGTTTGAGATTGTCAGGATAATCAATCCTGCAGCTGTAAGGCTAAGACTGCCTCGGACTCTGCGGATCCATCCCACTTTCCATGTTTCCAGGATCAAACCTGTCCGAGAGAGTGCCTTGGTTCCTGCGGTCCCTCCCCCACCACCCCCCCGGATGATTGACGGCGGGCCTACGTACACTCTCCGACGACTTCTTCGTTCCCGTCGCAGAGGAAGAGGAGTCCAGTACCTGGTGGACTGGAAGGGTTACGGCCCTGAGGAGAGGTCTTGGGTTCCAGCTCGTCATGTGTTGGACCCCCGGCTCATCAGGGAGTTCCATCGGCGTAATCCCGAGCAACCATCTAAGACCGTCACGTCGATGGGCAGAGACACAGGGAGAGTCTCTCCTCTTACCGTCAGCTCTTCAGAGGAGGACAGCGAGGGGCAGGCTTCTGATGAGGATGCAGATTCCCACAGGGGGCAGGAGAGGGAGGCCGAAGGAACTTTTTCAGATGAGTATTAATCCCACCTCCCACCCTCATCTGTAGATTAGCATTTAGGGACATCAGGAGCCGTCCATTAAGGGGGGGGGGGTTCTGTCATAGTCTGCTCCATCATTCACCAGTAGTTTTCCATTCACCTGTCTCACCTGTTTTCCACACCCACTTGTTAACTCACTCTCTTTCTTTTCTGCACCTAGGCCGAGGTCGGTGATCTTGGGCTTAAAAAGGTTGGTGACCACGGCTCTAGATGATAGGAAAGGAGGTTTCAAACTTCCTTTATAACCTCCTTTAGCTTAGGAACCACTGGACCTCCCTTGACGAAAGGAGAGGACAAAATGCTGCCCCACAATGCCTTGCAGCCGCAGCATTTGCCGTCACACAACCGTCGGCCGTTCACGGAAACAACCGATTATGACTGAGAAATGATATCATGAAAGTTACGGTGTTTATTAAGCATTTTAAAACGTATGTGGTAAGTTGCCAAAGTGCTTTGTTTTGAACGTTCATCAGTTATTATAATCAAAAAGAGAAATATGAACGTTAGTTTTTACTGAAATGATCACATAAAGTCAGCATTTCACAGTATTTACTGAGCTGTGTGGGGTTTTTCAACTTTTAAAAGATGTTTGAATGGTGATATACACACTGATAGATGTTAAGGACTTACGTTTATAATAAATTAGTGCTGTCAAATTATCGCGTTAACGGCGGTAATTAATTTTTTGAATTAATTGCGTTAAAATATTTAACGCATTTAACGCATGTGCAGAATGGCCCGCCCCATACGTGCCACCAGTGGCAGCGCCAGGGTGTGGCTGGGGTAGGCTACACCCACCAAGAAATGGCTTAGCCCCACCATGAACAATTATGTTAAAGTAAGCAAAATAAAGTCTGCCAACTCGCGCGGAGTAAATTGCACAGACAGCAGTTAGTAAGATTGATTTCAGTAGCCACGGTTTTGAAAACTTTTGTCACGTAGTGATCGTCTTCTCAATAGAACATCTTTGATAACGGCGTGGTGTTGTTGCAGGAAGTCCCGACGGAGAATACTTTTGCTGTAGTACAGGGCAGAGCCATATAATAGTAATAATATGGCTCTGGTACAGGGGTGCACATAACTTGTCATAGTCTGCTCCATCATTCACCAGTAGTTTTCCATTCACCTGTCTCACCTGTTTTCCACACCCACTCGTTAACTCACTCTCTTTCTCTTCTGCACCCATTAGCTTCTGCCAGTATTTAAACCCGCACCTTACACACACTCTTTGCCAGATTGTACTTTGCCTCATGCTTGTCTCTCCCGCGGTCAACACTAGATTGCCTACCCGGTTCCGACCCTGCCTGTCCCCGACCTGCCTGCTCTGCCTGTTTCCTGATCCTGCCTGTCGCTCGACTATCCTGCCTGGCCTGTTATCCGACCCTGCCTGTATCCACGCTGACCGCCTCGCTTACTCCCTGACCCTCTGCCTGTCCCTGACTCACCTTCTGCCCGCTGTCCTCCGGTGCGTTATACTGCCCGGT
Organism: Pseudochaenichthys georgianus; assembly: GCF_902827115.2. Lineage (NCBI taxonomy): Eukaryota > Metazoa > Chordata > Actinopteri > Perciformes > Channichthyidae > Pseudochaenichthys > Pseudochaenichthys georgianus. The sequence goes on from NC_047512.1 coordinate 35,694,922, forward strand.
TGGTATTCCTCCGATCCAGTGGAATCTCCAATAAAGTATATTACCAATTCTCCTTGGTTTCTCGAGTGCTGCATTTGGGTTCTCCTTAAGATTGTGACATAACTGGTATGCAGGTTATGTGCGTAATCTGAAATGCGTCACTTGTGTCACAAAGCGCATTTGCGTACCGACGTACTTGTGAAGCTTTTCCAGAAGGCGGTTAGATCACCGGACGACAGAGTCGGTCTCCGTGTGCACAGACAGGGCTGCTGTTAACGTCGGTCTGTACAACGGAACTGTGCCAAAACTACGCCAACCGGCGGAGGGAGACTCCCCCCTTCACTGGAGAACTGCGCTAAAAATGATCACAACGTTCACACTCTGTGGTCACGAAGTACTCCACTAGCCCCCCCCCCCCCTCTGTCGACTTTCCTGAAGTACTCCCCCGTTGATAGAAATCAACACGTAATGAATTAAGACCCCACGGTTTGATGATTGATAGGTGTGTGGGTTGTCTTTCATTTTGACATGCAGAAAAATGTTATAATAAACATAGATACTGTATGTTAAATGGATATATCCGCCTTCTTTCATTTATCTTTCCATTCCCACAACAATATACATAAATAAATGGCATATTTTGGACATAGTTCGAATGGTGATTAATCATGATTAATTAATTTTTAAACTGTGATTAATCTGATTACAATTTTTAATCGTTTGACAGCCCTATAATAAATACATCTGTATTGATTTTAAGATATTTTCATAGTTCATACAATCATAGGCTACGTATTGGGATGATTTGTATTAATGTGGACCGGAGGGAGAGGGTGACGACGAGCATAAGTTTCACTTTCCTTTTTTATTTAAATTCCAACTTTGGTCATGAAGAATATGTTTCTCTGTTGTCCACGTTCATAAAGCATAAAACAACAGCATCAGAGCACGGTGCAGAGTATCTAGATGAGTTTACAGTAGTCCGTCGTTCTTTTTAAACATCCATGTTGTAGTCCGCTGTATAAAAAACCATTGTTTCCCCACAGCAGCAGATGCACATTTATGACGTCCGCTGGCGCATCATAAACACGTCGGATAGTGAAAGTACAGTCGGATTCTCTAAAGTACCACAGTCTCTTCTCCTAAATCCTTTTGAATTCTCCTATCCACTATTCCTTAACCCTGTGACGTTTCACTCAGAAATTAATTTCAGCGCGCCATTTTGAAGGACATCTAATTTCTCTAAAGGAGGACCGAGGATCGAGCGTCGATGAGGAGCTAAGTAGTAATAATGATCCCGCTTCAATCACATTAGTATGCATGAAAAGTGACAGATGGCCCGCCCCTAATTATGCAAATGAGCTAAGTCCCGCCTCCCTTTGTTCAACATCCTTTGATGTGAGGGGTACAATTATGCTAATTAGCTAAGTCCCGCCTCCCTTTGTTCGAGATCCTTTGATGTGAGGGGTGAGGTGTCATCACACGTAGGTGTGAAATGCCCCCCTGTGTAGCGCCTTTGTTGTCTAATCCTTTGATGTGAGTGTTGATGTGTTATAACAGGTAGGTGTGAAATGCCCCCCTGTGTAGCGTCTTTGTTGTCTAATCCTTTGATGTGTTGATTAAGGCAGTCTCTTTGAAGTTATGCTGTCTGGCCCCTGTCCCCTCACAGCCCTTTGTTGTCTAATTCGTTGATGTGAGGGTTGAAGTGTTATAACAGGTAGGTGTGATTTCACACCGGTGTGTTATAAGCCTCTGATGTTAATCTAGGTGTTGATTAAGGCAGTCTCTTTGAAGTTATGCGTGAGACTGTCTGGCCCCTGTCCCCTCACAGCCCTTTGTTGTCTAATCTAATTAGCCTTTGATGTCTGTCCTTTGGTTGAAGTGTTATAACAGGCAGGTGTGATTTCACACCGGTGTGTTATAAGCCTCTGATGTTAATCTAGGTGACTCTTTGAAGTTATGCGTGAGACTGTCTAGCCCCCGCCCTCTCACAGCCCAGGCCTCTCCCCCTTTCTCCACCCCTTCCTGTCACACGATATGAGGCCAGCAGATAGTGGGGGGTGGAAATAGATGAAAAAAGAAATCCATGCAGACTAAATAAAAAGCCAGTCGTTTCCACTCATCAAGTCACCTTTCAAAAAAATAAAAATGGCCAAGAGACGCATCAATATGGGTTTAATCAGCGAGACGTCTGTGCCAACTTACCGCCATCCGTCCGGAGCGCCAATCAAGAAACGGATGCAGCATCTGTGCCGGGTTCATACGCCTCCAGCCGAAGATCTGTGCACAAACTTATCTCGTGCCCTCATTGGTCATGTGCGCGCGCGTTCATGTGTCTTGGAGGAGGGGCTCTGTAAGGAAGTGGCAGATTTTTTCCGGTTGTGTACTTTCAAATTATAGCTCACTCGAGCTGGTTTCTCCAAAATGACCTACCCCACCTTTAAGAACAATTAACACACACACACACACACACACACACACACACACACACACACACACACACACACACACACACACACACACCACACACACACACACACACACACACACACACACACACACACACACACACACACACACACACACACACACACACACACACACACACACACACACACACACACACACACACACACACACACACACACGCACGCTGGAGTTGTCCTGTGATGTGAGGGTTGATTTAAGCCTGGGATGTTAATCTAATTTTCACTCACTAAGACACCTAAAAAACGTTATTGTCCTCTCGAAATTAGATTAGTTTTTTAATATGATTTGTGCTTGCTAAGGATGTTTCTTTTTAAGTTTTTGTGAAACTGTTAACTCCAAGGAAGTCTCTGTTTGCAAAGAGGGTATTCATATTAATTTAAAAAATATCTTATTTAGGCCGATTGTCGAACCTCAGATTGAGGAGGAACAATGCGCATTCCGTCCTGGTCGTGGAACGACGGATCAGCTTTTTACTCTCGCAAGGATCCTGGGGTTGGCCTCCGCCGAAAGTGAGTATGCATTTAAAACTGTATGTGTTTATATCTAGCTTATTTTTTAAATCAAATATGTTTTTATTTTTTTATGCTGATGTGTAAAATATCCAAAATAACGTTTTATATACTTACTCTCGTGTGCGTGTGTGTGTGTGTGTGTGTGTTTGTGTGTGTGTTAATTGTTCTTAAAGGTGGGGTAGGTCATTTTGGAGAAACCAGCTCGAGTGAGCTATAATTTGAAAGTACAGAACCGGAAAAAATCTACCACTTCCTTACAGAGCCCCTCCTCCAAGACACATGACCAATGAGGGCACGAGATAAGTTTGTGCACAGATCTTCGGCTGGAGGCGTCTGAACCCGGCACAGATGCTGCATCCGTTTCTTGATTGGCGCTCCGGACGGATGGCGGTAAGTTATCACAGGCGTCTCGCTGATTAAACCCATATCGATGCGTCTCTTGGCCATTTTAATTTTTTTGAAAGGTGACTTGATGAGTGGAAACGACTGGCTTTTTATTTAGTCTGCATGGATTTCTTTTTTCATCTATTTCCACCCCCCACTATCTGGAGGGGGCCTGGTAGTACGCTTATCCGGTCTACATGTGTTTTGTAGACTTGGAGAAGGTGTATGACCGAGTTCCCAGGGAGTTACTGTGGGAGGTGCTGCGGGAGTATGGGGTGAGGGGATCTCTACTCAGGGCCATCCAATCTCTGTACTCCCAAAGCGAGAGCTGTGTCCGGGTCCTCGGCAGTAAGTCGGACCCATTTCCGGTGAGGGTTGGCCTCCGCCAGGGCTGCGCTTTGTCACCAATCCTGTTTGTAATATACATGGATCGGATTTCGAGGCGTAGTCATGGGGGAGGGGGTCTGCAGTTCGGTGGACTAAGGATTGCACCACTGCTGTTTGCAGATGATGTGGTTCTAATGGCTTCATCGGTCTGCGACCTTCAGCACTCACTGGATCGGTTCGCAACCGAGTGTGAAGCGGCTGGGATGAGGATCAGCACCTCCAAATCTGAGGCCATGGTTCTCAGCAGGAAACCGATGGACTGTCCACTCCAAGTAGGGAATGAGTCCTTACCCCAAGTGAAGGAGTTCAAGTATCTCGGGTTCTTGTTCTCGAGTGAGGGAACAATGGAGCGTGAGATGGGGCGGAGAATCGGAGCAGCGGGAGCGGTACTGCAGTCGCTTTATCGCACCGTTGTGACGAAAAGGGAGCTGAGCCAGAAGGCAAAGCTCTCTGTCTACCGGGCCATTTTCGTTCCTACCCTCACCTATGGTCATGAAGGATGGGTCATGACCGAAAGAACGAGATCGCGGATACAAGCGGCCGAGATGGGTTTTCTCCGCAGGGTGGCTGGTGTCTCCCTTAGGGATAAGGTGAGAAGTTCGGTCATCAGGGAGGGACTCGGAGTTGAGCCGCTCCTCCTTCGCGTCGAAAGGAGCCAGTTGAGGTGGTTCGGGCACCTAGTTAGGATGCCACCTGGGCGCCTCCCTAGGGAGGTGTTCCAGGCACGTCCAGCTGGGAAGAGACCAAGGGGTAGACCTAGGACCAGGTGGAGGGATTATATCTCTTCGCTGGCCTGGGAGCGCCTTGGGATCCCTCAGTCAGAGCTGGTTGAGGTCGCCAGGGAAAAGAAAGTTTGGGGCTCTCTGCTGGAACTGCTACCCCCGCGACTCGACCACGGATAAGCGGGAGAAGATGGATGGATGGATGGATCTTATTTAGGTTTTAATAGTGATAACTAAGGATGTTCTCTTTAGTTGTAGGGCTTGTGAACAAAGAAAAGCTGTAAACACTTAAAATACATAGAATCAACAGTGTGAGGGTAAATAAAAATATTCATTTACAAACATACAAGGCTTTGTCTACTGAAGATCAATGCAAGGGCAGAGTTTCACTCTGTGGGGGGACAAAAGAAGCACCGTTAATCACCTGGACAAAGGACTCTTTAAAGCAGAGATACCATATGCAGACACATACCTGAATATCAGCAGGAGAGGACTCTTTAAAGTAAATTCATTATAAGGTTAAAATAAGATATATATGTGGTGGAATTAGTTTAAAACAGTCACCTTCGACTTTTAGTTGTCCTCTCTAAATTAGATGTAAGTTTAAAAAAAAAAAAAGATTAGTGTTAATTAAGGGCTATTGTTATTTTGGTTTATAAGGGGATAGGAGTTCAACTTTAAAAATTGCACAGGATCATTCTAAGAAGAGTGAGAGGGCTAATGAGCCAGCACCATACCTCTTCTATGCATTTTCTTGACATGTATCTGATCTTGAAAATCCCTGGTAAGTACTTTTTATTTTATTTTATAATATCATGTAATTATTTAATGCTGCTTGGTGTGTGTTAAACACCCTCTGTGCATCTGTTGTATTTTATTTTGTAACAGCAGTATGGCTCGTAATGATTTAGAAGCTTTGGGAAAAGTACCCCTCTATGTACAAATAATGTGGTGTAGATTTTTAATCAAATCTTTTTTTTTTTTTTTGTGTGTGTCTCAGTTCAGGAAAGTCTGAACCAAATACGAATCGGAATATTAGAGAAGATTAACTCTTTTGGTGGAACCCCATATGATTAATTCCCTGTGGAAAGTGAGTATGTATTTAAAACTGTATGTGTTTATATCTAGCTTATTTTTTAAATCAAATATGTTTTTATTTTTTTATGCTGATGTGTAAAATATCCAAAATAACGTTTTATATACTTTCTCTCTTGTGCGTGTGTGTGTGTGTGTGTGTGTGTGTGTGTGTGTGTGTGTGTGTTTGTGTTTGTGTGTGTGTGTGTGTTAATTGTTCTTAAAGGTGGGGTAGGTCATTTTGGAGAAACCAGCTCGAGTGAGCTATAATTTGAAAGTACACAACCGGAAAAAATCTGCCACTTCCTTACAGAGCCCCTCCTCCAAGACACATGACCAATGAGGGCACGAGATAAGTTTGTGCACAGATCTTCGGCTGGAGGCATCTGAACCCGGCACAGATGCTGCATCCGTTTCTTGATTGGCGCTCCGGACGGATGGCGGTAAGTTGTCACAGGCGTCTCGCTGATTAAACCCATATCGATGCGTCTCTTGGCCATTTTTATTTTTTTGAAAGGTGACTTGATGAGTGGAAATGACTGGCTTTTTATTTAGTCTGCATGGATTTCTTTCTTTCTGCTGGCCTCATATCGTGTGACAGGAAGGGGTGGAGAAAGGGGGAGAGGCCTGGGCTGTGAGGGGGCGGGGGCTAGACAGTCTCACGCATAACTTCAAAGTGACACCTAGATTAACATCAGAGGCTTATAACACACCGGTGTGAAATCACACCTGCCTGTTATAACACCTCAACCCTCACATCAAAGAACAGACATCAAAGGCTAATTAGATTAGACAACAAAGGGCTGTGAGGGGACAGGGGCCAGACAGTCTCACGCATAACTTCAAAGAGACTGCCTTAATCAACACCTAGATTAACATCAGAGGCTTATAACACACCTGTGTGAAATCACACCTACCTGTTATAATACCTCAATCCTCACATCAAAGGATTAGACAACAAAGGGCTGTGAGGGGACAGGGGCCAGACAGCATAACTTCAAAGAGACTGCCTTAATCAACACATCAAAGGATTAGACAACAAAGGCGCTACACAGGGGGGCATTTCACACCTACCTGTTATAACACCTCAACCCTCACATCAAAGGATTAGACAACAAAGGCGCTACACAGGGGGGCATTTCACACCTACGTGTGATGACACCTCACCCCTCACATCAAAGGATCTCGAAAAAAGGATCTCGAACAAAGGGAGGCGGGACTTAGCTCATTTTCATAATTGGGGGCGGGCCACCTGTCACTTGTCATGCATACTAATGTGATTGAAGCGGGATCATTATTACTACTGAGCTATAACCGAGGATACACTGATGGTTCCTCCACGGGTCCTCCGCGGATGCATTTCCGGGAACGGTGGAGGCGTGACGCACGGCCGGACTTATCTCAGCCAATGACAGCTCTGCATGCATCCCCTGGATATTATTTTAGAAACTGCTTTCATCGCGTTGCGACGTTTCCAGAGAGAACAGCTGTGAGGTCCATGCAGAAAGCAGAGCAGTAATATAAATGACTCAGTATAACAGGCCTACTCTCTTTATTTGCTTTAGTTTAGTAGATATCTACAAACAAAGAGTCGATATTTTTCTAAGACCATTTAGTGCTTCACATAATAAAATACACAACGGCTGTAGCCTGATTATGCTTTACGAGCTGTAGGTGCGTTTGTGGTACAGTGTGTAGGTGTCTGTGTGGTACAGTGTGTAGGTGTGTATGTGGTACAGTGTGAAGGTGGGTGCGTAGATGCGGCGGACAGACGGGTCTCAGTTGGTTTGGTGTCCTATGCTTACTTTTAATACTTGTAAATACAACTTTTGGCCCGTAATTTCAATTCCCCATTTCAGCGACCAGAGAGAGGGGGGTGGATATATCCAGTCTCTGATTGTGTTACGTTATTATGAGAGTGCTCTCATACTTAGGTCAGCACTTTGGCTCGACCAAAAATCGTTTATAAATGTGCTATATAAATAAAACTTGATTTGATTTGACTTATTTGATTCTGAAATTGTATATATTTATATAAATATATGTGTGTGTGTGTGTGTGTGTGTCCGCATCTGTAGCCTGTTATTGTCTCATTATACCGCACTGTCAATGAATCAAAGTAAATATATAAGTCATCATGAACACATCTGTCCATCAGACAGAGGGCTGCTGTGCCTCCTGTCATCATTAATGGACTTCTCTTTAAAATGACCGCTCAGAGGAGAGGAGTTCTCATTTCTCTAACCGCCTGCTGCTTCCCCTCCTCTCTCCTCGGTTCCCCTCCTCAGTCCTCCGCTCGCATCTCCTGTGGGCGGGACTAAGTATCGAGGATAGGAGTCGAGGGGGGGAGTCAAGGAGGGGACATTTAAGAATTGAGAAACCTCTTAAATTGATGTGACTTTATTGGATTGTGAGGCAAGGGAAGCCAGCCGCCTCTGGCTTCCCTTGGCATGGCCCTGACTAATCACAGGTTGGCAGGGCATGACGTGAGCCTTGTCTGATTGGTCAATCCCTCCATTTTTGTTCACCAAGGGAAGCCAATTTCGGCTGGCCTACTCTCGCAACAGAGAGTGCAACCTACTGTTTCACCATAACATCTAGAGGGGCGCTGTTTCACTCTTTGTAAAATACTCAATGAGAATGGGGGAGAGACGGGCCGGCAGCAACACACAACAAAGAATTTCCGAAACTAAACGAAGTATTTTTTATTTATTTATTAAAATTATAACTACAATCTGAAAAAACAGGGGAAGCCTGGCTTCCCTTGGCCTCCAGGAGAAAACGCCACTGCTCAAACAGCGAGTCTGCATCGGTGCTGACTTGAGACCGGTCTCTACCTGACCGGTCTCAACGCTGTGTGTGTCCGTCAGGAAACACACTGTTTACAAGTAGTTCCAGCAAACATCCACTGATAAACTGCGATGTTAACAACCTCATGATAACCTCATATGTTTTTTACTTAGGAGCATACCCGTGTTTAGTCTAGAAAAAGGTAAATGTGTGCATTTTATTATAAAGTTGTGTATATTTACAGACTGTTGCAAAAACTAAGAAGCTTATAAACATCAGGTTTAAAACCTTCCATCCTGTCTGTTGGAGTCTGGAGAAGTATGTTTTTAGGTCTTTGATAGCCTCGAGAATTGGCAAGTTTCTTGTTACTTAATCTCCGGCGTTCCCAAAATTCCCATCTGCCATTGTGTTAGCATTAGCTGTAGGTTCTTCACCCTGTATGGACGGGCTAAAATCTATTTTAGATTGGGCTTTTCCGCAACCTCTAATGGATTTTTTTGTGGGCATCAGGGTATTCTTAGCAAATGTATTGCTCACTTTGTCGTAGTTGTTAGTTTTTGGTTTTATATCAGGATTAATACGATTGTGTGGAGGAGAAAGAAACACGTCTGTCTAGCGCACCGCCATCTTGGAATCGCCATCCAGTATTTTTTAACCAAAATCTGTCTCTTTCTACCAAGATCCAGTCTTTATTAACCCAAATCTGACCCTTTCTACCTAGATAACATCCTTTTTCTACCAATATACGGTGTTATCTACCAAAACCTTTGCCTTTTTTTACCCAGATACGGTCTTGTTAGGACCCGGATCAGGTCTAATTATACCCAGATACAATCTTTTTCTACCTAAATCTTGCCTTTTCTACCCAGAAAACTTCTGTATCTATGAAGATTTGGTGTCCTCTACCCATTTCCGGTCATCTTCAACCCAAAAATGATCATTTCCTACCAAGATTTTCTCTATCCGGATCCATCCATCTTCTATCTGTCAATACAATATATTTGGATCTTAACTTCTCTTACCTAGATCCGTTCTATTTCTAGTAACCTTAATAAAACATGTCTCAATTTCACGTGGGCAGGTGTGTGTATAAAAGCACACCTCTTTCAGTAATCAGGAGAATACATGGACACAAAGACACACTTGTGTTTCCGAAGCCACTTCAAACAAGCTTCTTGAATATAGATGAGCTCTCTGGTGAACAGCAACACACACAACACACAATTTGCAATTTAAAGCATGCTTTTGTCGTTAGCCATGTGATCTTCCCTTTGATAGGTTGCTTTTGTTCTCTCCATCACCCATCCAATCCTTCATATTTGTCAGTCCTTCATGATTAATGTCTCATGAATCTCACTAAATGGATAGAGATGGGTTGCAGATGAAACACAGACGTGAACATAACTGAGGGATTGATGAGCTAACGTTGGGATATCTGGACATTTATCAGGTTTGTTGACTTCGAACATCTCTCTGTTTCTCCCTCTTATGATGTGTTGTCATAATTACTTTACAGCTTGTTGCTATGCTATGTGGTTTCCATGGTGATGCCTAATATGGGATGACCTCATACTGGATGACCTTCCTTTTCTGACTGTGGGTCCATCATTGCATTAGTGTGTGTTGCTTAGTGAGTTGATTGTGTGTTTGGCAGTCAGCGTGAGCCTCTGTAATGTAAATGTATGTTTGGTAGCTTGCATTTTTTTGCATTTATCCATGTATGTTATGAGAGTGTTTGTGTATGTTCAGTTGACGTTTTAGTTTTAGTTTGTAATTTTATGTCGGCATGTCTGTCAGTGGTGAGAATGGAAATTAATTGAGACTTGCTGTGCGCAGGATGACAGGTCCAGTGCAAGATTCACACAGGCTTTCTGTGAAAACATGGACAGAGGACGAGAGTGAGCGAGCTGACAGCACACTCAGCAGGTACACACACACACACACACACACACACACACACACACACACACACACACACACGCACGCACGCACGCACGCACGCACACACACACACACACACACACACACACACGCACACACACCCACACACACACCTTACACACATTTTTATAGTACAGATATTCGTAAATCGAGTTGTGTGTTAGCTTACTCGTCCTGAACTCAACCCGGTATCACGGCAAGACGTGAACATGTGACGATTTACCATGCTGAGAGATGTGAATGTGTCACGGTTTCGTCCCTTCAAACGTGACAGTTACACGCAGGGCCGCCCCTCCCTACAGGCCAATCACGCAGGCTGCATGGGGCTCCGCCTTGCGCAGGGGGCCCCGCCCAGAGGGCCTCAGCTGCTGTGCGCAGCAGTGACGTTTTCTCCTGGAGGCCAAGGGAAGCCAGGCTTCCCCTGTTTTTTCAGATTGTAGTTATAATTTTAATAAATAAATAAAAATACTTCGTTTAGTTTCGGAAATTCTTTGTTGTGTGTTGCTGCCGGCCCGTCTCTCCTCCATTCTCATTGAGTATTTTACAAAGAGTGAAACAGCGCTCCTCTAGATGTTATGGCGAAACAGTAGATTGCACTCTCTGTTGCGAGAGGAGGCCAGCCAAAATTGGCTTCCCTTGGTGAAAGAAAATGGAGGGATTGACCAATCAGACAAGGCTCACGTCATGCCCCTGCCAACCTGTGATTAGTCAGGGCCATGCCAAGGGAAGCCAGAGGCGGCTGGCTTCCCTTGCCTCACAATCCAATCAAATCGCATTAACTTAGTGGTGCAGTGACGCGTCGTAAAACCCGGAAGTAAGCTGCGCTCGGTTTCCCTCGACAAAAAAGCAATGGGATTTCTCCATAGGATTTTGGAAAATAGCTCGAAATAAGGTCAGTGGAAACCGAACCTGTTAGATAAATGCACGTTTTGTTCAGTCGGATATTATCCACATGTCTACCCTACTTTTATAATTTTCAAATCATAAATCTAATCGATAGAAGATAGATAGCATCACTGCACCACTCTCACCGCCGTTAGAAAGTAGCAAGCAACTGAAGCAAGTGCAATTATGGAGGGTGGAGATTTGGAGTATTTAATCAAAAAATAATTGTACTAAACTTCCATTACAGCAGCAACAACAAATAAAATCTGATGACAGGCCAATGCCCAAACTGGAGCTGTGTGCAGCGAGGGAAAAAGGAGCGAATCGGACGTGAAAGGTCTCCTGATTTAGTTTGTGAATTAATTGTGATTAAAAAGTGATTAGAGTTTCGGCTGGAGAGTGCCTGTCGGTTAGATAACAGGCGTGTGTATGTCCTGCATCTGTATGATACACATGTGTGTAAAATGATACCGGGTGCTGTAATCACTCATCTGGTTACGTTATACATTGACCACCACACCTCCGACCCAAAAGAAAGGACGTATTATTGGCTTCCCCTAATTTTTTTCCCACGCCAAGCTACTGGTGCGCAGTTCTCCGCTCAGTTCTCCGCTCAGTTCTCCGCGCACCCCCCGCGAGAGTGAGAGGTTACAAGGGGAGCACGTCTGTAACCCGACACCGTTGCAATGAATCGACATCTGACCAATCACGGCTTGGATACGGCCACTAGTGCAGGTGAAGAGATGTCGGTGAAAAGACAGTTTCAAGCAAGAGGCAAGCAAGAGGGTAAAAAAACAAAACATGAAGAAACTAGAGCATCACTCAAAGGTGGGTTATTGTATGAGTCAAATGTACAACTTGCGAATGTTGTATAAGACAAATTGCCAATTGCCATATTCATATCAGCTGCAATTCACGACATGAAGAAGGCAGTCTCTGCATAGGCTAATGGAGATGCAGTTATTTCCAGCATTCTTTATTTACCATTCATTCAAGTATGTTATGCTTTGTATCTGCTAATGTACAAGAGGAAGAGTGATACACTGTCTGTCTAGTTGGCTTACATAACAGTCAAAGTTTACAGCCTAAAAAACATGGAGCATTTTCCCCCCTTTTATTCATTTTTATGTCAATTTGCACATTTCATGGTGATGCTCAGCCTCTCCCCTTAACTCCTAACAGTCATCATCATGTCAACCACAACACAGAGAAATACTGATAGAAATGTGTGTGTAGTTGTTGATACATTGCTGATAGAGGGAACTAAATTTGAATACAGATTTAAGAAATATCAGTTTTTGAGCATGTCATAAGCATGTTTTGTCTTGACTATATTACAACTATATTATAATAAAATAATATAGTATTTATATTATTGAATTGATTATGATTATTGTGAAGAAACTTCTGTTCAGCAATGCAGTGAAAGAATGGAAGCTGGAATCCGCTTAATCAAACACTGGAGTTTATTGAGAGTCAAACGGCCGGAGCATTTACAAGGTATCTCAATCATTGAAAGACCCTGGCAACACTGAGGACAAAATGGCAGGAAGCACCTCTATATGTTAAAAGGGAGGAGCTGATAACTGCGTGCTTTCCCTAATTAGTACCAGACATGTTGAAAACAAAGAACGGCCTGTTAATGCCAACGTGCATGGTCCACACTTCCCCCACAGGAAAGGCAGAGCTTCTTGACCTTTGCCCTGTTCAAATTACAAACAGGGCACAAAGGAGAAAATACTAAAAGTCTCCAAATGCACAGATCACATTAAAATATTCTTTAACAGATCCTTTCTTTTTATCAATGTATTGATAACCAATTAACATTAGTCTAAGAATATTTCACTACTTAAATCAAATAAAACGTCCTCAGAGTTGTGTGGGTTCCTATTACATTAATTACATCAAAAGCAGAATAAGATTGAAACATTCAACCACAATGGTTGATACAGACAACCACAATAGAAAAATCATCTCTCTTCAGTGTTTGATATCTTTTGTCAAAAAGCACAATAATAACACACATGCAATACAAAAATATAATAGTAAAATATATGTTTCAAAAACAAGATCTTTTATCATTTATCACTCAGTTAATCTCATTCATCAAACACAAATTCAAAATCAGCTTACATCTCAAAGATTTACTTCAAGGCAATTACTTATTAAAAACACAATTAGAATTTAGGATTATAAGAAATCCAATTGAGGTATAAAATCAGAATCATGAGAGATCCAGCTAAAATTCCCAGTTAAGGTATACATTCACAGTGATGAATCGATCAATCTGTAAAGCTACAGTGTCCTCAATCTTTAACATTACTTTACGTTTTACTTCAGTACGCTTATTCAAGTGTAAGGCACTTAGTAGTACATACATTTTATTCAATACATTTGTTCAAAATCTGAAAAGGAAAAATCAGACATTTTATTGTAACAACCTGAGGAAGGAAAAATCAAAACATCTGTTCTTTATTCAAGGAAAAATCAAAACATCTGTTCTTTATTCAAGGAAAAATCAAAACATCTGTTCTTTATTAAAGGAAAAATCAAAACATCTATTCTTTATTCTGAGTGTCAACTTTAATCAATTTATCAATCGCTGAATGGGGGTACCCATGGTGCAGAAACTGCGATGGAGACCCATGGGTCTGGAAGCTCGGCGTCGTACATCAACATTGTGTCATCTACAGTTGAATACCCCACTAGCCTCTGTGGGGCCTGGAGGGCAGTCTTGGCAACCCTGCGTATGGCTAATTTAACTACAGTGATCAAACAAATCACTAGGATTAGCACAACCAAGATAAACACTGAAACAGTAACAACAAATTTAACCAACCCCGCTCCCCAGGATCCAAGGGTTCCACATCCCCAAATGTAAACCCATGAATTTCATGCAATTCTTTTATCCCGTTAGCAGTATCATGAACCATATCCATAACTTCAGGCGTCGCATCAGAGACAAAAGAGCAGCACTCAGTTCCAATCACTTTACATGTGCCCCCCTGCGCAGCTAAGAGGAGGTCCAGCGCCATGCGATTCTGTAGTGCTACTGTCCTAACTTCCTGCAATTCTTTGTGTTCAGCTAACATTGCTGTGTTAGATACATTTAGATGATTTTCCACTACTTTGGATAATGCCATGATTTCCTGCTGACTAACATAAATGCCGTACCAAGGCAAAAATAGGCTCGCTATCTGTTGTCCTTTTGTAATGGACCTGCTGTTCCTGTGTAGAGAGGGAAGTATCACTGCAATCTCATTAGCCTCTACTTTACGGATTAAAGGAATTAGGTAGGCTAGATAACAGGTGCCATAAAAAATGTCAAAGGGCACACAGCCATAGGCTCGGTCCCCACAAACTAAGTAAACTCTCTGTGGGAGGGGAATTCTGGCAAATTTTACCCTCACTATGGTATTACAGTCGCTGTGTCCCACATCTGGAGAGGTGTGAGATCCTGCTTCATTCTGGAAACAGATGGACACATTCTTCCATTCATGTACTACAATTGGGGGAACATATATTGAACAGTCACGTGTAGGGGGATTGCCTAGGGGTATTGGTTGTGTACAGTCATGTATTTTAACCTCAACGGAGTCCACTGTTCTGGAGCCAAACCAGGGTACAACTGTTACTAAAGCTTCAACTAACAAAGATGCCATGTGTAGTTGTTTTGTGCATGTTGGACTTGTGGAATTAACCGAAAAATTAGTTTGCGCCAGAGCTAACTGGAATCTGTATTCAAAAGCTAGGTTAATGTATTTCTTCACATATATTAGTTTTAAAAACATCAATCGTTTGAAACCGTCAGGCAGGTAATTTTTATTTACTGTATCAACAATGAGAGAGACTAGACCCTCGTACTGTAACGGTTTCTCAGAGTCCATTGGGTAGGAAGGGGTGTAACAGTCCTCAGCCTCATCGCTAATTCTGGATGCTATGTCATTCCAGCTCACAAAATCATAGTCAGCTTTCGTGAAAGGAATTGGGCTAAACATAGGAGAATGCATAGATTCTGGCATATTTTGGCACAGCCAACAGTTGCTAATATTGTGTTCATGCGCGTAGTCTAACATTAAACTTACTGCAGAATTAGTTTTAGTTCGTTTTAAAAGGAGTGATTAAGGCCTTTTTTGAAAAATCTACATCACCTCTTGAGTGTTTAAGTGGAGTGGATAGAACATTTGTTTTTCTATCTGGTCCAGACATTTTGCATGCAGTAGCACCTGGATTGGGAACCTGGTAATCTGGTTTCCTCACTCTACATGTTGCTTTATCCTTTATCAGTGTCTTAAACTGTTCTACAGTGCTACACCACAGTTCTGGGGGCATTTCTTCAATGGTGTTGAGAGCTATTCTTACCCCCTCTGATGCGACCCCGTCCCCATGGTACTGGTCTCTTGGATATATCTCCCATGTTGAGTAAACTAAGGACACAGGAAATACAATAAGTTAGATGAATCACATATTGACAGTGGACAGTTAAAAGAAACAGTCTCTGATTTATGATCAGGGAGGGAGACAATCCTCCTGATTCTTCCTCCTTTTCTCTCTCTTTGTGTCTCTCGCACCATACTGAATGTCTGTGTGGTGATTGGATACAACCTGTCCTTGTCGCTATGCACTGATTTGCCCATTGGTGTCGTTTTGCCCTCAGGGTCTGGGCCCTGAGTGGTCAAGTCGTCTGCGCTCTTAGATAAGAGCACCTTATTTTCTCCCTCAAACGGGCGAGATCTCTCGCCACCTATCGTTGGGATTTCCACAGCTTCATCTAGCAGGGCGTCCTTGGCCAGGTACAGAAGACCCAGAATGACGATGATGATGACTGCCTTCACACGCCAGCATCCGGTAGAGGAGAGAGACGACATCTGGAAGCGTGAATCCATTCCGGTCTCCCTTGTACTCTCAGGGCTGTTCTGGTCACTATAACACCTGGAAAGGACCTTTCCACCTGGGAGACAGAGCATCTTTTTCAAGAGATTTGATTAGTACATTATCACCAATCTGAAAGGGGTGGGTGGGCTCCTCTCCAGGCTGGGGGAGCCTGTCAGCCACTTGCCTGTGAAACTTTCTCAACATGTCAGTTAGATATTTGACATAGTTAGTCATGTAATCATCTGTCCACAAAAGAGTGAGTTTGTGGGGTGTTACTGGGGGGCTAGATCCTGCGAACATTACCCTTCCCATCAATACTTCGTGTGGGCTAAGCCCTGTCGTTGCATTTGGTGTACTTCTAATGGAGCACAGAACTAGCGGCAGCGCGTCTACCCATTTTAGTCCTGTGGTAAACATTGTTTTAGTGAGTTTCTCCTTTATAGTCAAGTTCATTCTCTCAACCTGGCCTGAGCTCTGTGGGTGATAGGCAACATGCAATTGCCATTTGAACCCTAACACTGTAGCTAGACTCTGGGTTATCTTAGAAACGAATGCTGGACCTCTGTCACTGTTAATTCCTGTGGGCACACCAAATCTAGGAACAACATCTTTGAGAAGACACTTTACAACTGTTCTAGCGTCTTCTTTTCTGGTAGGGTAGGCCTCTACCCTACTCCAGAGTGTCCCTGTTGATCGTTGGCCACCAGAAATGTCTCTTCAGGAAAGAAAGAGTGTGGTTTACTCCGGGATGGATTGAGAACCGGGAATTGTGGACCCACTGTAGAACCTTGGAGCGGGCAGCATCAGGAACAAACCGACGGTTCGGAGAACCATTGCCTGGATCTGGTTGCTCTCTCAATGCCTCCAGGATGGTGTTATTAATCTCCCAAGAGAGGGCGCCTACTACACAACTCTTGGGAAGGATTGAAGCATCTGGAGGATCAGGAGAGTCAGGAGAGTATAGCCTAGACAGAGCATCGGGTTTTACATTCCTGGAGCCAGGGCGGAAGGTGAGGCAAAAGTCGAAGCGACAGAAGAACAGAGCCCATCTGGCCTGTCGGGAATTCAGTCGCTTCGCCGACTGGATGTAGGAGAGATTCTTGTGGTCCGTCCAGACCAGGAAAGGCTGCTTGCTGCCTTCGAGCCAGTGTCTCCACTCCTCTAGTGCCAACTTAACAGCCAGAAGCTCCCTGTTACCAACATCATAATTGCGCTCCGCAGGAGAGAGGCGACGTGAAAAAAAAGCACAGGGATGGAGGATGTTATCAGGACCAGCCATCTGAGACAAAACTGCTCCTACTTCAGTATCAGACGCGTCCACCTCCACAACAAACTGCTTCTCTGTGTCTGGCTGAATAAGGATGGGAGCTGAGGTGAACAAGGACTTGAGTTTAATGAAAGCTCTGTTAGCCTCTGGAGTCCAACAGAACGTGATGTTGACGGAGGTGAGTCTGGAGAGAGGTGCAGCTACTTTACTGAAGTTCCGGATGAAGCGACGGTAAAAGTTGGCAAATCCCAGAAACCTCTGGAGCTCCCTCCTTGTAGTTGGGACTGGCCACTCCACCACTGCCTTGATCTTTCCAGGGTCTGCCTCCACCTTGCCCTGACTGATGATGTAGCCCAGGAAGCTGATCCGGTTCTGGTGGAACTCGCACTTCTCCGCCTTAACATAGAGCTTGTTCTCCAGCAGTCTCTGTAGGACCATGCGGACATGGTTCTCGTGTTCCTCCTGATTCCTGGAGAAAATCAGGATGTCGTCTAAGTAGACAAAGACAAAGCGGTTAAGGAAGTCACGCAAGACATCATTGATCATAGACTGGAAAACTGCTGGGGCGTTAGTGTGACCAAAAGGCATGACCAGATATTCAAAATGGCCCAATGGAGTGTTAAACGCTGTCTTCCATTCATCCCCCTGGCGGATGCGGATCAGATGATAGGCATTTCGAAGGTCAAGCTTGGTGAACAGGGTTGCCTCTTGGAGAGGTTCAAAAGCTGAGGTGAGAAGGGGTAATGGGTACTTGTTCTTGACCGTGATATTGTTTAACCCCCGAAAGTCTATGCAAGGTCGTAGCGACTTATCCTTCTTGCCTACAAAGAAGAACCCGGCACCCACAGGAGAAGAGGAGGGACGAATAATACCAGCAGCTACAGAGTCCGTGATATAAAGCTCCATAGCCTCCCTCTCAGGACGGGACAGATTGTAGAGGCGGCTGGAGGGTAGAGGAGCTCCAGAGAGCAGATCAATAGGGCAGTCGTAGGGTCGGTGGGGAGGAAGAGAGAGAGCCCTCTCTTTGCTGAAGACCCAACGCAGGTCGTGGTAAGTAGTAGGAACACCAGTCAAATCTACAGATGCATCAGGGCAGACAACAGGATTTGGGGAAACAGAAGTTGAAGGTATGGCAGAACACAGGCAGTTAGCGAGACAGTGCTGATCCCATTCAATAATCCTTCCCTTTGCCCAATCAATGTGTGGGTTGTGAGTACGTAGCCACGGGTAACCCAAAACCAGAGGTGTAGAAGGAGAGGATATTACCTTAAACTGGATAAGTTCACGGTGGTTTCCGGAGGTGATTAAAGTCACAAGGGGTGACTGTGCTGTGACTGAGGAGATGATTTGTCCATTTAGAGCAGGGGTGGGGAACCTCCGGCCCCCGGGCCGTATACGGCCCGCGAGACCATTTGGTGTGGCCCTCGAGGTAATTTATAAACACACGCAAAAAAGAAAAAAAATTAAAGAAATCTAGACCGCAAAATAATTAAACAAGCAAGTGCCTGTTTTTCCTGGCAACGGTCATGGTCACATTGAACACAACACGAGCCTAACGTGTCATCACGTGGTATATGTCTCGTCTGACAGGGGTGCAGTGCTGACGGAGAGCACCAGAACGCCACTCCGGGACTTCAAATAATTGCAGTATACCCATAAGTCCGTAGGCTACACATGCCGCAGTTTTTGCGTGGCTGTGTCTTTAGTTGTAAACCCAGTCGCGATCTGTTCATCTGTCATTCTGATCATACAGTCAATAACTGTGTTGTTATTAGCATCTGGTTAGCTAGCTATGCTAACGAATATAAGAAGCTTTTTCTCCAACCAGTGAGGTAAAGGCACATCTTTATATGATCATTATAGTTATCAAAAAACAAGAGAATAAAGTAAACCGGTATAAAATACTATATGACAGTAAAAAAAAGTTGTTATTAATAAACAAGAATACATTTTGAAAGGAGAGTGATTTGTAAAATATCCATAAAGAAAAAGTAAATCTGCTTACAGTTCTGTTTCATCTGGGTGCTGAGAGATGTTTCCATAGATCTCTTCATTTTGCTCTCAAAGTGCACCAGATTGATGCTTTCAACTTCAATATTTAAAAAAAAAGTCTTCCCGGGGGAGCAAGCCCCCAGACCCTCCTGGACCGATAATTTTTTGG
Organism: Pseudochaenichthys georgianus; assembly: GCF_902827115.2. Taxonomy (NCBI): domain Eukaryota; kingdom Metazoa; phylum Chordata; class Actinopteri; order Perciformes; family Channichthyidae; genus Pseudochaenichthys; species Pseudochaenichthys georgianus. Next base: position 35,714,389 of record NC_047512.1, read on the forward strand.
AGCTGGAAATGAAGCGGATTCCGGAGCTAAGAGCCGGCGCAGCTCCGGTGTGAACTGGAAAACCCGGTGCTTTTCAGGCTCTAGCTCCGAGCAGGAGCTGAAAAGGCGCTGGTTTGAAAGGGGCACTAGAGGAGGTTAGGTCCCCCCCCCTGAAATCATGTCCACATGGATAGGAAACTAAATACATTTTGCACACATCTTGTGTCCATATCTTTCTGTTTGGTGGTCATGCCACACCGTGCACGTGAATGCATGCGCGAGTCATGGTGAGATATCTGGATTAAGAGGTTGCTTTTTCTTTGCACAGCATGAAAGAAAGGCCAAATGCATGTGCTGTGATTTTTAAGCAGAGGTCAATAATTTGTATGGCCCTCGGAGGATGTTGAAAACATTGAAATGGCCCTTCAGAGGAAAAAGGTTCCCCACCCCTGATTTAGAGCATAGGCAGTTAACGGTTCCTCTAGCGGCTCCAAGCAGAGTCCCAGCTGTTCAGCTAGCTCCTGGTCCAAAAAGCTATCCTCCGCACCAGAATCAATGAGAGCCTGGAGAGGCAATGTCATAGAACTAACACAGAGCTTGGCGGAAATAAGAAAACGAGTCAAGGATGGGGTTAGAGATGATTGCTGTGGACTCGTCAGGACCCCCAATCTTACTGACGAGCCTCCCAGTTTGGCCGTACTGGGCAGTTGGGAATGCTATGCCCAGTCTTTCCACAATACAGGCATTGGCCTGCACCTATCCGGCGCTGACGCTCCTCCAGAGAAAGTCTAGCACGACCCAGTTGCATGGGCTCCTCCTGAGAAGAGGTGCGCACACTGGACGACGGGGGAAAAGAGGGAGGTCTAGACACCGAGTGAGCAGAGTAGGAAGAAAAACTGGGCTTACTGAGTGACACTGGTGAATCCCTCCGTGTTCGCTCAGCTCGGCGCTCCCGCAGACGACCGTCCAAACGAGACACTAAGGAGATCAGCTCTGAGAGATCCGCTGGAACGTCTCGTGCTGCCAATTCGTCCCGAAGCTGGTCCCTTAATCCTCTTAAAAAACACCGCCTTGAGAGCCGCCTCGTCCCATCGAGCCTCTGCAGCGAGTGTGTGAAACTCGATGGAGTAATCAGCCACTGTCCGGCTTCCTTGTTGCAGGCTAAGCAGCTTATTCTCGGCGGAGCCAGAGGAGTTGGGATGATCAAAAACAGCTGAGAACCGATCAGAGAAGGCCTCAAAACGTAGAGTGTCAAAATCCACCGAAGAGTTTAAAGCCTCTGCCCAGGTTAAAGCTCTCCCGCGGAGCAACCCCAAAACAAAATTAATCCTCGTTGCTTCAGCAGCAAATGCAACAGGACGCTGGCGAAAAACCTTGTTACATTGGAACAAAAAACCTCTGCATTTCTCCACATCTCCGTGAAATGACTCAGGATCGGTGATAGGAAAATCCTGGCGAGGAGGGGGCAAAGGGGCTGGACTGGGAGTGGCCTGAAATGCTACCGTCGAGGTAGTGAGAGCGGAGATCTGGCACGCCAACTCGGAGACATGATGAGCCATGGACCGGTTACTCTCCACCAACGCTCGGATGAGCTTCTCGTGTTCACCCAGGAGGGAGACTAGACAGGGCATGAAGGATTGGGGTAGAATCCGCTCCGGATCCTGCGGGGTTCATTCTTGGCCAGTTCTTCTGTTACGCTCCTCGTAAAGAGACTCAAAACTTGAACCCGCTATGCAAGAACACTTGGGACGGAGACTTAGGTGTAGTGTAAAAAAAAACTGGATTTATTTACGTTCCTCAAAAAACAGGCAGGAGACAAAGTAGACTCTCAACAGAGTGGGAAGAACGTGGAGCAGGGCTGAGACGGAGGTTGGGCTGGACGTGGCAGGCAGGACGGAATGGAATATGGAGTATCTGGAACAGGCACAAAACAGAACAGGATTAGTATATGAAAAATCCAACTGGAAGAGTATACAAAAAGACTAGCAATACTAGTCAGCCGGAACTGGAGTTTACCACTGTGAGTATACGAAGAACTGGCGAAGTCTGATGATCGAACCGGAGTTTTAAGCAGCAGCAGGTGAGTAGTGGTAATCAGTGATGATGAGAAACAGGAGCGGAGGTGAGTTGGCGGAAAACGGAAAGTAGGTCAACCACGCCCAGCCAGGAAGACAGACAAACAGATAGACAAACAAACAGAAAAAAGGAGAAGGAGATACTGCAATTCCTCACACTATCGTCTATTAAATTGACTTTGCTGACTGTGTTGCCCCTGTTGAGCCTACCTGTCGTAGTGACTGGTAAGGGAAGGGGGGGGGCAATAATGCAGGATGGCGGGGGGGACTGCGGTCAAGCCAGCCTCCACTTGGGAAAACACAGTCAAGCCAGCCCGCACGTGATATTGGGGTGCGCGAATATTAGAAGCATTACGGTAAAATCCCAGCGCTTATTCGGTCAATAACAAAAGCACCTATAAAAACAAACCAAACATATTAAATTAAGAAATATGTACTATATAATGTGATCAATAATTATTTAAAACAAACTACGTATAACTACCAAGAGTAAATGTAAAATGTAAGGAGTTTCAAAATAAAAGTCCTTTGAAATCTCATATTGAAATCTCATATATGAGCTATCAGCCCTGTGTATCACCCTGCAGTGAGATGAGTCTTGCATCAGGGAGAGATTTCGTTTTATTCTTATCTAAACACAGGGCTGATAGCTCATATATGGGATTTCAAAGGTATTTTATTTTGAAACTCCACATCAGAATGTCCTGATTTTGTCTGGGTGAGTAGATGGGCTGTCCTTCTATCACCCTGCAGTGAGATGAGTCTTGCATCAGGGAGAGATTTCGTTTTATTCTTATCTAAACACAGGGCTGATAGCTCATATATGGGATTTCAAAGGTCTTTTATTTTGAAACTCCACATCAGAATGTCCTGATTGTTTCTGGGTGAGTAGATGGGCTGTCCTTCTATCACCCTGCAGTGAGATGAGTCTTGCATCAGGGAGAGATTTCGTTTTATTCTTATCTAAACACAGGGCTGATAGCTCATATATGGGATTTCAAGGTCTTTTATTTTGAAACTCCACATCAGAATGTCCTGATTTCTTCTGGGTGAGTAGATGGGCTGTCCTTCTATCACCCTGCAGTGAGATGAGTCTTGCATCAGGGAGAGATTTCGTTTTATTCTTATCTAAACACAGGGCTGATAGTTCATATATGGGATTTCAAAGGTCTTTTATTTTGAAACTCCACATCAGAATGTCCTGATTTTTTCTGGGTGAGTAGATGGGCTGTCCTTCTATCACCCTGAAGTGAGATGAGTCTTGCATCAGGGAGAGATTTCGTTTTATTCTTATCTAAACACAGGGCTGATAGCTCATATATGGGATTTCAAAGGTATTTTATTTTGAAACTCCACATCAGAATGTCCTGATTTTGTCTGGGTGAGTAGATGGGCTGTCCTTCTATCACCCTGCAGTGAGATGAGTCTTGCATCAGGGAGAGATTTCGTTTTATTCTTATCTAAACACAGGGCTGATAGCTCATATATGGGATTTCAAAGGTCTTTTATTTTGAAACTCCACATCAGAATGTCCTGATTGTTTCTGGGTGAGTAGATGGGCTGTCCTTCTATCACCCTGCAGTGAGATGAGTCTTGCATCAGGGAGAGATTTCGTTTTATTCTTATCTAAACACAGGGCTGATAGCTCATATATGGGATTTCAAAGGTCTTTTATTTTGAAACTCCACATCAGAATGTCCTGATTTGTTCTGGGTGAGTAGATGGGCTGTCCTTCTATCACCCTGCAGTGAGATGAGTCTTGCATCAGGGAGAGATTTCGTTTTATTCTTATCTAAACACAGGGCTGATAGCTCATATATGGGATTTCAAAGGTCTTTTATTTTGAAACTCCACATCAGAATGTCCTGATTTTTTCTGGGTGAGTAGATGGGCTGTCCTTCTATCACCCTGAAGTGAGATGAGTCTTGGATCAGGGAGAGATTTCGTTTTATTCTTATCTAAACACAGGGCTGATAGCTCATATATGGGATTTCAAAGGTCTTTATTTTGAAACTCCACATCAGAATGTCCTGATTTCTTCTGGGTGAGTAGATGGGCTGTCCTTCTATCACCCTGCAGTGAGATGAGTCTTGCATCAGGGAGAGATTTCGTTTTATTCTTATCTAAACACAGGGCTGATAGCTCATATATGGGATTTCAAAGGTCTTTTATTTTGAAACTCCACATCAGAATGTCCTGATTTTTTCTGGGTGAGTAGATGGGGTGTCCTTCTATCACCCTGCAGTGAGATGAGTCTTGGATCAGGGAGAGATTTCGTTTTATTCTTATCTAAACACAGGGCTGATAGCTCATATATGGGATTTCAAAGGTCTTTTATTTTGAAACTCCACATCAGAATGTCCTGATTTCTTCTGGGTGAGTAGATGGGCTGTCCTTCTATCACCCTGCAGTGAGATGAGTCTTGCATCAGGGAGAGATTTCGTTTTATTCTTATCTAAACACAGGGCTGATAGCTCATATATGGATTTCAAAGGTCTTTTATTTTGAAACTCCACATCAGAATGTCCTGATTTTTTCTGGGTGAGTAGATGGGGTGTCCTTCTATCACCCTGCAGTGAGATGAGTCTTGGATCAGGGAGAGATTTCGTTTTATTCTTATCTAAACACAGGGCTGATAGCTCATATATGGGATTTCAAAGGTCTTTTATTTTGAAACTCCACATCAGAATGTCCTGATTTTTTCTGGGTGAGTAGATGGGTGTCCTTCTATCACCCTGCAGTGAGATGAGTCTTGGATCAGGGAGAGATTTCGTTGTATTCTTATCTAAACACAGGGCTGATAGCTCATATATGGGATTTCAAAGGTCTTTTATTTTGAAACTCCACATCAGAATGTCCTGATTTTTTTCTGGGTGAGTAGATGGGCTGTCCTTCTATCACCCTGCAGCATCAGGGAGAGATTTCGTTTTATTCTTATCTAAACACAGGGCTGATAGCTCATATATGGGATTTCAAAGGTCTTTTATTTTGAAACTCCATATCAGAATGTCCTGATTTTTTCTAGGTGAGTAGATGGGGTGTCCTTCTATCACCCTGCAGTGAGATGAGTCTTGGATCAGGGAGAGATTTCGTTTTATTCTTATCTAAACACAGGGCTGATAGCTCATATATGGGATTTCAAAGGTCTTTTATTTTGAAACTCCACATCAGAATGTCCTGATTTCTTCTGGGTGAGTAGATGGGCTGTCCTTCTATCACCTTGCAGTGAGATGAGTCTTGGATCAGGGAGAGATTTCGTTTTATTCTTATCTAAACACAGGGCTGATAGCTCATATATGGGATTTCAAAGGTCTTTTATTTTGAAACTCCACATCAGAATGTCCTGATTTCTTCTGGGTGAGTAGATGGGCTGTCCTTCTATCACCCTGCAGTGAGATGAGTCTTGCATCAGGGAGAGATTTCGTTTTATTCTTATCTAAACACAGGGCTGATAGCTCATATATGGGATTTCAAAGGTCTTTTATTTTGAAACTCCACATCAGAATGTCCTGATTTTATCTGGGTGAGTAGATGGGCTGTCCTTCTATCACCCTGAAGTGAGATGAGTCTTGGATCAGGGAGAGATTTCGTTTTATTCTTATCTAAACACAGGGCTGATAGCTCATATATGGGGATTTCAAAGGTCTTTTTATTTTGAAACTCCACATCAGAATGTCCTGATTTCTTCTGGTAGTAGATGGGCCTCTTCCTGCATCACCCTGCAAAGCATCAGGGAGAGATTTCGTTTTATATTCTTATCTAAACACAGGGCTGATAGCTCATATAGTGGATTTCAAAGGTCTTTTATTTTGAAACTCCACATCAGAATGTCCTGATTTCTTCTGGGTGAGTAGATGGGCTGTCCTTCTATCACCTGCAGTGAGATGAGTCTTGCCATCAGGGAGAGATTTCGTTTTATTCTTATCTAAACACAGGGCTGATAGCTCATATATGGGATGTCAAAGGTCTTATTATTTTGAAACTCCACATCAGAATGTCCTGATTTTTTCTGGGATGGTAGATGGGCTGTGCTTCTATCAACCCGAAAGTGAGATGAGTCTTGGATCAGGGAGAGATTTCGTTTTATTCTTATCTAAACACAGGGCTGAATAGCTCATATATGGATTTCAAAGGTCTTTTATTTTGAAACTCCACAATCAGAATGTCCTGATTTCTTCTGGGTGAGTAGATGGGGTGTCCTTCTATCACCCTGCAGTGAGATGAGTCTTGCATCAGGGAGAGATTTCGTTTTATTCTTATCTAAACACAGGGCTGATAGCTCATATATGGGATTCAAGGTCTTTTATTTTGAACTCCACATCAGAATGTCCTGATTTCTTCTGGGTGAGTAGATGGGCTGTCCTTCTATCACCCTGCAGTGAGATGAGTCTTGCATCAGGGAGAGATTTCGTTTTATTCTTATCTAAACACAGGGCTGATAGCTCATATATGGGATTTCAAAGGTCTTTTATTTTGAAACTCCACATCAGAATGTCCTGATTTTCTTCTGGGTGAGTAGATGGGGTGTCCTTCTATCACCCTGCAGTGAGATGAGTCTTGCATCAGGGAGAGATTTCGTTTATTCTTATCTAAACACAGGGCTGATAGCTTCATATATGGGATTTCAAAGGTCTTTATTTTGAAACTCCACATCAGAATGTCCTGATCTTTTCTGGGTGAGTAGATGGGGTGTCCTTCTATCACCCTGCAGTGAGATGAGTCTTGGATCAGGGAGAGATTTCGTTTTATTCTTATCTAAACACAGGGCTGATAGCTCATATATGGGATTTCAAAGGTCTTTTATTTTGAAACTCCACATCAGAATGTCCTGATTTTTTATGGGTGAGTAGATAGGGTGTCCTTCTATCACCCTGCAGTGAGATGAGTCTTGCATCAGGGAGAGATTTCGTTTATTCTTATCTAAACACAGGGCTGATAGCTCATATATGAGATTTCAAAGGTCTTTTATTTTGAAACTCCACATCAGAATGTCCTGATTTTTTCTGGGTGAGTAGATGGGCTGTCCTTCTATCACCCTGCAGCATCAGGGAGAGATTTCGTTTTATTCTTATCTAAACACAGGGCTGATAGCTCATATATGAGATTTCAATATGAGATTTCAAAGGACTTTTATTTTGAAACTCCTTACATTTTACATTTACTCGTGGTAGTTATACGTAGTTTGTTTTAAATAATTATTGATCACATTATATAGTACATATTTCTTAATTTAATATGTTTGGTTTGTTTTTATAGGTGCTTTTGTTATTGACCGAGTAAGAGCTGGGATTTTACCGTAATGCTTCTAATATTCGCGCACCCCAATATCACGTGCGGGCTGGCTTGACTGTGTTTTCCCAAGTGGAGGCTGGCTTGACCGCAGTCGGGGGGGCTGGGGGAGAGCAGGCAAGGATTGTGTATTCTGCTGCGCTCCCCACCGTCTTTCGCACTGCCCCGCCCAGTGGTCCGTTGCACCGCAAACATGACATGGCATCAACTTTTTGGAATGTTTGTTCTGCTGCTGTCTGCCCTTGTCTTGATAACCCTGTGATCTTCCCTGATTTGATACTGCTGTGTGCGGTTTGTCCCTGAAACTGCTGGGAGTTATCCACACTCTGATAAGCCTGTGTATTTGAGGCAACCTTTGCATCAGCTGGGCAATTCTGGGGGTCAGAAATATCTGACTTCTATGCAACGCGCGCATTGTGGCTATTGTAAGTGTCCAGGTTTTAACTTGCCAGTCCGGAGTAGCCATCCAGGGTTGGGAGGGTTACTTTGTAAATGTAATCAGTTACTGATTACTGATTACATGGCTCTGAAAGTAATCCGAATACAGTTACGTGTCTTAAAAAAGTAATCAGTAAAAAAAAAACGTAATCAGATTACTTTTAAATTACTTTTGGATTACTTTCTTTTTCCTGGGTATGTTTTGGTGAACAGGAGACACAAAAAGCAAAAGGAAACTGAACGTGTTTTTACTGTTTTAATGGCTTATCAAGAGCACAACTGAAACATCACATCTGAAACGATGTAACAACATAATACACGTTTTGGGGATGCAGCTTGGGATGTGAGGAGTGAGGGACAGGGTTTAGAACGGGCGTGTCGCCTTCTGTCCTGCCAGTGTTGGCAGGACATTAATTAAAATGTCGAACTCGGACTTCATTTTAAGGACATTTCGGCCAGGGGTGTATCTATATTTGTTTAAGCACCGGATCGGCAAAACAGGAGAGTGTGTGCACCAGTCTGCCTTGATCTATGAATTCATGTCCGGGACACTCACAGTATTTGCTGCCCACAGTTGATTTATAGAAGGAAAACCTCCTTCACTTCATGAAATCTCTGCAGCACCAGGAGGCAGCGGGAGGGTTAACTCAGCCTCTGAGAAGACGAGCGCGCCGCGCAGTGCCTTTCACGCACCGCCTTTCACGCACCGCCTTTCACGCACCGCCTTTCACGCACCGCCTTCACTGTGTATACTTTCAGAAATAATCATTAGTAAGGCTAAAGAGCGACCGCAGGCTGATGTGTTTTAACCACACACACCTATATATACACACACACACACACACACACGATTTAACACGCAGACTTTTGTTCCTCCATGTTTCGTTGTTATTGTTCACTGAGCGGACCCGCGATTTTTTTTCAAACGCTTTTTTTGGCCCATCTGCGGCGGTAATAGGTTTTGTGCGCTGTGATGATTCGGCTGTACCTACTAGTAATGAATATTAAATGTTGTGAGGAAATCTTTCCACCAATAATTCCAATAAGTAATCCAAAATGTATTTACTTCAGGTTTACGAAAGTAACTGTAATCAGATTACTCGTTTTTCAAATGTAACGCGAGCTGAATACAGTTACTTGATTTTTGTATTCTGATTACGTAACGCCGTTACATGTATTCCGTTACAACCCAACCCTGTAGCCATCATATAGGCTTGAGCTGTTTCAGGGATTAAATTATGTAACAAACTCTGTATGGCGAACAAATCATTGCCCTCCCTTTTAATGCCCGCATTATTATCCCACACTGTCATGAAACGCTGGAGAAATTCTGGGACAGTTTCTGTTGGGTTCTGTACGCAAGCCGTCACTTGCGAAAAATCTGTGTGAGTATTAGCGCATGTTCTAATCGCCACAGCAGCTACGGTCTGGATCCACATATCACGCGTCTGTGTCGGAGGCCAGTCACCTGCAGGCGTACAGTCAGGGAATTTAAACTCGTCCCTGCACGTGGGCCAATCTGCCTTGTATGTTAGGATTATCAGCTGTTTAACATCATGAACCAAACAGTTATAAACTGAGCAGACATTAGTCAACCACGACAGATACTCATCTGGGCTTTTAGTGGGACTGGGAGCGTGATTAGTGACATCCATGACCTCAGCGGGTGTCCAAGGCTTATAAACTGGAACTTCTCCTATCAGAATTTTCGGTGCGGTCACAGCTTCAGCAGAATTATTATTCTGAGATGTTTGCAGTCTCGTGATAATTCTATGCGGGACATACTTTTTAAAACTGCTGCCGTACGGCGTGTTTGGATTGTATAACATTTTTGTTGCGGAACTAGAAGTGGGGGTTTGTAATGGGCTGCTGTCTGACATTTCCTCTCCACTGTCCGCTGCACTGTGTTCCTGCTGCTCACTTTCTTGTTGTCTATACTGTCCTGCCTGATATGTCAACCCATTTTGATTCATGATAGCTGCAGCTGTCATTAACAGATCATCATCGGAGTTTCTTGCAACAGGATTTGAGAGTCCTATCGCGGGAATTATTTGTGTACAGAGAGCTACAGCCTGCTTTTCTCCAGCAGCCCAGCGTCTGTTAGAATGGAAATTAGCTGAGCTGTGCTGGGAGATTTCCCTTGTCTTTTCAGCCAATCGTACATAACTGATTTCGCAATGGCTGCAACTTCCTTTCCGTGTCTTTCCTTAATTCTGGACATGTTCTCTGATTTAACATCAAAAGCAGCCTCTAGGCCAGGGGTCGGCAACAGGCGGACCGCGGTCCGGATCCGGACCCAGACGCCGACCTATACGGACCTGGAGCTATAATCAATACATTAATAGGGGATTTTTCGGCGCCTCCCGCTTTTTTAACGCTGATTTGGGTGACTTGTGTAATTTGTGGAGAACCGAAGAGTTTTCGTTTTGGGGGTGAGGGGGGGGGGAGTCCGTCCTTCAGTCCGACTGACAGACAACTTCTCACTTCAAAAAAGAAGAAGAAATCTAGACCGCAAAAATAATTAAACAAGCGAGTACCTGTTTTTCCTGGCCAAGGACAGGTTCCTTGAACACAACACAAGCGTAACGTGTCTTCACGTGGTATATGTCTCGTCTGAAAGGAGTGCTGACAGAGAGCACTGGAACGCCGCTCCAGCCCTTAAAATATTGCAGTACCCATAAGGAGCCGTATACATGCCGCAGTGTTTGCGTGGCTGTGTCTTTAGTTGTAAGCACAGTGGCGATCTGTTGTTATTAGCATCTGGTTAGCTAGCTATGTTAACGAATTTAAAGAGCTTTTCTACAACCAGGTGGAAGAGAGCTCTCCTCCTGAGAGGCTCAAATAACCTCAGCTCAGTGAGGTTAAGGCACACCTTGATATGATCAATATAGTTATTAATGAGACTAAATGAAAAACAGGTATAAAATACTATATGACAGTAACAAAAAAGTTGTTAAAAATAACAAGAATAGAGTTTAAAAGGGGAGTGATTTGTAAAATATCCAAAAAGAAAAATATGCAGTTCTGTTTCATATGGGTGTTGAGTGATGTATCCATAGATCTCTTCATGTTGCTCTCAAAGTGTACCAGATTGATGCTTTTAACTTCAATATTTAAAAAAAATCTTCCCGGGGGAGCACGCCCCCGGACCCCCCTAGAGGAGGTAGGTCCCCCCTCCACTTAAATCATGTTCACATGAATAGGATACTAAATACATTTGCACACATCTTGTGTCCATATCTTTCTGTGTTGGTGGTCATGTCACACCGTGCACATGCATGCATGCGTGAGTCATGGTGAGATATCTGGATTAAGAGGTTGCTTTTTCTTTGCACAGCATGAAAGAAAGGCGAAATGAATGGGCTGTGATTTTAGTTTTTTTAAGCCGAGGTTGAGTTCAATAATTTGTACGGCCCTCGGAGGATGTTTGTAAAAATTGAAAGGAAAAAGGTCCCCACCACCCCTGCTGTAAATAATAATAAAAACCCTTGATTTATAACATCTCTGTCTCCTATTGATCTGAGTAGAATAGCCAGTTAATTGAAGGCATTATAGCACAGGCCTTTGTCAGATGGTATATTACTCTGTTTCTTTTCTGCTTCGAATAGTTCTCTCTTTTTTCACCATACCTGTGTTTGCATCACTGTAACCAATGAGCACCTGCATGTGTATGAGAATGGCCCTGACACCATTTCAGCCCAGATTTACAAACTCCTGGCAGGACAAGCTCGAGCTCAATCCTCACACTGAATCTTAAAAAAGTGAGTGAGGGACTGCAATATAAGAGAGAAAGAAAGAGAAACTTTAAAACTGTTCAATTGTTATGATGTGTAAAGACTGATGTTGTTCTATAATCGGCTGAAACTGTTAAGTCATGATCTGAAACGGTTAACAAAGAGAAAAAGGGAAACTCAAAGCTGCTGCTACACTTTATTTGATTTATCTAAAATTAAGCACTTTTAAGATGCACATATTTTCAAAAGCTATTTTATTTATTTTCTCTATTTTATTTGTAAATGCAGCCCGAGAGGAACATTACACATATCCACAGTATTTAAGTAATGTTAATTTACAATAAATATTGTTGTTTTTGTACTTTCTTTATTTGATTGGCAGTCAGTTGTTGATTACATGCAGACGTTGATAAAGTTACAGGTCACTTCAATATATTTCACACTAATTCATGAAGCAAGTTAGACATTTTGATGTTCCGGACCTTGCATGGGGACATTTTCTCTAACTGGACCTCGTTGAATTTTAGTTGAAGACCCCTGATGTATGGTTTTCGGATTCTGGCCGGCAGCCAGAGCTACGGCACTTGAAATAGAATTCAGCCAAAACACGGCAGACAAGTCAGGCATGTTTGGAATGAGTCCACAACACTCCTGATTGGTTAATATAAACGTAATCGAAGAAACCTGCCAATGAGAACTGTCCGCGCCTGTCGTTCACATTTGAAACATCCACGTCAGTTTGAGCGGGTCTCCTTCGTCGAGCGCGATACAGCTGTCTGTGTGTCTGCTGCAGGAGTTTATGGATTAATATCGGGATCGTTTTACATCTACACGTTAAATATGAGCATCGGGATGTCAACAAAGAACAGAAGACTTGAGATATGGTGAGTCCTGCAACTGTAATGGAGTTAAATATGTATTTAGATAATCATTAGTTTGTGAATGTTTTATTTTTTATTTAAGGTTACGTTTCTTCTTCTAGTTAGCTGAGTTTCTTCCCGTTAAGTTGGTAGGCCTATGCATCATTAATAGGTTGTTAAATGTTAAGAAGCCCTGAGATGCTGTTTCTTGCAAGATGTTGCGCCCGGGAAACCTGGCGTACCAGGTGGCTGCTAACGTTAGCTTACAGTTTATTGCAGTGCTGCACCCCCCCACCCTCTCGTCTCCAACACGGGAGAATTACACGTAAACATGCAGCGGGGGTGTCACAGTGTTGTCGCCAAGTTTAATTTCAAGTTTCACAGCTTTCTTACAGCGGAATCTAGTTGGTTAATGTTCAGTAGCCAACAGCTAGCATAGCATAAACAGCTAACCGCTAACGTTCGGCTGACTTGCTAGTTAGCTCTGCTCTATATATTACAAGCTAACACGACTAGCTAATGTCACACTGTGTGAACCAAAATACTTTTTGTATTACTACATCATACATGCTTGGTCCAAATCACTGCTAAAATTAATTATTTTTGAAAATGTATAGTAAAGAAACACTCAGCCATGCATGAAATAACATAGCAAAATAATACGGGTAATGTTTGACCCATGTTGTGCATTAGAAGAGTAGTGATACAAACATGATTTTTATTCAAAAAGTAAGAAAGGGAAAAATAAAAATTAGAATTGGTGTTGATCCAAAACAGGTTAATAGAGGAATACCTGGAATCCTGAATGGTTCAAGTAATTTATTGCAAAGACATTTACAATTAAACTAATTCGGGTCACTTTTGACACATGTTGGTTGTATGTTGTGTAACAAAGGGTTAACATGACAGCTGTGATGTTCACTCTTTTGACAGAGCACCAGTGGACAGTGAGGACTATGGAAGAGAAGATGTGATGGCTTTGTGTGGAAAGCTGCTGAAGCCAGCCTGTGTCCCTCTCATCAGTCTCTCCAGGCAGCACCCAGCTATTCTTCCATCTTGCAGATGAAAAGACTTTGATATGTGAGTAATAACTAACTTGTGTCTAACATAATATTGAATGTGTTTTTAGTAAGTATTTAAAAAAATACCCCACATTGTACAAGTACAGGACAATCAGACCTTGTTCAAACAAAGATCATCAGACAATTGTTTTGTCTTTGAGGTACAGCCGCAGCAGAGAGTCTGAGTTTGAAGAAAACACTAACATTTTATTTAGTGTTGTTTAATCAATCAATATTTACTGGATTACAAAATGCTCGATCCTGGTAAGGCAATCTCAAACTATAAATTTACACTTACCAGTCTCTGAAGATCTTTTGGTATGCTGTTCGTGACGCCAATTTGTGAAGAAACTTCTGTTCAGCAATGCAGTGAAATAATGGAAGCTGGAATCCGCTTAATCAAACACTGGAGTTTATTGAGAGTCAAACGGCCGGAGCATTTACAAGGTATCTCAATCATTGAAAGACCCTGGCAACACTGAGGACAAATGGCAGGAAGCACCTCTAAAATGGAGGAGCTGATAACCGCGTGCTTTCCCTAATTAGTACCAGACATGTTGAAAACAAAGAACGGCCTGTTAAGGCCAACGTGCATGGTCCACACTTCCCCCACAGGAAAGGCAGAGCCTCTTGACCTTTGCCCTGTTCAAATTACAAACAGGACACAAAGGAGAAAAGACTAAAAGTCTCCAAATGCACAGATCACATTAAAATATTCTTTAACAATTATTAGTAGAAGTAGTTTATTTTCATTAATCATATTTTATCTTTTTGAGGCTAGTATTTGGCAGGAAATGCAGACGTATTCACCTGTAAACGCATAGTGAATGACATACATGCACATTCACCATTTACCTCACTCTATAAAAAGGTAACTGTGTTGATAATAATAATATACAGGAATTATATTTGCAAAGTAGCCTACTTTGTTTAAAAAAAAATGTGTTTCACTCCTGTCGGTGGGGGGGGGGGGCCTCATCTCACAATGTCGCTTGGGCCCCCAAGTTGGCCAGGTTACACGGTATTGTTAACATGGTCCAACCAGTGGATAAATACCCGGAAGTGCCAAGCAAAGGCCTCTACCGCTATTGGTCGGTTTTTATTATCAAAATTAGATGTTTTTAATTTCTTTTTTAATCCTCACACTCGATTTCGCTGATTTTCTTGTGGCCCTAGCTAGTGGACACCTCTTTCAGCAGAAACAAAGGCTACATTAATGTATTACATCGATGTTAATCCCCTTCAAATGTGACAGCTACACGGTATTGTTAACATGGAGAAATACCCGGAAGTGCCAACCAAATGGTCTACCGGGCCTATTGGTCGGTTTTTTATTGTCAACATTAGATGTTTTTTAATTTATTTTTAATCGTCACACTCGATTTGCGATTTTGTTGTGGCCCTAGCTGGTCGACACCTCTTTAGCAGAAACAAAGGCTACATTAATGTATTACATCGATGTTAATCCATTTGTGTTGTTGTGAAATACCGGACGTGACGTTGTGTGATCACTTAGCAACTGAACTCCGGTTGCGGTCGGATAATCCAAAAATCAGATCCTAACGTCCAACCCTATAGTCTATTCCTTGACCTCTGAGTGAAACGTCACGGGGTTAAGGGATAGTGGATAGGAGAATTCTAAAGGACATGGGCTGAAGTCGAATAGTCCCATTTAGCTTAGGAACCTTCCTAACGGAGTGAAATGACCTGGAAGTCCCTCAGTGGCAGCCGGGATAAGTGCCGTTTGAATTCTCTAGATCACTGCTTCTCAAATTTTTTCAGTCATGTACCCCCTTTGAAACATTTTCTCAGCCAAGTACCCCCTGACCGACCCCGAAAATGTTTGATCGAAAAAGCCTATACAAATAATTCCAATATAGTGATGTTCACTCAGTGTGTGATTTATTAACTCCTTTACAACAAACTAAGGATATTTTCATTTTATGCATGAAAAAAGAAAACAAATTTAAACTGATTTTTTAAAGGAGTTTTTCAACTGAAGTAAAATGATATATATGCAAAACTATAAAATACACCAATTTGACATGTTTATATGTGGTTCTAGGAAATTTTATATAAAATTGTGTTTTCTATTTAACTTATTGTACTAAGATTATTTTTGTAATCATGCACGGTATTTTTTTTGAGGAGCTTGACGCTCGTCAACTATCAGCAGGAGGGCGGGGGGAGCCTCGCTGCGGGGAGCAGTGTGTGGACCTGTCAGCGCAACTTATATGATGCCGAATTTAACAAACACATTTAAATAATTGGTTTAAACGGCAAAATAATAAGGACGATCGTCCGTTCTGTGATTCTCCAGAGCACACATGTTATGATATTAGGGTCATGCAGAGTGAGATGAGATCGCTGTCCCTTTAAGAGAGAGAGGGGTGTGGCTTGTGCATGTGTGTTTGTGGATGGTAGAGCGACAGTGAGAGAACCTATGGAGAGAACGTGTGTATGTTTCTGGAAGTGAAACGAGGAAGCAGAAAAACAGAGGTCTGTGATGTGACGAGCCTCCCAGTTTGGCCGTACTGGGCAGTTGGGAATGCTATGCCCAGTCTTTCCACAATACAGGCATTGGCCTGCACCTATCCGGCGCTGACGCTCCTCCAGAGAAAGTCTAGCACGACCCAGTTGCATGGGCTCCTCCTGAGAAGAGGTGCGCACACTGGACGACGGGGGAAAAGAGGGAGGTCTAGACACCGAGTGAGCAGAGTAGGAAGAAAAACTGGGCTTACTGAGTGACACTGGTGAATCCCTCCGTGTTCGCTCAGCTCGGCGCTCCCGCAGACGACCGTCCAAACGAGACACTAAGGAGATCAGCTCTGAGAGATCCGCTGGAACGTCTCGTGCTGCCAATTCGTCCCGAAGCTGGTCCCTTAATCCTCTTAAAAACACCGCCTTGAGAGCCGCCTCGTCCCATCGAGCCTCTGCAGCGAGTGTGTGAAACTCGATGGAGTAATCAGCCACTGTCCGGCTTCCTTGTTGCAGGCTAAGCAGCTTATTCTCGGCGGAGCCAGAGGAGTTGGGATGATCAAAAACAGCTGAGAACCGATCAGAGAAGGCCTCAAAACGTAGAGTGTCAAAATCCACCGAAGAGTTTAAAGCCTCTGCCCAGGTTAAAGCTCTCCCGCGGAGCAACCCCAAAACAAAATTAATCCTCGTTGCTTCAGCAGCAAATGCAACAGGACGCTGGCGAAAAACCTTGTTACATTGGAACAAAAAACCTCTGCATTTCTCCACATCTCCGTGAAATGGCTCAGGATCGGTGATAGGAAAATCCTGGCGAGGAGGGGCAAAGGGGCTGGACTGGGAGTAGCCTGAAATGCTACCGTCGAGGTAGTGAGAGCGGAGATCTGGCACGCCAACTCGGAGACATGATGAGCCATGGACCGGTTACTCTCCACCAACGCTCGGATGAGCTTTCGTGTTCACCCAGGAGGGAGCCCTGACTAGACAGGGCATGAAGGATTGGGGTAGAATCCGCTCCGGATCCTGCGGGGTTCATTCTTGGCCAGTTCTTCTGTTACGCTCCTCGTAAAGAGACTCAAAACTTGAACCCGCTATGCAAGAACACTTGGGACGGAGACTTAGGTGTAGTGTAAAAAAACTGGATTTATTTACGTTCCTCAAAAAACAGGCAGGAGACAAAGTAGACTCTCAACAGAGTGGGAAGAACGTGGAGCAGGGCTGAGACGGAGGTTGGGCTGGACGTGGCAGGCAGGACGGAATGGAATATGGAGTATCTGGAACAGGCACAAAACAGAACAGGATTAGTATATGAAAAATCCAACTGGAAGAGTATACAAAAAGACTAGCAATACTAGTCAGCCGGAACTGGAGTTTACCACTGTGAGTATACGAAGAACTGGCGAAGTCTGATGATCGAACCGGAGTTTTAAGCAGCAGCAGGTGAGTAGTGGTAATCAGTGATGATGAGAAACAGGAGCGGAGGTGAGTTGGCGGAAAACGGAAAGTAGGTCAACCACGCCCAGCCAGGAAGACAGACAAACAGATAGACAAACAAACAGAAAAAAGGAGAAGGAGATACTGCCCAATTCCTCACACTATCGTCTATTAAATTGACTTTGCTGACTGTGTTGCCCCTGTTGAGCCTACCTGTCGTAGTGACTGGTAAGGGAAGGGGGGGGGCAATAATGCAGGATGGCGGGGGGGACTGCGGTCAAGCCAGCCTCCACTTGGGAAAACACAGTCAAGCCAGCCCGCACGTGATATTGGGGTGCGCGAATATTAGAAGCATTACGGTAAAATCCCAGCGCTTATTCGGTCAACAAAAGCACCTATAAAAACAAACCAAACATATTAAATTAAGAAATATGTACTATATAATGTGATCAATAATTATTTAAAACAACTACGTATAACTACCAAGAGTAAGTGTAAAATGTAAGGAGTTTCAAAATAAAAGTCCTTTGAAATCTCATATTGAAATCTCATATATGAGCTATCAGCCCTGTGTATCACCCTGCAGTGAGATGAGTCTTGCATCAGGGAGAGATTTCGTTTTATTCTTATCTAAACACAGGGCTGATAGCTCATATATGGGATTTCAAAGGTCTTTTATTTTGAAACTCCACATCAGAATGTCCTGATTTTGTCTGGGTGAGTAGATGGGCTGTCCTTCTATCACCCTGCAGTGAGATGAGTCTTGCATCAGGGAGAGATTTCGTTTATTCTTATCTAAACACAGGGCTGATAGCTCATATATGGGATTTCAAAGGTCTTTTATTTTGAAACTCCACATCAGAATGTCCTGATTGTTTCTGGGTGAGTAGATGGGCGGTCCTT
The DNA here is from genome assembly GCF_902827115.2 of Pseudochaenichthys georgianus. Classification (NCBI taxonomy): domain Eukaryota; kingdom Metazoa; phylum Chordata; class Actinopteri; order Perciformes; family Channichthyidae; genus Pseudochaenichthys; species Pseudochaenichthys georgianus. The sequence continues at coordinate 35,732,637 of NC_047512.1, forward strand.
CTATCACCCTGCAGTAAGATGAGTCTTGCATCAGGGAGAGATTTCGTTTTATTCTTATCTAAACACAGGGCTGATAGCTCATATATGGATTTCAAAGGTCTTTATTTTGAAACTCCACATCAGAATGTCCTGATTTTTCTGGGTGAGTAGATGGGCTGTCCTTCTATCACCCCTGCAGTGAGATGAGTCTTGCATCAGGGAGAGATTTCGTTTTATTCTTATCTAAACACAGGGCTGATAGCTCATATATGGGATTTCAAAAGGTCTTTTATTTTGAAACTCCACATCAGAATGTCCTGATTTTTTCTGGGTGAGTAGATGGCTGTCCTTCTATCACCCTGAAGTGAGATGAGTCTGGATCAGGGAGAGATTTCGTTTTATTCTTATCTAAACCACAGGGCTGATAGCTCATATATGGGATTTTCAAAGGTCCTTTTATTTTGAAACTCCACATCAGAATGTCCTGATTTTTTCTGGGTGAGTAGATGGGCTGTCCTTCTATCACCCTGCAAGTGAGATGAGTCTTGGCATCAGGGAGAGATTTCGTTTTATTCTTATCTAAACACAAGGGCTGATAGCTCATATATGGGATTTTCAAAGGTCTTTTATTTTGAAACTCCACATCAGAATGTCCTCCCTGATTTCTTCTGGGTGAGTAGATGGGCTGTCCTTCTATCACCCTGCAGTGAGATGAGTCTTGCATCAGGGAGAGATTTCGTTTTATTCTTATCTAAACACAGGGCTGATAGCTCATATATGGGATTTCAAAGGTCCTTTTATTTTGAAAACTCCACATCAGAATGTCCTGATTTTTTCTGGGTGAGTAGATGGGCTGTCCTTCTATCACCCCTGCAGTGAGATGAGTCTTGGCATCAGGGAGAGATTCGTTTTATTCTTATCTAAACACAGGGGCTGATAGCTCCTATATGGGATTTCAAAGGTCTTTATTTTGAAACTCCACATCAGAATGTCCTGATTTTTTCTGGGTGAGTAGATGGGGGTGTCCTTCTATCACCTGCAGTGAGATGAGTCTTGGATCAGGGAAGATTTCGTTGTATTCTTATCTAAACACAGGGCTGATAGCTCATATATGGGATTTCAAAGGTCTTTTATTTTGAAACTCCACATCAGAATGTCCTGATTTTTCTGGGTGAGTAGATGGGCTGTCCTTCTATCACCCTGCAGCATCAGGGAGAGATTCGTTTTATTCTTATCTAAACACAGGGCTGATAGCTCATATATGGGATTTCAAAGGTCTTTTATTTTGAAACTCCATATCAGAATGTCCTGATTTTTTCTAGGTGAGTAGATGGGGTGGTCCTTCTATCACCCTGCAGTGAGATGAGTCTTGGATCAGGGAGAGATTTCGTTTTATTCTTATCTAAACACAGGGCTGATAGCTCATATATGGATTTCAAAGGTCTTTTATTTGAAACTCCACATCAGAATGTCCTGATTTCTTCTGGGTGAGTAGATGGGCTGTCCTTCTATCACCTTGCAGTGAGATGAGTCTTGGATCAGGGAGAGATTTCGTTTTATTCTTATCTAAACACAGGGCTGATAGCTCATATATGGGATTTCAAAGGTCTTTTATTTTGAAACTCCACATCAGAATGTCCTGATTTCTTCTGGGTGAGTAGATGGGCTGTCCTTCTATCACCCTGCAGTGAGATGAGTCTTGGCATCAGGGAGAGATTTCGTTTTATTCTTATCTAAACACAGGGCTGATAGCTCATATATGGGATTTCAAAGGTCTTTTATTTTGAAACTCCACATCAGAATGTCCTGATTTATTCTGGGTGAGTAGATGGGCTGTCCTTCTATCACCCTGAAGTGAGATGAGTCTTGGATCAGGGAGAGATTTCGTTTTATTCTTATCTAAACACAGGGCTGATAGCTCATATATGGGATTTCAAAGGTCTTTTATTTTGAAACTCCACATCAGAATGTCCTGATTTCTTCTGGGTGAGTAGATGGGCTGTCCTTCCATCACCCTGCAGCATCAGGGAGAGATTTCGTTTTATTCTTATCTAAACACAGGGCTGATAGCTCATATATGGGATTTCAAAGGTCTTTATTTTGAAAACTCCACATCAGAATGTCCTGATTTCTCTGGGTGAGTAGATGGGCTGTCCTTCTATCACCCTGCAGTGAGATGAGTCTTGCATCAGGGAGAGATTTCGTTTTATTCTTATCTAAACACAGGGCTGATAGCTCATATATGGGATTTCAAAGGTCTTTTATTTTGAAACTCCACATCAGAATGTCCTGATTTTTTCTGGGTGAGTAGATGGGCTGTGCTTCTATCACCCTGAAGTGAGATGAGTCTTGGATCAGGGAGAGATTTCGTTTTATTCTTATCTAAACACAGGGCTGATAGCTCATATATGGGATTTCAAAGGTCTTTTATTTTGAAACTCCACATCAGAATGTCCTGATTTCTTCTGGGTGAGTAGATGGGCTGTCCTTCTATCACCCTGCAGTGAGATGAGTCTTGCATCAGGGAGAGATTTAGTTTTATTCTTATCTAAACACAGGGCTGATAGCTCATATATGGGATTTCAAAGGTCTTTTATTTTGAAACTCCACATCAGAATGTCCTGATTTCTTCTGGGTGAGTAGATGGGCTGTCCTTCTATCACCCTGCAGTGAGATGAGTCTTGCATCAGGGAGAGATTTCGTTTTATTCTTATCTAAACACAGGACTGATAGCTCATATATGGGATTTCAAAGGTCTTTTATTTTGAAACTCCACATCAGAATGTCCTGATTTTCTCTGGGTGAGTAGATGGGGTGTCCTTCTATCACCCTGCAGTGAGATGAGTCTTGGATCAGGGAGAGATTTCGTTTTATTCTTATCTAAACACAGGGCTGATAGCTCATATATGGGATTTCAAAGGTCTTTTATTTTGAAACTCCACATCAGAATGTCCTGATTTCTTCTGGGTGAGTAGATGGGCTGTCCTTCTATCACCCTGCAGTGAGATGAGTCTTGCATCAGGGAGAGATTTCGTTTTATTCTTATCTAAACACAGGGCTGATAGCTCATATATGGGATTTCAAAGGTCTTTTATTTTGAAACTCCACATCAGAATGTCCTGATGTTTTCTGGGTGAGTATATGGGCTGTCCTTCTATCACCCTGCAGTGAGATGAGTCTTGCATCAGGAAGAGATTTCGTTTTATTCTTATCTAAACACAGGGCTGATAGCTCATATATGGGATTTCAAAGGTCTTTTATTTTGAAACTCCACATCAGAATGTCCTGATTTTTTCTGGGTGAGTAGATGGGCTGTCCTTCTATAACCCTGCAGCATCAGGGAGAGATTTCGTTTTATTCTTATCTAAACACAGGGCTGATAGCTCATATATGGGATTTCAAAGGTCTTTTATTTTGAAACTCCATATCAGAATGTCCTGATTTTTTCTGGGTGAGTAGATGGGGTGTCCTTCTATCACCCTGCAGTGAGATGAGTCTTGGATCAGGGAGAGATTTCGTTTTATTCTTATCTAAACACAGGGCTGATAGCTCATATATGGGATTTCAAAGGTCTTTTATTTTGAAACTCCACATCAGAATGTCCTGATTTCTTCTGGGTGAGTAGATGGGCTGTCCTTCTATCACCCTGCAGTGAGATGAGTCTTGCATCAGGGAGAGATTTCGTTTTATTCTTATCTAAACACAGGGCTGATAGTTCATATATGGGATTTCAAAGGTCTTTTATTTTGAAACTCCACATCAGAATGTCCTGATCTTTTCTGGGTGAGTAGATGGGGTGTCCTTCTATCACCCTGCAGTGAGATGAGTCTTGGATCAGGGAGAGATTTCGTTTTATTCTTATCTAAACACAGGGCTGATAGCTCATATATGGGATTTCAAAGGTCTTTTATTTTGAAACTCCACATCAGAATGTCCTGATTTTTTATGGGTGAGTAGATAGGGTGTCCTTCTATCACCCTGCAGTGAGATGAGTCTTGCATCAGGGAGAGATTTCGTTTATTCTTATCTAAACACAGGGCTGATAGCTCATATATGAGATTTCAAAGGTCTTTTATTTTGAAACTCCACATCAGAATGTCCTGATTTTTTCTGGGTGAGTAGATGGGCTGTCCTTCTATCACCCTGCAGCATCAGGGAGAGATTTCGTTTTATTCTTATCTAAACACAGGGCTGATAGCTCATATATGAGATTTCAATATGAGATTTCAAAGGACTTTTATTTTGAAACTCCTTACATTTTACATTTACTCGTGGTAGTTATACGTAGTTTGTTTTAAATAATTATTGATCACATTATATAGTACATATTTCTTAATTTAATATGTTTGGTTTGTTTTTATAGGTGCTTTTGTTATTGACCGAGTAAGAGCTGGGATTTTACCGTAATGCTTCTAATATTCGCGCACCCCAATATCACGTGCGGGCTGGCTTGACTGTGTTTTCCCAAGTGGAGGCTGGCTTGACCGCAGTCGGGGGGGCTGGGGGAGAGCAGGCAAGGATTGTGTATTCTGCTGCGCTCCCCACCGTCTTTCGCACTGCCCCGCCCAGTGGTCCGTTGCACCGCAAACATGACATGGCATCAACTTTTTGGAATGTTTGTTCTGCTGCTGTCTGCCCTTGTCTTGATAACCCTGTGATCTTCCCTGATTTTGATACTGCTGTGTGCGGTTTGTCCCTGAAACTGCTGGGAGTTATCCACACTCTGATAAGCCTGTGTATTTTGAGGCAACCTTTGCATCAGCTGGGCAATTCTGGGGGTCAGAAATATCTGACTTCTATGCAACGCGCGCATTGTGGCTATTGTAAGTGTCCAGGTTTTAACTTGCCAGTCCGGAGTAGCCATCCAGGGTTGGGAGGGTTACTTTGTAAATGTAATCAGTTACTGATTACTGATTACATGGCTCTGAAAGTAATCCGAATACAGTTACGTGTCTTAAAAAAGTAATCAGTAAAAAAAAAACGTAATCAGATTACTTTTAAATTACTTTTGGATTACTTTCTTTTTCCTGGGTATGTTTTGGTGAACAGGAGACACAAAAAGCAAAAGGAAACTGAACGTGTTTTTACTGTTTTAATGGCTTATCAAGAGCACAACTGAAACATCACATCTGAAACGATGTAACAACATAATACACGTTTTGGGGATGCAGCTTGGGATGTGAGGAGTGAGGGACAGGGTTTAGAACGGGCGTGTCGCCTTCTGTCCTGCCAGTGTTGGCAGGACATTAATTAAAATGTCGAACTCGGACTTCATTTTAAGGACATTTCGGCCAGGGGTGTATCTATATTTGTTTAAGCACCGGATCGGCAAAACAGGAGAGTGTGTGCACCAGTCTGCCTTGATCTATGAATTCATGTCCGGGACACTCACAGTATTTGCTGCCCACAGCTGATTTATAGAAGGAAAACCTCCTTCACTTCATGAAATCTCTGCAGCACCAGGAGGCAGCGGGAGGGTTAACTCAGCCTCTGAGAAGACGAGCGCGCCGCGCAGTGCCTTTCACGCACCGCCTTTCACGCACCGCCTTTCACGCACCGCCTTTCACGCACCGCCTTCACTGTGTATACTTTCAGAAATAATCATTAGTAAGGCTAAAGAGCGACCGCAGGCTGATGTGTTTTAACCACACACACCTATATATACACACACACACACACACACACGATTTAAACGCAGACTTTTGTTCCTCCATGTTTCGTTGTTATTGTTCCACTGAGCGGACCCGCGATTTTTTTCAAACGCTTTTTTGGTCCATCTGCGGCGGTAATAGGTTTTGTGCGCTGTGATGATTCGGCTGTACCTACTAGTAATGAATATTAAATGTTGAGAGGAAATCTTTCCACCAATAATTCCAATAAGTAATCCAAAATGTATTTACTTCAGGTTTACGAAAGTAACTGTAATCAGATTACTCGTTTTTCAAATGTAACGCGAGCTGAATACAGTTACTTGATTTTTGTATTCTGATTACGTAACGCCGTTACATGTATTCCGTTACAACCCAACCCTGTAGCCATCATATAGGCTTGAGCTGTTTCAGGGATTAAATTATGTAACAAACTCTGTATGGCGAACAAATCATTGCCCTCCCTTTTAATGCCCGCATTATTATCCCACACTGTCATGAAACGCTGGAGAAATTCTGGGACAGTTTCTGTTGGGTTCTGTACGCAAGCCGTCACTTGCGAAAAATCTGTGTGAGTATTAGCGCATGTTCTAATCGCCACAGCAGCTACGGTCTGGATCCACATATCACGCGTCTGTGTCGGAGGCCAGTCACCTGCAGGCGTACAGTCAGGGAATTTAAACTCGTCCCTGCACGTGGGCCAATCTGCCTTGTATGTTAGGATTATCAGCTGTTTAACATCATGAACCAAACAGTTATAAACTGAGCAGACATTAGTCAACCACGACAGATACTCATCTGGGCTTTTAGTGGGACTGGGAGCGTGATTAGTGACATCCATGACCTCAGCGGGTGTCCAAGGCTTATAAACTGGAACTTCTCCTATCAGAATTTTCGGTGCGGTCACAGCTTCAGCAGAATTATTATTCTGAGATGTTTGCAGTCTCGTGATAATTCTATGCGGGACATACTTTTTAAAACTGCTGCCGTACGGCGTGTTTGGATTGTATAACATTTTTGTTGCGGAACTAGAAGTGGGGGTTTGTAATGGGCTGCTGTCTGACATTTCCTCTCCACTGTCCGCTGCACTGTGTTCCTGCTGCTCACTTTCTTGTTGTCTATACTGTCCTGCCTGATATGTCAACCCATTTTGATTCATGATAGCTGCAGCTGTCATTAACAGATCATCATCGGAGTTTCTTGCAACAGGATTTGAGAGTCCTATCGCGGGAATTATTTGTGTACAGAGAGCTACAGCCTGCTTTTCCTCCAGCAGCCCAGCGTCTGTTAGAATGGAAATTAGCTGAGCTGTGCTGGGAGATTTCCCTTGTCTTTTCAGCCAATCGTACATAACTGATTTCGCAATGGCTGCAACTTCCTTTCCGTGTCTTTCCTTAATTCTGGACATGTTCTCTGATTTAACATCAAAAGCAGCCTCTAGGCCAGGGGTCGGCAACAGGCGGACCGCGGTCCGGATCCGGACCCAGACGCCGACCTATACGGACCTGGAGCTATAATCAATACATTAATAGGGGATTTTTCGGCGCCTCCCGCTTTTTTAACGCTGATTTGGGTGACTTGTGTAATTTGTGGAGAACCGAAGAGTTTTCGTTTTGGGGGTGAGGGGGGGGGAGTCCGTCCTTCAGTCCGACTGACAGACAACTTCTCACTTCAAAAAAGAAGAAGAAATCTAGACCGCAAAAATAATTAAACAAGCGAGTACCTGTTTTTCCTGGCCAAGGACAGGTTCCTTGAACACAACACAAGCGTAACGTGTCTTCACGTGGTATATGTCTCGTCTGAAAGGAGTGCTGACAGAGAGCACTGGAACGCCGCTCCAGCCCTTAAAATATTGCAGTACCCATAAGGAGCCGTATACATGCCGCAGTGTTTGCGTGGCTGTGTCTTTAGTTGTAAGCACAGTGGCGATCTGTTGTTATTAGCATCTGGTTAGCTAGCTATGTTAACGAATTTAAAGAGCTTTTCTACAACCAGGTGGAAGAGAGCTCTCTCCTGAGAGGCTCAAATAACCTCAGCTCAGTGAGGTTAAGGCACACCTTGATATGATCAATATAGTTATTAATGAGACTAAATGAAAAACAGGTATAAAATACTATATGACAGTAACAAAAAAGTTGTTAAAAATAACAAGAATAGAGTTTAAAAGGGGAGTGATTTGTAAAATATCCAAAAAGAAAAATATGCAGTTCTGTTTCATATGGGTGTTGAGTGATGTATCCATAGATCTCTTCATGTTGCTCTCAAAGTGTACCAGATTGATGCTTTTAACTTCAATATTTAAAAAAAATCTTCCCGGGGGAGCACGCCCCCGGACCCCCCTAGAGGAGGTTAGGTCCCCCCTCCACTTAAATCATGTTCACATGAATAGGATACTAAATACATTTGCACACATCTTGTGTCCATATCTTTCTGTGTTGGTGGTCATGTCACACCGTGCACATGCATGCATGCGTGAGTCATGGTGAGATATCTGGATTAAGAGGTTGCTTTTTCTTTGCACAGCATGAAAGAAAGGCGAAATGAATGGGCTGTGATTTTAGTTTTTTTAAGCCGAGGTTGAGTTCAATAATTTGTACGGCCCTCGGAGGATGTTGTAAAAATTGAAAGGAAAAAGGTCCCCACCACCCCTGCTGTAAATAATAATAAAAACCCTTGATTTATAACATCTCTGTCTCCTATTGATCTGAGTAGAATAGCCAGTTAATTGAAGCATTATAGCACAGGCCTTTGTCAGATGGTATATTACTCTGTTTCTTTTCTGCTTCGAATAGTTCTCTCTTTTTTCACCATACCTGTGTTTGCATCACTGTAACCAATGAGCACCTGCATGTGTATGAGAATGGCCCTGACACCATTTCAGCCCAGATTTACAAACTCCTGGCAGGACAAGCTCGAGCTCAATCCTCACACTGAATCTTAAAAAAGTGAGTGAGGGACTGCAATATAAGAGAGAAAGAAAGAGAAACTTTAAAACTGTTCAATTGTTATGATGTGTAAAGACTGATGTTGTTCTATAATCGGCTGAAACTGTTAAGTCATGATCTGAAACGGTTAACAAAGAAAAAGGGAAACTCAAGCTGCTGCTACACTTTATTTGATTTATCTAAAATTAAGCACTTTTAAGATGCACATATTTTCAAAAGCTATTTTATTTATTTTCTCTATTTTATTTGTAAATGCAGCCCGAGAGGAACATTACACATATCCACAGTATTTAAGTAATGTTAATTTACAATAAATATTGTTGTTTTTGTACTTTCTTTATTTGATTGGCAGTCAGTTGTTGATTACATGCAGACGTTGATAAAGTTACAGGTCACTTCAATATATTTCACACTAATTCATGAAGCAAGTTAGACATTTTGATGTTCCGGACCTTTGCATGGGGACATTTTCTCTAACTGGACCTCGTTGAATTTTAGTTGAAGACCCCTGATGTATGGTTTTCGGATTCTGGCCGGCAGCCAGAGCTACGGCACTTGAAATAGAATTCAGCCAAAACACGGCAGACAAGTCAGGCATGTTTGGAATGAGTCCACAACACTCCTGATTGGTTAATATAAACGTAATCGAAGAAACCTGCCAATGAGAACTGTCCGCGCCTGTCGTTCACATTTGAAACATCCACGTCAGTTTGAGCGGGTCTCCTTCGTCGAGCGCGATACAGCTGTCTGTGTGTCTGCTGCAGGAGTTTATGGATTAATATCGGGATCGTTTTACATCTACACGTTAAATATGAGCATCGGGATGTCAACAAAGAACAGAAGACTTGAGATATGGTGAGTCCTGCAACTGTAATGGAGTTAAATATGTATTTAGATAATCATTAGTTTGTGAATGTTTTATTTTTTATTTAAGGTTACGTTTCTTCTTCTAGTTAGCTGAGTTTCTTCCCGTTAAGTTGGTAGGCCTATGCATCATTAATAGGTTGTTAAATGTTAAGAAGCCCTGAGATGCTGTTTCTTGCAAGATGTTGCGCCCGGGAAACCTGGCGTACCAGGTGGCTGCTAACGTTAGCTTACAGTTTATTGCAGTGCTGCACCCCCCACCCTCTCGTCTCCAACACGGGAGAATTACACGTAAACATGCAGCGGGGTGTCACAGTGTTGTCGCCAAGTTTAATTTCAAGTTTCACAGCTTTCTTACAGCGGAATCTAGTTGGTTAATGTTCAGTAGCCAACAGCTAGCATAGCATAAACAGCTAACCGCTAACGTTCGGCTGACTTGCTAGTTAGCTCTGCTCTATATATTACAAGCTAACACGACTAGCTAATGTCACACTGTGTGAACCAAAATACTTTTTGTATTACTACATCATACATGCTTGGTCCAAATCACTGCTAAAATTAATTATTTTTGAAAATGTATAGTAAAGAAACACTCAGCCATGCATGAAATAACATAGCAAAATAATACGGGTAATGTTTGACCCATGTTGTGCATTAGAAGAGTAGTGATACAAACATGATTTTTATTCAAAAAGTAAGAAAGGGAAAAATAAAAATAAAAATTAGAATTGGTGTTGATCCAAAACAGGTTAATAGAGGAATACCTGGAATCCTGAATGGTTCAAGTAATTTATTGCAAAGACATTTACAATTAAACTAATTCGGGTCACTTTTGACACATGTTGGTTGTATGTTGTGTAACAAAGGGTTAACATGACAGCTGTGATGTTCACTCTTTTGACAGAGCACCAGTGGACAGTGAGGACTATGGAAGAGAAGATGTGATGGCTTTGTGTGGAAAGCTGCTGAAGCCAGCCTGTGTCCCTCTCATCAGTCTCTCCAGGCAGCACCCAGCTATTCTTCCATCTTGCAGATGAAAAGACTTTGATATGTGAGTAATAACTAACTTGTGTCTAACATAATATTGAATGTGTTTTAGTAAAGTATTTAAAAAATACCCCACATTGTACAAGTACAGGACAATCAGACCTTGTTCAACAAAGATCATCAGACAATTGTTTTGTCTTTGAGGTACAGCCGCAGCAGAGAGTCTGAGTTTGAAGAAAACACTAACATTTTATTTAGTGTTGTTTAATCAATCAATATTTACTGGATTACAAAATGCTCGATCCTGGTAAGGCAATCTCAAACTATAAATTTACACTTACCAGTCTCTGAAGATCTTTTGGTATGCTGTTCGTGACGCCAATTTGTGAAGAAACTTCTGTTCAGCAATGCAGTGAAATAATGGAAGCTGGAATCCGCTTAATCAAACACTGGAGTTTATTGAGAGTCAAACGGCCGGAGCATTTACAAGGTATCTCAATCATTGAAAGACCCTGGCAACACTGAGGACAAAATGGCAGGAAGCACCTCTAAAAGGGAGGAGCTGATAACCGCGTGCTTTCCCTAATTAGTACCAGACATGTTGAAAACAAAGAACGGCCTGTTAAGGCCAACGTGCATGGTCCACACTTCCCCCACAGGAAAGGCAGAGCCTCTTGACCTTTGCCCTGTTCAAATTACAAACAGGACACAAAGGAGAAAAGACTAAAAGTCTCCAAATGCACAGATCACATTAAAATATTCTTTAACAATTATTAGTAGAAGTAGTTTATTTTCATTAATCATATTTTAATCTTTTTGAGGCTAGTATTTGGCAGGAAATGCAGACGTATTCACCTGTAAACGCATAGTGAATGACATACATGCACATTCACCATTTACCTCACTCTATAAAAAGGTAACTGTGTTGATAATAATAATATACAGGAATTATATTTGCAAAGTAGCCTACTTTGTTTAAAAAAAAATGTGTTTCACTCCTGTCGGTTGGGGGGGGGGGCCTCATCTCACAATGTCGCTTGGGCCCCCAAGTTGGCCAGGTTACACGGTATTGTTAACATGGTCCAACCAGTGGATAAATACCCGGAAGTGCCAAGCAAAGGCTCTACCGCTATTGGTCGGTTTTTATTATCAAAATTAGATGTTTTTAATTTCTTTTTTAATCCTCACACTCGATTTCGCTGATTTTCTTGTGGCCCTAGCTAGTGGACACCTCTTTCAGCAGAAACAAAGGCTACATTAATGTATTACATCGATGTTAATCCCCTTCAAATGTGACAGCTACACGGTATTGTTAACATGGAGAAATACCCGGAAGTGCCAACCAAATGGTCTACCGGGCCTATTGGTCGGTTTTTATTGTCAACATTAGATGTTTTTAATTTATTTTTTAATCGTCACACTCGATTTTGCCGATTTTGTTGTGGCCCTAGCTGGTCGACACCTCTTTTAGCAGAAACAAAGGCTACATTAATGTATTACATCGATGTTAATCCATTTGTGTTGTTGTGGAAATACCGGACGTGACGTTGTGTGATCACTTAGCAACTGAACTCCGGTTGCGGTCGGATAATCCAAAAATCAGATCCTAACGTCCAACCCTATAGTCTATTCCTTGACCTCTGAGTGAAACGTCACGGGGTTAAGGGATAGTGGATAGGAGAATTCTAAAGGACATGGGCTGAAGTCGAATAGTCCATTTAGCTTAGGAACCTTCCTAACGGAGTGAAATGACCTGGAAGTCCCTCAGTGGCAGCCGGGATAAGTGCCGTTTGAATTCTCTAGATCACTGCTTCTCAAATTTTTTCAGTCATGTACCCCCTTTGAAACATTTTCTCAGCCAAGTACCCCCTGACCGACCCCGAAAATGTTTGATCGAAAAAGCCTATACAAATAATTCCAATATAGTGATGTTCACTCAGTGTGTGATTTATTAACTCCTTTACAACAAACTAAGGATATTTTCATTTTATGCATGAAAAAAGAAAACAAATTTAAACTGATTTTTTAAAGGAGTTTTTCAACTGAAGTAAAATGATATATTATGCAAAACTATAAAATACACCAATTTGACATGTTTATATGTGGTTCTAGGAATATTTTATATAAAATTGTGTTTTCTATTTAACTTATTGTACTAAGATTATTTTTGTAATCATGCACGGTATTTTTTTTGAGGAGCTTGACGCTCGTCAACTATCAGCAGGAGGGCGGGGGAGCCTCGCTGCGGGGAAGCAGTGTGTGGACCTGTCAGCGCAACTTATATGATGCCGAATTTAACAAACACATTTAAATAATTGGTTTAAACGGCAAAATAATAAGGACGATCGTCCGTTCTGTGATTCTCCAGAGCACACATGTTATGATATTAGGGTCATGCAGAGTGAGATGAGATCGCTGTCCCTTTAAGAGAGAGAGGGGTGTGGCTTGTGCATGTGTGTTTGTGGATGGTAGAGCGACAGTGAGAGAACCTATGGAGAGAACGTGTGTATGTTTCTGGAAGTGAAACGAGGAAGCAGAAAAACAGAGGTCTGTGATGTATTTTGTGAAACAGAAGAACAGCTAAATAAATGCAACGGCCTCCCAAGAAGAGCTCGCCTCTCTCCAGTCATTTAAGCTAAAGTGGGTTATTGAACCTGAAGCTTGTTGCTTCTGCCTCCTCGACTATTCTTTCACACACACATGCGTGAAGTATTGGGCCGAGGGCGACACCGTACTTCCGGTATCCGCCATTTTACGCGAGGTGCAAGCAGGCCGAGGGTTTAGCCGTACACCGTCTAGGTGTTGCTAAGCTTCCTGTACTGAATCTGAGTCTATTGCCTTAATCAATATCTAGTCAACTCTAAAATACCACATATATGCAATGGCATGATAATATTATTGTGACATGTGGGGTATTCACCTGGTGTTTCCAGAAATTAGACGTAGATGCAGCCAAAATCGACGAAGGCCACTTTCGAGGGTCGTTTTTCCATATATCTGCAATTCCAGAGATGTAATCCGAAGACATGCAGCGATTTCTTCGGTCGTTAATTCAGAAAAAAAACCTAGTGCGCTCTGCCTGGCTACGTTAGCTAGCTGTTTATATTTGCACCTCCAGGATATTTGCACCTCCAGGAAAATGGCGTATTTATATATATATATGGCGCGCGATGCATTGTGGGTAGCTCGTGACGTCACTGTGTGTGAAAGAATGGTCTGGGAGCCGACAGGAAGGTTCAACACACAGATGGCCAGTCCGTCCCTTTGTAGCATATTATTTCGATGAGAGATGAGCAGATCGCCACTGGGCGCCTTAGTGGGCGGAGTCGGCCACTAACGGCTCGACAGTGACGTCAGAGTTCAACTCCCGCCTGCTCCAAATAAGGGCAAAGAGGCGGAGCCGAGGCGGGACCTGCTGCCACCGAGCTGGAAGTTCCAGAGCTAGCTGAAGCTACCAAGCTAAGCTAACATGCTCCCCACCTGCACACTGCCGTGGCATTTTACCTTTCTAAGGTAAGCGGACATGAAACTATTCAGCACAACTATAAATAATAATCTAAGTTATTGAGTTTTTAGCATAATACTTCAGAATCTTAAAATCCCGTATGCAATTGTGCTAAATTCAACACTGGAATCAAGCAAATATTAATATGTTTGCATGACATTAGTTATTTATATTTTGATATCACTTAACTATACGTTTAATACATTTAAGTCAAGCTAAGGTACATGTGATGGTAGCTAGTTAGTGCTCTTACCTGTGAGGCCTCCTCCAAACAGCATAATAACCAGACTGTATCATTCAAACTAAGTACCAGTTCTAGATCCTTGACTTTAGACAAACAATTAAAAATACAAAATGTATTTAAAGACCAATCTTTATTTGAAGGTGCCTCTTAACCTGATATATTAGTTATACAGTAATAGTATTGACAATCTAAAAGAACTGAGCAACTCAACAGTCAACTTTATATTTCTTATTGTCTAAAGCATTTATTATTTTCATTTTTCCCCTCTCATATTCAGTGTGGACGGATTGAGACAGCGTGGTGTCCAGAGAGCTGCTGAGACTTCAGGGAGAAAGCTCCGTGTGATGGACATCCTGTCTGTTGGTTTGAAGAGGACTGAGGGTCTTTCCTCAGCGAGGAGGACCAGGCCTGATGGAGGAGCCCATGCTGGGTATAGCTGATACCAACTGCACAGGCATAGTCTGTCTCTTTATTTGACTAAATGTGTTTACTTATACATTTAATAGGTTTACACCTTCTGTCCGTATGTGCTTTTTATTTAAAACATGTTTGATTAACTTTTGGTTCACATTTCAATAAATTGTATTTGCACTCCTTTCGTCCATTATTCTTACTGAAAATGTTAGATTACACATTCACATCTGACTGAAGATTGGCCCCATTTATTTGTGACGTTGCAAACTCTGCGGTACAAGGCACAAGTTTTGTGAAGCTCATAAAGAGGCAAATATAAATAATCAGCTGATGGAGTGTAGATGTAGGTGCATTCGATCAGCTGACTGTGTTTTCACAATAAAAGTAGTTTCTTAGTGAATGTCCTGTACTGGTCTTAAAATCTCATAACATCAGCTTTTAATGTTCCTCTTGGATGTTCTTCTTGACCCTCAGAGAAGGAGAACATTTTGAGTCGTGTCTTTCAGGCATGTCCTTTCCAAACAAAAATGACAGGAAACATAAAACATATTATTGCAGAACAAGTGTGTTATTTTTGAAAGCGATGTGTTTGTGTGTTTAGGGGCTGTAGATATCATTATTTTGTAATTATAATGTTTTTTTTTAATTTCAACAGTGAGTTACAAAGACAATCAGATTATGAATGAACAGTATGAAGTTCATCAACATTGAAATATATGTTATTATCAAAATAATATTGAACTGTTATCAAAACGTAGTGCAACTGTAGAAGCTTGCTCTCTTGTCTCACTGAAATAATAACTTTTACCACGTTCATTCAGACAATATTGAGAGATAAATAGTAGCAGTTCTCACTATGTGTTAAATATCTTTGCCTTCAATACATTAAATTAGAAAGCTGACACAGTCATATTTCTAAATATCTAAATGTAACTTTTTGCATGGAAAAAACCCTCAACATAACTGATGTGTAGGTGATCTAGTATTTAGTATTGTTTAATGGAATGTATATCAGTGTATTCAAGTCAATACTTCATTCATTTAAACCAATATCTTTCTTGATTCTTTGTACAGTATGAACAAAAGAGTGTTTGTACCTGTGCTGAAGTTCACTGCTGTGAGGAGTCCAGTTCTGTCTCTCACTCTCTGGTCCAGCCTGTCTGCATCACCTGGACATCTTAAACAAACAGATATATATATATATGTAAAGTACCATGTGTACAAACAATATAACTGATTATCTTCTGTTGAACATGTTGGATTGTGTATTGTCCGAGTCAGGGTCCTTTTTATTTTACTGTAACTTTGGAAGTTGGGTTACCAATGCTTACTGTTTATTTGATACCCATTTGGTAATGCAATTAATAAAAACAACAAGGTTTGGGTTCGTTCTTCAGATGACTGTGACGTTAACGTGTAAACTCAATAATGAACTCCAGTTTAGATTAGATTAGAATCTTTAATGACCACACAGCCAGGCTGGTGGAATTAGTGTTCAGTGCAGAGTATTACAGCGTGTTCCATACAATTCAACATACAATAAACAGACAATAAAAAGTACAACACACAGCACAGGGCAACTACATATCATAACATAAAGTTCAAGGTGTGGTGGATTGTTATTGTTCATTGGGGTTATTTAGAGTCCATTTAGTGTCCGTATTGCAAAGGGGAAGAAGCTGTTTTTGAAGCGGGCGGTTTTGGTGGACAGTGACATATAGCGCCTCCCTGAGGGCAGAAGTTGGAAGACATGGTGATCTGGGTGGGAGGGGTCAGAAATGATTTTCTTTGCCCTTGTGACAGTTTGTTGGTGGTGAAGTGATTCGAGTGATGGAAGGGGACTGCAGGTGATTTTTGATGCTTTATTGATGATACGTTGAAGTTTATTCCGGGAGAGGTTGTCTGAACGGCTGTACCAGACTGTGATGCATCCATCACAGTCTGGTACAGCAGTTCAGACAACCTCTCCCGGAATAAACTTCAACGTATCATCAATAAAGCATCAAAAATCACCTGTGTGAGGATGCTTTGGATGATGGCTGTGTAGAACTGGATTAGGAGTTGTTTCCTCACAAAGAATAGCCTTTGGTTGGCTTTTTTGTAGATGTGGTCTGTGTTGGTCTTCCATTTGAGAAGATACAGATGGAGCACCCCAGATAGGACTCACATGGGTGTGTCCCAGTCAAAAGCCCAGTGGATGCCAGTGGCTGGGGGTGTTGCCAAATTGCTAGAGGGCGTTGCCCAATTTCCCCATTTGTTCAATTACAGGATTTAACCATGAGATGACGCTTCATTCACAAAATACACAAAGACAGTTGGGTGTTGTAGAAACATCAATATTTTAGATCAAATAAAGTATATAGTTTGCTTTATGCAGTATATTTCTTGTAATATTGTTGGGGTGTTTTTACACAGTACAGTAGATTGAAGTAAATCAACTTATACATTAAGATAAGATAAGATGGACCTTTATTAATCCCGTGGGGAAATTCAGTAGTTCAAACAGCAACAGGGTAAGAGTGAAAAACAGGACAGCACAGATTCACACAGATTAATAAAATCAAAAATAAGATAATAATAATAATAAAAATAATAATAATGAGAAACTATGAAATAAGAAATGAATAAAACTAAAATGTAATTATCATATCATATATTATAATGTATTGTATTATTAAGTAATATCATACATTAACCCCATTATAGCAGATGCCATATTGAATGGATGAACACATGTGTGCATCAATAATTACAACGGAGTATTTCTAAATACAAGTTGTAAAAATACTTATATGTATTTAATATTAACCCTTTGGAGTCGACCGTCACGCCGGCGTGATCAGATCACATGACCTGTTCAAGCCGGTGCCGCATAAAAACAACAGTCCAAACAACATTGCTGTGTGTTTCTGTCGAAAGTACTGGCTTTAAACTATATCCCAGTCTTTGTTTCATGCAAAAAGACCCAGTAAACACGGAGATACGATGATATAAAGTTAATACATTCCAAAAGTATGAAAAATGGAAGCACATATTTGAATATCTTCGCCGCATTTGATCATTTTACGAAACGGAAAATACTGGAAACTGTAGATCCTGCTCAACAGGATGTATATGTGTATTTCTGTCGAAAGTAATGGCTTGAAACTATATGCCAGTCTTTGTTTCATGCACACATACCCAATAAACACGGACATACGATGATATAAAGTTAATACAGATATATTTCAGAAGTATGAATAATGGAAGCACATATTTTAATATCTTCGCCGCATTTTATCATTTTACGAAACGGAAAATACTGGAAACTGTAGATCCTGCTCAACAGGATGTATATGTGTATTTATGTCGAAAGAACTGGCTTGAAACTATATGCCAGTCTTTGTTTCATGTAAAAATACCCAATAAACACGGACATACGATGATATAAAGTTAATACAGATATATTTCAGAAGTATGAATAATCGAAGCACATATTTGAATATCTTCGCCGCATTTGATCATTTTACGAAACGGAAAATACTGGAAACTGTAGATTCTGCTCAACAGGATGTATATGTGTATTTCTGTCGAAAGTACTGGCTTGAAACTATATGCCAGTCTTTGTTTCATGCAAAAATACCCAATAAACACGGACATACGATGATATAAAGTTAATACACATATATTTCAGAAGTATGAATAATGGAAGCACATATTTTACTATCTTCGCCGTATTTTATCCTTTTACGAAACGGAAAATACTGGAAACTGTAGATCCTGCTCAACAGGATGTATTTACGAGGGAGGGGGTGAGGTAATCAGGTAAACGGAGTGATACGAAACGAGACGAAAAGAGACGAAGAGGGACGGCGGGAACCGAAGAGAGACGGCGGGAAATGGAGAGAGGCGGCGGGAGACCGCGATTGAAGTAAAGTGACAGACAAACATTGAGAATTTAGATATAGTTAGATAGATTTAGAGTTTTGAAGACTCAACTATGATGAAGAGAACTCTGAACGTGAGTCAAGCTTTAAGCTTGTTTTTTGACATGGAGGAGGAGGAACCTGTGATGTTGACCTCTGTGTCATAGTTGACAGAAACCACTTTGAAGCGTGGCACAGATAAAGACAGAAAAAACAGATTGTTGTACATAATGTGTATATATATATATTTGTATTATATTTATAATAACACTTTTGCCTTATCAGAATGAAATCCCATGCTACCTCAATCAAACTTTCACATTATCATAGTGACATCCCATGTATATATTTCCAGCTTTTAAATGGTTTCGTTGTGTATGTTTGTGTTACCTATATGAAAAATAATATCATTTTCAAAATCTGTTTTTACGTTTTTTTTTTTTGTGATTTTGGGTCCAAAATGTTCATATAGTAGATGATCACTGCTCTAAACAAAGTCAAAAATCCTACATCCATACGAAATAAATATAATTAATTATGATGAATACGTCTTGTTCATTGTTTTTCACTTTTATTAAATGTTTGATATTTCCGGTGAAAATGGTGGACTATCGGACATTCAAAATGCAGCATATTTTCACTCTTACACACATATATTCTCCTTTTACATACATACATTTTCACTCTTACACACATATATTCTCCTTTTACATACATACATTTTCACTCTTGCACACATATATTCTCCTTTTACATACATTTTCACTCTCACACACGTATATATTTACACTCACACATTCATACATTTTGCTGTCATATTATCATAATTCAATGCACACATTCATATATTGTCACTCACACATTCATGCATTTTGTGCTCATATTCATATAATTTAATGCTCATATTTATACATTTTGCTCTCATGCGAAATCTACTAAAACAAAGTATGTCATGATGGTCAGCTGTTAAACACAAAAGTGTATCTTAAGGGCTGTAAATATAATAAGCCTGTTGTCAATTTTAGACACAGGCTTATTATATTTACAGCCCTTAATAACATTCATTTTCTGGACTCAATGTGTGTCTTGGCCGTTTTCTTTGTTCCGCAAACGAGTGCTTTTTGTTTTGAAATCACTTCCGCGAGTTTCGCGCCCCCCCCCCCTTGCTCCACTGACCATTAGACAATTTAGTAAGGTAAAAAGCAAAAGGGCAAAAACGCCTCTCAGACGCTCCTCTTTTACTTTTTTAATAAAGAAAAACAAATGGTCCGTAGATACACGGACTCATATAGCCTATGTATGTATACTGTAAGGAGAATGTATGTGCGTGAGAGGACCAGTATGAATTACGGCATAGAAATATGCAAAGAAAAACCTACAGAGTGGGGGGGGGGGGAGAGCTGTGGAATGTGACCCTTCCTCCACACATTCCGATGGCCAATTCGTTTTAAACAAAGAGTTCGCAACACAGGACAGCATAGGCAACATGGGGGGTGGGGGCTGGTGAACGGTCTGGTCAATGTTTGTAAACACAATCCCCAGGATGAGTCCTAATCAAACCAAAAGAGAAAATGCAGATATCATTCTCTCTCTCGACTCGCTGGTATCTCGAGCTGAGCGCTCATTGGTGTTCATACTGCTCACAGGCTGGGCTGCTGTGTATATCTAGTGTATTCATACTGTACCCCTCCTCACTGTTTATTCATCATTCAACCATTTACACCTTCCTTTTTTCCCGTCAAGAGGTTGAAAAAGATTGAGTCCTATGTTTCCAATTGGTTCCCAAATCTGAACATTGACCAGTGGCATAACATCAGCAGCCGGGTAAATGAGAGACTGAGAAGTCCCCGAAAAACAGATCCCGAAATAGCTCGTCCTGGTTTCCGCAGCAGATAGGCCGACAGTATGGTGTCTGTTATGTCAGTTATTTTAAATAAAACGTTGAAAACTGAACTTGAAAATTGTTTCCTCTTTTTATTTTATTTATCATTTTCGGGACGGGGAGACGTGGGGAGACGTGTGTGATTAAAAATTAATTTGCAGAAATGTAAAGTGATCTAACTAAGTTCTATTCATATTCTTGACGGGAAGAGCCGTGTAAATGGGTGGCCATATATGCATTTGAAAAGCAATATAAATCACACAGTTATTATACAATAGGCTATAAAAGCACCATCGATAACCATTACCTTTATCCAATTCAAACTTTGGACGGGAAAAAAGGAAGGTGTACATGGTTGGGCTATACTGTAGGCCTACTGTATACACATACAAAGGCCATTCAAGCTAGAGTTCTTCTGGAAATGTTCACATCAGGCCAGAGTCCTGCATCGGGTGACCCGCAAAAAAGGTGATTCGCGGGTGGTATTTTTTCAAACGCTTTTTTCCGGGTTCGGTTCTGGGTAAAACAAAGATGATGCGGGTCGGGTCGCGGGTATTGCATAATAAATATATTAAAATAATAATAATTTAATTTAATGTTTAAATCCTCAGACTTCTCCCCCGCGGGACCGTGCATAATCATAACCTCTGCAGCGCATCAATCTGCTGCTGTGCGCGCCACATTCGAAATGGCTGAGGTGAAAGCTAGTGGAGAATACAGCATTTTCAATAACACTTCCTCAAGAGCGAAATCCAACGTCTGGGAGGCTTTTGGTGTCATCCTAGATGGAGAAAAGAACCAACATCCCATGCTTTTTGAGACAAATATGCAACTGCATGTGTTAATAATTGCACTTTTTCACTACTCATATATAGGCTAGGCTATGCGGGTTCGGGTCGGGTTGCAGATCTTGTGCCGACGGGTCGGGTCGGGTTGCGGGACTAATTGGCAATATGTGCGGGTAGCGGGGCGGGTTCGGTATTGCACGTCGCGGGGCGGGAGCGGGTCTTGAAAATCAGACCCGTGCAGGACTCTGCATCAGGCACCTTCAAGTTAAACAATACTACAGTAAACAATTAACACAGTAGGCCTAAATTATGTGGATTAAACCACATTTATTTCGTTAAAAATAAACTAAATATGATTTTGTTTGAATGATTAAATGTCATCAGGCACCTTCAAGTTAAACAATCAGGTGCACACTTTAATGTGCCGCCACCTCCGGACTCGGCTTGACTCGGTTTAAAGAATGCACAAATGTGTTTAATCGTTTATGTCAGATATGTACTAAGTAGCCTAAATACATGTGTTCCTGCTCAAGATTAGATTCAACTTTATTGTTATTGCACATGTTGCAGGTAGGCCTACTGAGACAACGAAATGCAGTGTAGCTTCTAACCAGGTGCAACAAGCAGCGCAAAGTAATGTGCACAATACTACAGTACACAATTAACACAGTAAATTATGTGGATTAAACCACATTTATTTAGTTAAAAAGAAACGAAATATGATTTTGTTTGAATGATTAAATGTAGGGTGAATTGCCCTAATGTGGGACATTTTTGCATTTCAGACTTCGGGAATATATTGCGATATGAAGCCGATACAATAAATCAAAATCCAGTACCATTCCGAAATCCCCAGTAATATTAGACACTAAACTACAGTTATTATACAGTAAACTATTAACACTGTACATATTATTGTTTGCCCGTGGGATCAGTGTCACAGTCTTAAGGAGAACCCAAATGCAGCACTCGAGAAACCAAGGAGAATTGGTAATATCCTTTATTGGAGATTCCACTGGATCGGAGGAATACCAACCGGGCAGTATAACGCACCGGAGGACAGCGGGCAGAAGGTGAGTCAGGGACAGGCAGAGGGTCAGGGAGTAAGCG
Organism: Pseudochaenichthys georgianus; assembly: GCF_902827115.2. Taxonomy (NCBI): domain Eukaryota; kingdom Metazoa; phylum Chordata; class Actinopteri; order Perciformes; family Channichthyidae; genus Pseudochaenichthys; species Pseudochaenichthys georgianus. Next base: position 35,754,908 of record NC_047512.1, read on the forward strand.
AGGCGGTCAGCGTGGATACAGGCAGGGTCGGATAACAGGCCAGGCAGGATAGTCGAGGGACAGGCAGGATCAGGAAACAGGCAGAGCAGGCAGGTCGGGGACAGGCAGGGTCGGAACCGGGTAGGCAATCTAGTGTTGAACGCGGGAGAGACAAGCATGAGGCAAAGTACAATCTGGCAAAGAGTGTGTGTCAGGTGCGAGTTTAAATACTGGCAGAAGCGAAAGAGAGTGAGTTAACGAGTGGGTGTGGAAAACAGGTGAGACAGGTGAATGGAAAACTACTGGTGAATGATGGAGCAGACTATGAAAGAACCCCCCCCCCTTAATGGACGGCTCCTGACGTCCCTAAATGCTAATCTACAGATGAAGGTGGGAGGTGGGATTAGTACTCATCTGAAAAAGTTCTTTCCGCCTCCCTCTCCTGCCCCCTGTGGGAATCTGCATCTTCATCAGAAGCCTGCCCCTCGCTGTCCTCCTCTGACGAGCTGACGGTAAGAGGAGAGACTCTCCCTGTGTCTCTGCCCGTCAACGTGACGGTCTTAGACGGTTGCTCGGGATTACGCCGATGGAACTCCCTGATGAGCCGGGGGTCCAACACATGACGAGCTGGAACCCAACACCTCTCCTCAGGGCCGTAACCCTTCCAGTCCACCAGGTACTGGACTCCTCTTCCTCTGCGACGGGAACAAAGAAGTCGTCGGAGAGTGTACGTAGGCCCGCCGTCAATCATCCGGGGGGGTGGTGGGGGAGGGATCGCAGGAACCAAGGCACTCTCTCGGACAGGTTTGATCCTGGAAACGTGGAAGGTGGGATGGATCCGCAGAGTCCGAGGCAGTCTTAGCCTTACTGCTGCGGGATTGATTATTCTGACAATCTCAAACGGTCCAATGAATTTAGGTGCAAGTTTCTTTGAATCCACCCGTAAAGGAATATCCCGGGAGGAAAGCCATACCTTTTGGCCCACCTGGTAGACAGGTGCTTCAGAACGTCGGCGGTTGGCAGAGGAGGCGTACCGGTTGGCCGAACAGACGAGAGTTCTCCGGGCTTGATTCCAGGTCTGTCGACAACGACGGATGAAAGCCTGGACGGACGGACAGGTAACCTCCCTCTCCAGGGCCGGAAACAGAGGGGGTTGAAGCCCGTAAGCACACTGAAATGGGGACAGCTTGGTGGCCGAACTGACCAGAGTGTTGTGGGCGTACTCGACCCAGAGCAGCTGTTTAGCCCAGGCCGCTGGGTTCTTGGAGACTATACATCGTAAGGTTGTCTCCATCTCCTGGTTCTTTCTTTCTGTCTGACCGTTGGACTGCGGATGGAAACCGGATGACAGACTGACCGTGGCCCCAAGGAGCGTGCAGAATTCCCTCCAGAACACCGAGGTAAATTGAGGACCACGATCGGAAACCACATCAGTAGGCAGCCCATGGAGCCGGAACACATGGAGCAGGACCAGCTCTGCCGTCTCTTTAGCTGAGGGGAGCTTGGGTATCGGCACAAAATGAGCCATCTTACTGAATCGGTCTACCACCGTCAAGATGGCAGTGTGTCCGTTGGACGGTGGCAGACCAGTAACAAAGTCCAAAGAAATGTGAGACCAGGGGCGATGAGGGATAGGCAGAGGTCGTAGGAGACCAGCAGGAGCTTGGTGAGAAGACTTGTTCTGATTGCAAACGGGGCAGGCATTAACAAATTCCCTGGTGTCCTCCTTAAGTGTTGCCCACCAGAACCTTTGCTGGACTACCTCCCATGTGCGTTGGATCCCAGGATGGCAGGTGAGTCTGGAGTTATGAGCCAACTGGAGAACATCAGACCTCAACGTCTGCGGAACGAACAGGCGGTTCGGAGGACAGGCACTGGGTCCCGGCTGGTCCTGCTGGGCAGCCTTGACCCTCTCCTCCACCTCCCAGATGAGGGCGGCGACGAGCTGAGAAGTCGGAAGGATGGTGTCCAAGCCCCTGGGAATGTTACCTCCCTCTCCAAACTGACGAGAAAGAGCGTCAGCCTTAATGTTCCGAGAACCAGGGCGGTAGGAGAGGGAGAAATTGAACCTAGTGAAGAAAAGGGCCCATCTAGCCTGTCGGGAATTCAGTCTGCGGGCCGACCGGATGTACTCCAAATTCTTGTGGTCGGTCCACACCAGGAAAGGTTGACTGGTCCCCTCGAGCCAGTGACGCCACTCCTCCAGAGCCAACTTCACTGCTAGCAGCTCCCGGTCTCCCACATCATAATTCCTTTCCGCTGGAGTCAAACGCTTTGAAAAGAAAGCACAGGGATGGAGTTTTTGGCTGTCCATTGCTCGCTGAGACAGGATGGCTCCCACCCCCATATCAGAAGCATCCACCTCCAAAACAAACTGTCTTACAGGATCGGGTACTCGGAGGATGGGGCCGGAGGTGAACCTCGCCTTAAGGTTCTGGAATGCCTCCTCAGCCGAGGAGGACCACTGGAACATGACCTTAGAGGAGGTCAGGGCTGTGAGAGGAGCGGCCAAGGTACTGTATCCACGAATGAACCTCCGGTAGAAGTTGGCGAACCCGAGGAACTGTTGTAGCCGCTTCCGGGAATCTGGAACCGGCCAGGAAGTGACTGCATCAACCTTGGCAGGATCCATCTCGATGCTCCCTTGTCCCACGATGTATCCCAGAAAAGAGACAGAGGATGTGTGAAACTCGCACTTCTCCGTTTTAACAAACAGCGAGTTCTCGAGTAATCTCCTGAGAACCGCCTGGACGTGGTGCACGTGTTCTTTCAGTGTCTTGGAAAAGATCAGGATGTCATCCAAGTAAACAAACACGTGTCGGTCCAACATGTCTCGGAGCACATCATTTACCAACGCCTGGAATACTGCAGGGGCGTTGGTAAGCCCAAAAGGCATGACTAGGTACTCGTAGTGCCCCGAGGTGGTGTTGAAGGCGGTCTTCCACTCATCCCCCTCGCGAATACGTACCAAGTGGTACGCGTTACGCAAGTCCAGCTTCGTGAATATGGTTGCTCCCTGCAACAACTCAAATGCAGAAGAGATAAGAGGCAGTGGGTATCGATTCTTGATTGTAATGTTATTAAGACCCCGAAAGTCGATACAGGGCCTTAGGGTCTTGTCTTTCTTCTCTACAAAGAAGAACCCTGCGCCAGCAGGTGATGAGGACGGGCGAATAATCCCAGCCGCCAGAGCGTCATTGATATAAGTCTCCATGGAAACTCTTTCCGGAGCAGACAGGGAGTACAATCGACCCCTGGGAGGGCTGGTGCCGGGATGCAGGTCGATGGCACAGTCGTAGGGCCGGTGTGGTGGTAGGGAAGTAGCCCTCGACTTGCTGAATACTTCCTTGAAGTCCAGATATTCCGGTGGAACTCCTGTAACATCCAGAACTTGGCTGGGGTTCCCCGAGCGTTGAGGCGCGGCAGCCTGTTTCAGACAGATCTGATGACAAGAGGGGCTCCATCCCAAAATGGCTCCCGTCTCCCAGTCAATGTTAGGGTTGTGGCGGCGGAGCCATGGGTAACCCAGGATAAGCGGGATATGTGGAGACCGGAGAACATGAAACTGAATAGTCTCGTGATGGTTCCCAGACAGGAGCATGTGAACGGTACAGTCTGATGAGTCACTGTCCCCAGCAGGTGACCGTCTAAGGTGTTGGCTGGAACTGGGCGAGATAAGGGAACCCGGTCTATACCCAACTGCAGCATAAGCTCTTCATCCATAATACTCGCGTCCGAACCAGAGTCAATAAAAACTGCAAGAGCCTGAGAGCTATCCGGCAATAGCAACCTGGCGTGGCTCAATGGTCTCTGAGTGGGAACAAATCCAGGGGTTTGGCTCACCAGTATGTTCCCCATTACTGCTGAGCCTTGCCTTTTACCGGGCAGTGAGAAACGAAATGGCCGGTCCGGCCGCAGTAGAGACACAGGTTACGACGTCTGCGATGCTCACGTTCCTCCAAAGTGAGGTTGGTGCGACCCACCTGCATGGGCTCATCCCCCCCTGGTTGCGGCTCTGGAGTGAGGTGAGGAGTCGCAGCCAAACTCGGACGTCGGGGCGCCCAGGCATGTTGAACTTCCGCCGATCGTCGCTCCCGTCTCCGTGTCTGGATGCGCCGATCCATGCGGGAAGTCAGTTCAATCAACCCATCCAGTGAATTGGGCAAATCAAACGACACAAGCTCATCTTTGATGTAATCCGCCAACCCACGCAGATAGGCGTCACACTGGGCTGCAGAATTCCAGTTGCTGAGGCGGCTCCGGGTGCGAAACTCAATGGCATAATCCACTATAGATCCATTACCCTGGCTCAGGTTCAATAGTCCTCCTGCAGCGTCTGGACCCACAGACACGGGTCCAAACACCTTGCGCAGCTCCGCAGAAAAAGCGGGGAACGAAGAGCAGGCGGGTGTTTGTTGCTCCCATTTCGCTGTGCCCCACAGTCGGGCTTTCCCAGTCAAATGATTGACCGTGAACGCCACACGAGCAGCTTCAGAAGCGAAAGTGTGTGGCTGCAGTGCAAACAGGATAGAACAGTTCGTAAGAAACGGGCTGCAGCCCTCCGGTTCCCCGGCGTAGCGCTCCGGAGTTCCCACCCGAGGCTCCGGGGTAAATCCCATCAGAGGTGATGCAGAAGCGGGTGTCGACGGCATAGGAAGAGGCGCTGGAGCGGCCACTCCTGCCACTAGCTGCTGCACAGTAGCCGTTAGCTGCTGTAGCTGCGCAGCTAAATAGGTTAGCGTCTGGTCATGTGAAGATGTAGCATGATGAGCCTCGGTGGCCAGGGCGGCTATCGAGGCTTCCTGCCTCTGGAGAGCGTCCTCAACTCTCTCGAAACGGTCTCTTGGTGAAGAGGAGTGCGCTGGGTCCATGTTCTGGCCAGATTGTTCTGTCACAGTCTTAAGGAGAACCCAAATGCAGCACTCGAGAAACCAAGGAGAATTGGTAATATCCTTTATTGGAGATTCCACTGGATCGGAGGAATACCAACCGGGCAGTATAACGCACCGGAGGACAGCGGGCAGAAGGTGAGTCAGGGACAGGCAGAGGGTCAGGGAGTAAGCGAGGCGGTCAGCGTGGATACAGGCAGGGTCGGATAACAGGCCAGGCAGGATAGTCGAGGGACAGGCAGGATCAGGAAACAGGCAGAGCAGGCAGGTCGGGGACAGGCAGGGTCGGAACCGGGTAGGCAATCTAGTGTTGAACGCGGGAGAGACAAGCATGAGGCAAAGTACAATCTGGCAAAGAGTGTGTGTCAGGTGCGAGTTTAAATACTGGCAGAAGCGAAAGAGAGTGAGTTAACGAGTGGGTGTGGAAAACAGGTGAGACAGGTGAATGGAAAACTACTGGTGAATGATGGAGCAGACTATGACAATCAGGATGATCGGTAGTGAGAGCCGCTGCATTTTCCTCCGGTCGGATGTGATATAAAAACAAAGCGATTATTTTTGTTGTTGTAAACTCACGTGGATTAAATTTAGTGCATTCATTTCAACTCGCGAACATATGATACATTAAATGATAGTGAGGATGATGATTGAAAATCGTTTGTTTGAGTCTGGATGCATTTCCTGATCTAAAAACATAGCGATGGTTTAGTACTTACGCCAACGTGAATTAAACATTATTTTGTTAAATAAAAACATGGTGATGTTTAGTAAATGATTACATGTCTCTTATTTAGCATAGAATATGATCCTATCCGTGACATATGGATGTTAACAAATATCCACTATATCAGATACCTGTAGATCAGCTGTTTATTTCACATGAGTTCCAGTGTGGCAGCTTTTCACGGCTCCCCCTGGTGGATCCATGATCCATTGCAGCTGGTTTCATTATAATTAAATGTATTTATCAAGGGGGCGTTTCAAGTCCTGTGGGGGGGTTTTCCTTTTCAGCAGGGGCCCACCCCGTGCCGATCACGGACCCGCACGGGTAGGCGTCTGAAACGAAGCTCTACATCTGTATATTGTAATATCTAAGTAATCATCTTGAAATATGACATTAATAATTGTAATATAAACACATCTTATTGTGAGGTTGATTTCACATACACTACTTCGACATTAGCTTGTCTACATACTTGAGCAAAGCCAATTTAAATGAACCTTAGCGATGCATACAGTTCCTACCTACATAATAAAATATCTCTCTAAGTTACAAGGATGACCTTATTTTATCAACCTCAAACAGAAGCCGTTTGTTCTACAGTATTATCCCACTTAACGCTTAACACTTGTCTATTTCGTTTGAACCTATATACAGTCTATGATTTTAACTTGGAGGCTACGATTAGCATTGTTAGCACCGATGTAGCTACCACTCGCTTACACGCTAAACCAAGCCTTAACATTAATTAAGTAGCTGATTAAAATCATTAACACATAAATAAAGTACTCGATTTTCACTTACCGCAAAACCGCATTCATGCACCGTCTGTTTCAACCGCAGAGCGAGTTACAATAGTCCGATATATAAGCATGAAGAACAAACAAACACGGCCGGGGTCAAGTTTTGAATGATGCCATAAAAGGGATCAACTTCATACAGTCCAGGCCTTTGAATCATAGACTGTTTCAGTCACTTTGTGAAGACGGTGGGTCAGAACATAAACAGCTCCTGCTTCACACTGACGTCCGCTGGTTATCCCGAGGGAAGAAGTGGCTGTTCGAGCTACGCAATGAAGTGAGGGCATTTCTGTCGGAGCACACCCACCCACTTGTGGCTATGTTCGACGACGCTGACTGGGTAGCTCGGCTGGGATACCTCTCTGATATTTTCAGCAAACTCAACCAGCTGAATCTCTCTCTTCAAGGTAAAGACACAAATGTTCTTAGCTTGTATGACAAAGTGTGTGGATTCATGGAGAAGATCAAGCTCTGGCAGAGCAAATGTGAAAAAGGGGATACAAGTTGTTTCCTGCAGCTGAACGCATACATTGCTACTGGTGAATGTGACAGAGCTCCAATTGTGAAAATAGTACACACACATTTGTCCAAGCTCAAGAATGAGTTCAACTCCTACTTCCCTGATATTGACAACAAGTCATCCACACTGGACTGGGTGCGTAATCCATTTGTGACGTGCATTAACAGCAGCATTCCCGCCAGACTGCAAGAAGACCTCATAGATGTGTCTTCAGATAGGAGCCTGAAGATGAGGTACTCAAGCACACCACTGACACAGTTCTGGTGTGGTGTGGAGAAGGAGTATCCTGAATTGGGGAAACATGCCCTGAATGAACTGTTGCCTTTTGGGTCCACATACCTGTGTGAGGTGACATTCTCCGCCATCAAGACTAAACACAGGAACAGACTCAACTTGGAGAATAACCTGGTCACAGCTGTTGCAACAATCTCCCCCAGACTCACAAAACTGATGAGGGAGAAACAGGCTCAAGTGTCACATTAATTGGTGAGATACCTTACTTTTTTTTAAAAAGTCTTTAAACAATGGCTATTATAATGTATATGATTAGTTATGATTGAATATGATTTAAGTGTCACATTAATTGTCGCATTGGGTCACACACACACACACACACACACACACACACACACACACACACACACACACACACACACACACACACACACACACACACACACACACACACACACACACACACACACACACACACACACACACACACACACAGTCTGCCACAATATATAGACTATTAAATATATCCTGGGGATCACCACGATTGATTGCGTAGTAGGGGGTACTTTAGGTTGGCTTGAAATGCTTTGGGGGTACAGTACTCAAAAAAGGTTGGGAACCACTGATCTAGAGAATTCGAACGGCACTTATCATGGCTGCCACTGAGGGACTTCCGGGTCATTTCACTCCGTTAGGAAAGTTCCTAAGCTAAATGTAACGATCTGTCTGTATTGTATTTTGTCTTGTCTTTTTCTGTCTTTCGTTTCATGTTTTATTTTGAAAGGTCTTCACCTCCTGTCTTGCCTGTTTCTGTCTGCGTTGTGTCTTGTTTAAATCTGTCTGTGGTTCCCTGTCGATAGTTTCCCTGGTGTGTCTAATTTACCCGATTGTGTTCACCTGGTGTCCCTGTGTTTTCTCCTCCCTCCTCACCTGTGTCTTGTTTGTGTGATTAGTCTTGGGTGTATTTAAGTTCTGGGTTTTTTTGTCGGTTCGTCTTGTGTCATGACTAGTTCTTCGGTGAGTGTTCTGTGTTGTCTTTGTTTACTGTATCTGCGCCTAGCCTTGAAATAAAGGAGTTTTTCAGTTTATATCTGCATTTGGGTCCTGCCTGCTTCACACACCGTAACACTAAATGGACTATTCTACTTCAGCCCAGAGATGGAGTACTCGAGTCCTGGACTCGGACTCGAGTCGGACTAGAGTGCCGATTTTCGGGACTCTCGACTCGTACTCGCGCACTGATTGACGCGACTCGGACTTGGACTCGTGAATTCTCGCACAGGATGACTTGGACTCGGACTCGGACTCGTGAATTCCCCCCCCCCCCACGATGACTCGTACATTAACGCTCCGACTTGGACTCGGACTCGAGCACATTTTCTCTGGAGTCTGATGTCCTCTATTCTGTATGGCGAGTTCACATACTGGGCCCCGCTATTCCAGTCTAGAGATGTCTACAGACACACCCCGAATCATGCTGTATGCTTTCACACATTCTGCTTCCACATTGGAAAAGAGCAGCGCAAAATGCTCGTTATGTGGAAACAATATAGAAGAGAAGGCTCCGTAACACATTACTCTAAGGATCGAGTTCAGACATATAGGCTGTCTTGAACACTATCATCAGAGTAACGTGATCTAATCAATAAATAAAGATTCAGCCGATAACGAAAGCACATACTTAACATGCAGAATGACGTCATTTTGCATGCTAAGTAGCCATGTGCTTTCTGGGGATACATCTTTATCTGTAAACTGATTTAACCCGTAAAAGTTCCTTCAAAATAAGAGTCCCGATCTTATTACTATCAAAATAAAAGTGCAAAACGAAAACTTTACCATAGGAAAATATTGGCATACAAATATAATCACTTCTCTAAAAGGTAACTCATTTTAAATATAGTTTATTTATATATAATAATAATATTAATATTAGAAATAAGCTTTATATTTGTATAGCACCTATTACAATAATTGTAGCCAAATTCGCTTCACAGCAGTTGAATAGACAGGATAACAGCAATGTAGAGGAGCAGCTACATTTCAAAACATATATCCACGAAGATTAATACATGAAGACTTGTGACTAGGACTTGACTTGGACTCTTCTTAAGTGACTCGGAATTGGACTCGGACTCGAACACAGGTAATGATGACTCGGACTCGACTTGGACACTCCTTGGGTGACTCGGACTTGGACTCGGACTCGACTACGACTCTCCCTTGGTGACTCGGACTTGGACTCGGACTCGAAGAGTGGTGACTCGAGGGTGACTTGGACTCGTGAATTGGTGACTTGACTACAACACTGCTTCAGCCTCTGTGAAAAATAAACACCACTAAGATTCAAGGGTTTTTGTTATCAGATGCTAGCTACAGTGTAATTTTCGCATTTAAAATCTTAGATCCCGAGTTCCTGCAACATAATATAAATAGGACATAATAAGAAAATAAATAAAGATAAATCAAAAATAGTGCAAAATGCACCACTTGTGGTTCAAATTATGAAACCAGTAGATTCATTCATTTATTTATTTGTGTTGCCCCAGCTAAATCGATGTTAATCCATTTATGTGGTTGTGGAATTACTGTACGTTACGTTGTGGGATCGCGTAGTAAGTGAACACCATGCTACTGATTACTATCCGATGACCATGAACGCACCGGACATCGGCTACAACTTCCTCTCTGTCTGACTTCGCCAAGCAAGTAATGTGCTGCACCGCATGCCTCCAATATTTTAATGTTTATTGCATGTTTATTACATATTTTTTTAAAGCACGAGCTAGCTTTACACATTAGCTTTACTTGACCAGAGATATAGGCCCTTTCTCATTTCTCTAACTCCCCTCCTCGGCTCCTATCCTCGAGACTTAGTCCCGCCCACAGGAGATGCGAGCGGAGGAGCCGAGGAGGGGAGCCGAGGAGAGAGGAGGGGAAGCAGCAGGCGGTTAGAGAAATGAGAACTCCTCTCCTCTGAGTGGTCATTTTAAAGAGACGTCCATTAATGATGACAGGAGGCACAGCAGCACTCTGTCTGATGGACAGATGTGTTCATGATGACTTACTTTTAATTCATTCACAGTGCGGTATGATGAGACAATAACAGGCTACAGATGCGGACACACACACACACACACACACATGTATATGTATATGTAATATGTATATATTCATATAAATATATACAATATCAGAATCAAACAGAGCACTCTCATAATAACGTAACACTATCAGAGACTGGATATACCCCCCCCCCCCCTCTCTGGTCGCTACAATGAGCAAAGTAAATTACGGGCCAAAAGTTTTATTTACAAGTATTAAAAGTAAGCAGAGGACACCAAACCAACTGAAACCTGTCTGTCCGCTGCATCTACGCATACACTGTACCACACACACACACCTACAGTACACCACACACACGCACCTACAGCTCCAAAAGCATAATCAGGCTACAGCCGTTGTGTATTTTATTATGTGAAGCACTGAATGGTTTTAGAAAAATATCGACTCTTTGTTTGTAGATATCTACTAAACTAAAGCAAATAAAGAGAGTAGGCCTGTTATACTGAGTGATATATATTATACACACTGCTCTGCTTTCTGCACAGACCTCACAGCTGTTCTCTCTGTAAACATCGCATCGAGATGAAAGCAGTTAATAAAATAATATCCAGGGGATGCATGCAGAGCTGTCATTGGCTGAGATAAGTCCGGCCGTGCGTCACGACTTTGAAACATCTCTGTTCCTGGAAATGCATCCGCGAAGGAGCCGTGGAGGACCCATCAGTGTATCCTCGGTTATAGCTCCTCCAGAGAGCCTCCTCGATGCTCGGTCCTCGAAGTGCATTTAGAGAAATGAGATGTCCTTCAACATGGCGTGCTAAATTTCATTTCCGGGTCACTACCGGAGGACTGAGGAGTCGAGGAGGGGGATTTAATTAAATGAGAAAGGGCCATTGTGCAGTAATGAGTCCTACAACCCGGAAGTGAGTTGGCATTTTACAACTATTGGTTCCCTCGTCTCAGAGTCTATAGAGGTTTCTCAATACTCTAATTTCCCTTCCTCGACTCCTCGGTCCTCCGGTAGTGACCCGGAAATGGATTTCAGCGTGCCATGTTGAAGGACATCTAATTTCTCTAAATGCACACCGAGCATCGAGGAGGCTCTCTGGAGGAGCTCTAACCGAGGAGACACTGATGGGTCCTCCACGGCTCCTCCGCGGACGCATTTCTGGGAACGGTGGAGGCGTTACGCACGGCCGGACTTATCTCAGCCAATGACAGCTCCGCATGCATCCCCTTGATATTATTTTAGAAACTGCTTTCATCGCTACGCGATGTTTACAGAGAGACCATTTAGTGCTTCACATAATAAAATACACAACGGCTGTAGCATGATTATGCTTTAGGAGCTGTGTGTGTGTTAGACAGTGCGTAGATGCGGCGGACAGACGGGTCTCAGTTGGTTTGGTGTCCTATGCTTACTTTTAATACTTGTAAATACAACTTTTGGCCCGTAATTTCAAGTCCTCATTTCAGCGACAAGAGAGAGAGAGAAGGGGGGGGGATATATCCAGTCTCTGATTGTGTTATGTTATAATGAGAGTGCTCTCATACTTGTTTGATTCTAAATTGTATATATTTATATAAATACGTGTGTGTATATGTCCGCATCTGTAGCCTGTTATTGTCTCATTATACCGCACTGTCAATGAATCAAAGTAAATATAAGTCGCCATGAACACATCTGTCCATCAGACAGAGGGCTGCTGTGCCTCCTGCCATCATTGATGGACGTCTCTTTAAAATGACCGCTCAGAGGAGAGGAGTTCTCATTTCTCTAACCGCCTGCTGCTTCCCCTCCTCTCTCCTCGGTTCCCCTCCTCAGTCCTCCGCTCGCATCTCCTGTGGGCGGGACTAAGTATCGAGGATAGGAGTCGAGGAAAGGAGTCGAGGAGGGGAAATTAGAGTATTGAGAAACCTCTAATGGGATTTCTCCATAGGATTTTGGAAAATAGCTCGAAATAAGATCTGTGGAAAACGAACCTGCTTGATAAATGCAGGTTTTGTTCAGCCGGTTAATCTCCACATATCTACCCTACTTTTATAATTTTCTAATCATAAATCTAATGGCCAGAAGCAAAATGCTAACGTTATGCTATAAACGAACTACAGACCATGGATGTATAATAACAACCTTTAGAACAATTACCTTTTAGAAGTACACCAAAACATAACTGCTAACAATGTAAATGCTGTGTTGGAAAAAAAGTTAATGTAAGAAAATGTTGAGTTAAATACTTTTGGCACTGTATATACAAAGCTTGGAAAAATGCCTATTGTGGCTGTCATACTTGCATACAGTGGCAACTAATAGTATTGTGAAGAAATGTCATGACAACCATCTACAGACTGTTACCTCACGCTGATTGTTGTGGTCCTATTTAGGACAAAACGTTCAGAGCTGTCCTTGTTCCAGTCCGCCCCTGATTGATTAGTGCTTTAACTCGTAAATTACCCCCAATGTTAAAGCTTATTGATGATATGTGAGATTGTAAATTGTCATGCATTCTAAAGTGGTCACTGTATTTTTTTCCTTCAACAGATTCCAAACCAAAGCAAGATCAAACAGCACTTTTAAGAGCCTTTTTCTATTTCTTCTCTTCTCCTTCCTCAGAGCTATATTCCCTACATTTCTTCCTGTCTTCTCCCTATTTTTACCATCTTCATCTCTGTCTCTTTACCACTTTCTCTTTTATACGCACGCACACACACACACACACACACACACACACACACACACACACACACACACACACACACACACACACACACACACACACACACACACACACACACACACACACACACACACACACACACACACACACACACACACACACACACACACACACACACACACACACACACGGGGGTAGTTGTGCCCACAGGTAAGAACTTAAACTTTTCACGATTTATATATAGCATTACAATCGACTAACAGTGTCATATATTTATGTCTTTGTTATGCAACACTTACAGGGAAATTAAAAATGGTCTTCGAGCTGGTATCACAGTAGACGACGTTGCAGCGTATTACTGTAGTACTGCTATCATTCTAGATTATATTATAAAAACAATTTTATATATAGGATTTCAACAGATTAACATTATCATATATTTTCAGGACCGTTGCTTCTCTGTAGCGGCTCCCAAACTGTGGAACGCTCTGCCCCTGGAGATCAGACAGGCCTCCACACTACCTGCTTTTAAATCGCTTCTTAAAACCCACCTCTTCTCCTTAGCGTTTTAACATTTGGCGTTTCAACATCTTTCGCAGTGTTGCTTTTTTGCATTTAAATTGTTTTTTGTTTTTACTTGTACTTGTTTTATGGTGTGTGAGCTGAGCTGTGTTACTTTTTTGTATGCTCTGTTTTATCTATTTGCCTGTACAGCACTTTGGTCTGGAGGTTTAAAGTGCTTTATAAATAAAGTTGTATTGTATTGTATTATTGCATTGATACTAAATTAATTTACTCAAATTAAATAAAAATGCAAGTGTTTTTATTCTATTCTAAACAGGATACAGTTTTTGTTGTAGCTTGAGGAGGGACTTACAGTGGAAAAAAAACTATACAAAGGAAAATTAGTCAATATTTGTATTTGATTGCATTCTGAATGTGAAACCCAGTTTTAAATGGCCTTGTCTTTTATTTGTCTTTATCTCCAAAAGAATGCCAGGACCAGGTTCCACTTCGAGGCAATGCTCAAGCTGCTGCATGTCACTGAATGTGGCATGCAAAACTTGCAAATTCTGCAAGGCGGTGCAGCCCCGCAAACTGCGCCTTAGCAAACGAATGGACAAGTTTGATACGAAAGCAAACACCTGGGTCCAGGCACAAAAAAGAATACAACTTCATCCAACCTGAGGGATCAAGCTGCATTGGTGGTATGTGATGGACTTTTTTTTTTGTTGGCCTGCATGCATAATTAATAACAGCCCTGTACTTTGAAAAAATATTTACATTTGATACAGAAATGTAATATCTGACCATATCTGATCATAATTGCGTAATACAAATCTGCTGCTCAAAGCCCTAGGTAGAAATGGGCTTTGAGCTGGTGCACATTATGCAAATGTCAAGACCTGCATGAACTGTGCGCTCCAAACAAAATGTGACTATATGTGCATTCAAGTTTTAAAGCACTGTGTCAGAACACAGCTAAATACATTTGCACTATTTAATCATTTATCCAATTAAACTTACATTCGAAATAGACATTTTCATCAGTGTGTCTGCTCCCTGTCAATACAACTACTGTAGACACAGGGATAAGTTATGTTTATTTAACTTTGGCAAATCATCGCTGAATTTGATTCAATGTGATTGAAAGGTACACTGTGTAATAGTGAGGTTTCTAAATTGCAACCAACTGAGTACCTCTCCCTTTATAAGCGTGTACAAAACACGATGGCAATGGCCATCCATTGCCATAACAACATGAAAGGCGTTCTCTAGACCCAGTGTTTTTTTTCTTCCGATTGAAGTACTGTAGTAACACAGCAAAGAGAAGAGAGTGAAAGAGACCGGCTCCCTATACTGAACAAAAATATAAATGCAACACTTTTGTTTTTGCTCCCATTTTTCATGAGATGAACTCAAAGATCTAAAACATTTTCTATATACACAAAATAACCATTTCTCTCAAATATTGTTCACAAATCTGAAAAAATCTGTGATAGTGAGCACTTCTCCTTTGCCGAGATAATCCATCCCACCTCACAGGTGTGGCATATCAAGATGCTGATTAGACAGCATGATTATTGCACAGGTGTGCCTTAGGCTGGCCACAATAAAAGGCCACTCTGAAACGTGCAGTTTTGCTTTATTGGGGGGTCTGGGGGGTCCGAAAACCAGTCAGTATCTGGTGTGACCACCATTTGCCTCACGCAGTGCAACACATCTCCTTCGCATAGAGTTGATCAGGTTGTTGATTGTGGCCTGTGGAATGTTGGTCCACTCCTCTTCAATGACTGTGCGAAGTTGCTGGATATTGGCAGGAACTGGAACACGCTGTCGTATACGCCGATCCAGAGCATCCCAAACATGCTCAATGGGTGACATGTCCGGTGAGTATGCTGGCCATGCAAGAACTGGGATGTTTTCAGCCTCTAGGAATTGTGTACAGATCCTTGCAACATGGGGCCGTGCATTATCATGCTGCAACATGAGGTGATAGTCGTGGATGAAAGGCACAACAATGGGCCTCAGGATCTCGCAACGGTATCTCTGTGCATTCACAATGCCATCAATAAAATGCACCTGTGTTCGTCGTCCATAACATATGCCTGCCCATACCATAACCCCACTCGATTCACAACATTGACATCAGAAAACCGCTCACCCACACGACGCCACACACGCTGTCTGCCATCATGCCCTGAACAGCGAAAACCGGGATTCATTCGTGAAGAGAACACATTACATTATTACATTGCATTTAGCTGACGCTTTTATCCAAAGCGACTTACAATAAGTACATTCGACCAGGAAGACACAACCTTGAAGAAAACAGAATCATATAAGTACATCAGGTTTCATAGAGCCAAGCATTTCAAGTGCTACTCAACTGGCTATATAAACCAGTCCTTTATTAGTATATAAGTGCTCCGTTAGCAGTTCTTTGTTAGTAATTCTATCGCTCGAGGTGGAGTCGAAAGAGATGAGTTTTCAGTCTGCGCCGGAAGGTGTGTAAGCTTTCTGCTGTCCTGATGTCAATGGGGAGCTCATTCCACCATTTTGGAGCCAGGATAGCAAACCCACGTGTTTTTGCTGATGGGAACTTGGGTCCTCCTCGCAGCGAGGGTGCAGCGAGTTGTTTGGCTGATGCAGAGCGTAGAGCACGCGCTGGGGTGTACAATTTAACCATGTCCTGGATGTAGGAAGGGCCAGATCCATTTGCAGCATGGTACGCAAGTACCAGTGTCTTGAAGTGAATTCTAGCAGTTACCGGAAGCCAATGAAGGGAGCGGAGGAGCGGCGTGGGGTGGGAACATTTAGGAAGGTTGAAGACCAGAAGAGCCGCTGCATTCTGGATGAGCTGCAGAGGTCGAATGGCACATGCAGGTAGACCAGCCAGGAGGGAGTTGCAGTAGTCTAGGCGTGAGGTGACGAAAGCCTGGACCAGAAGCTGCGTCGCTTTCTGGGTCCGCTGGGGACGTATCTTCCTGATGTTGTAAAGCGTGTATCTGCAGCCAAGGGTTTGTAGCAGCGATGTTTGCAGTGAAGGAACAGGTTGTTATCTAGGATCACACCCAGATTCCTTGCAGTCTGGGAAACAACAGAGGTGCCGATGTTGATAGTCAGGTCAAGAGTGGGACAATCTTTTCCCAGAAGGAAAAGCAGTTCAGTCTTGTCAAAGTTGAGCTTGAGGTGATGATCAGACATCCACTGAGAGATGTCAGCTAAACAAGCAGAGATGCGTGCGACGGACCTGGGTCTCTGGAGCGGGGAAAGGACAGAATTAATTGGGTGTCGTCAGCGTAGCAGTGGTATGAAAAACCATGCGGGCTAATGACAGATCCGAGCGAGTTTGTGTACAGGGAAAAGGGTAGGGGACCAAGAACAGAGCCCTGAGGGACCCCTGTAGTTAATTGACAAGGGTCGGACTCGGACCCTCTCCAAGTTACCCTTAGGTACGGTCTTTGAGGTATGAGGTGAGGAGGGAAAGTGCAGAGCCTGAAACTTCAAGTTCTTGGAGAGTGCGAAGGAGGATCTGATGGTTCACCGTGTCGAATGCAGCAGACAGGTCCAACAGGATGATGACAGAGGAGAGGGGATGCTGCTTGGCAGTGTGCAGTTCCTCAGTGACAGCAATGAGAGCAGTTTCTGTGGAGTGACCTGCCCTTGAAACCAGACTGGTGCGGATCCAGAGGTTGTTTCTGATGGAGATAACAGGAGAGTTGTTTAAAGACAAGCGCGTTCAAGTGTTTTAGGACAGGAACGGGGAGTAGAGAGACAGGCCTGTAGTTTATAACATCAGACGGGTTGAGAGTGGGGTTTCTTTAGGAGAGGGTTTACTCTTGCCTCCTTGAGACTGTTTGGAAAGTGACCAGAAGTTAGAGAAGTGTTGATGAAATGGGTGAGAAACGGTAGAATATCAGGAGCGATAGTCTGAAGGAGGTTTGAAGGGATAGGGTCCAGAGGACAGGTGGTAGGGCGGGCAGAGGTAATGAGGGTAAGAACCCCACTTGGCGAGAGACGGGAAAAGGAGGTTAGTGTGCGGGTGGAAGGAGGGTCTGGTGACCCATCGGTGAGTAAAGGTGAGTCAGAAAAAGAAGAGCAAATATCATCAACTTTTTGTGGTTAACAAAGTCGCTTGACAGAAGTGAGGAGGGGGAGGGGCTTTGGGAGGGGCCAAGAGGGTGGAGAAGATGGAAAATAGTTTTTTAGGATTGGAATAGGAAGATTGGATCTTATCTTGAAAGAATGTGCTTTTTGCCTGAGAGATCGAAGCAGAGAAAGAGGAGAGGAGAGCCTGATAGGTTAGGAGGTCGTTGCGGTGTTTGGATTTCCACCATTTCCGCTCTGCTGCCCTAAGGACGGTTCTATTAGCACGCAGTGCGTCATTTAGCCAGGGAGCAGGAGGGGACTGACGAGCCTGCCGAGATGTGAGAGGACAGAGAGAGTCCAGAGAGGATGAGAGAGTAGAGAGGAGAGTTTCTGCAGCAGAGTTTGGAGGCAGGAGTTGGAAAGTCTCAAAGGAAGGGAGGGCTGAGAGCACCGATGAGGCAAAGGTAGAGGGGGAGAGGGAACGGAGGTTACGGAGGTTACGGCGGACAGGTGCAGGATGAGAAGAGATGAGTTTGTTATGTTTGGAAAGGGGTAGAGAGAATGAAATGAAGAAGTGATCGGATGTGTGGAGCGGGTTTACAGAGAGGTTAGAAGTAGCGCAGTTCCTTGAGAATATGAGATCAAGGACATTGCCAGCTTTATGAGTTGGTGGGGACGGAGACAGTGAGAAAGCAAAGGCGGTTAACAGAGATGTTAGTTCATCTATCTTCCCCGTCTGGAGGTTGAAGTCTCCGAGAAGTACAGCGGGAGGGCCAGTTTCAGGGATGTGTGATAGGAGATTATCCAATTCCTCCAAGAAGTCCCCCAAGGCGCCTGGTGTACGGTAGAGAACAACAATGGTTAATTGTATAGGATGGGTTACTGCGACGGCATGGAATTCAAAGGTGGAAGGAGTGAAGTTAGGTAGCTTGAAGAGGGAAAAGCTCCATTTGGGAGAGAGCAGGAGACCAGTGCCACCTCCTCTGCCAGTGAGTCTGGGTGTATGGGAGAAGGAATATGCTGTGGAGAGAGCTGCTGGGGTGGATGTGTTGAATGGAGTAATCCAGGTCTCAGTGAGAGCAAGGAAATCCAGGGTCTGCAGGGAGGCGTAGCCAGAGATGAAGTCAGCCTTAGGAACAGCTGACTGGCAGTTCCACAGGCCGCCTGAAACTAGATGTTGGATGTCAGTGGAGCACGTGGGATAGACGAGAGCAGGCCGGTTATAGCGATTAGGAGATACACGGGGCCAGTGATAATTGCGAGAAGACACATGAACAGGAATGGAGAAAATACACATGATTATAGCATGAGGGGCTAGAAAGCTAACGAAAAGAAAAATAAGACACCAGCAATACTTAGCTCAATCAGAGTAGGATTTGCCTCCTCTTTGCCACCCTCGTGACTCCCGCAGGACTCCAATGTCTTTGTCAGTCTTACTCCAGCAGGACTCCAATGTCTTTGTCAGTCTTCGGCTGTCTGACGCTGAAGCTGACGCTCAAGGAAAGAGCTACCTAAATGGACGCCTGATTGCTGAGTTCTCACAGCTGTGGTGCCACGCCCCTCTAATTAGTTAACTCTCTACAGCTGATGGGCGACAGCTGAGAGGCCCTGCCTATTTTAATGCAGGCTTGATTGCCTACTGAGCCCTGTGTAACAGGTTCACGTGATCAGATCTGAGATTTAAAATCTCTCAAAAGCGCCGTTTTAGCTACAATAACTACAGAACAATTATACAGAGTAGAATAAATGAAATAGAGAAGTCTAATTAAACAAGAATATTACTTACAGTGGTTGCTGCGTCAATAGGTATTGTCGCCACCCGGTCAAGATGCACACTGACTTCTTCAGTTTTTGAATCCGCTATTTGAATGCTTTTTTAGCTGGAAGATGAGTACTTCACGCTGTTGTACACTTCACGCAATCAGCTGAGAGGCCCTGCCTGAACACCTCTCCAACGTGCCAGACGCCATTGAATGTGAGCATTTGCCCACTCAAGTCGGTTACGACAACGAACCGGAGTCAGGTCGAGACCTCGATGAGGACGACGAGCATGCAGATGAGCTTCCCTGAGACGGTTTCTGACAGTTTGTGCAGAAATTCTTTGGTTATGCAAACCGATTGTTGCAGCAGCTGTCCGAGTGGCTGGTCTCAGACGATCTTGGAGGTGAACATGCTGGATGTGGAAGTCCTGGGCTGGTGTGGTCTGCGGTTGGATGTACTGCCAAAATCTCTGAAACGCCTTTGGAGACGGCTTATGGTAGAGAAATGAACATTCAATTCACGGGCAACAGCTCCGGTGGACATTCCTGCTGTCAGCATGCCAATTGCACGCTCCCTCAAAACTTGCGACATCTGTGGCATTGTGCTGTGTGATAAAACTGAACATTTTAGAGTGGACTTTTATTGTGGCCAGCCTAAGGCACACCTGTGCAATAATCATGCTGTCTAATCAGCATCTTGATATGCCACACCTGTGAGGTGGGATGGATTATCTCGGCAAAGGAGAAGTGCTCACGATCACAGATTTTTTCAGATTTGTGAACAATATTTGACAGAAATGGTTATTTTGTGTATATAGAAAATGTTTTAGATCTTTGAGTTCATCTCATGAAAAATGGGAGCAAAAACAAAAGTGTTGCATTTATATTTTTGTTCAGTGTATATATGAAGGGCTTATTCTAAGCTAATCACAACAAAAAATAGTTATAGGTGATTATACACTAATGGAAACCTAATTATGAATACCATAATCAATTATATCTTATAGAACCACTATAAATACTCCACAGTGTACTTTAGAGATAGAGATATTATCTCAACACTGTGATTGAGCCTGTGCGCAACAGCAGAACATCTAGTATACTTGTAAGGCATCCAAGTGAATACTCACCTTCTAGTAGTACACTCTAAAAACGAATTCAGGCGACCTTTCACCTCCACTTAATTAAATGCATGGTTGCAAGATAAAAATGTGAGTTAATTGATTTAGATAAACATTTTAAGTTGCACACATTCATTTATAAGTTGTGTTGACGTAATAATGTTGGTAATTACATCAACTTAATATGCGACCTACTCTATCGAAATCAGTCGCATTGACCCGAAGACACATTTTGAGTTGTATACACTGCTGGAAAGAGGAGATTCCTAGCTTTCTAATGATATCAGGATTGTTTTTGTACTCCAAATATTAAGCGAAATATGTCACATTATATAATGACTGTTACCGAGTCCTCATTTTTAGAAAAAGGCCTTCAAAGTTTCCTCTTCTCTGGATTCCATCAATCTGATTGATTAGCTGAGCAAATGATCAAAATACTACGGAGGGAAGATATTTTCGTTTGGATTACTGGTCTGGGGGAAGCTCGCGAGTGTGTGTGTGTGTTTGTGTAATTTTGCGTTTGTGTGTAATGCGTTTGTTTCCCGGGGAAAACCCTCACGAGAAACACCGGCTGTTGTTAAGCCTGCTGTGACGTTAAGTTACTCCGTTCTCCGCTTGTAATTATGCAAGCTTCAAAGTTGTATTTATCATCTGAATTTGCCGAAATAAGTTTAATATTCTGAAAGCCAAGACTTTGTTTAATTGAAATCAGATGAAAACAAACTGTAACGGACCCTGCCGTGTTATTTATGGTTACTCTACACTTACATTCATAATGTCAGCCGGAGGGAGGGGGGGGCGGCGCTGCGGAAGAGCAGATTGCCTGTCATCTTTCCTTTACAAACTTAAAGAATGTAGTTATCGTGTGAGTTTGGAAATAAAAGTTTCATATTCTGAAAGCCAAGACTTTGTTTGTTTAAAATCAAACAAAACACCCAAATCCATGTTTATTTTGAAATGAGCCGTTGCGACTTCCGACTGATTTCGATAGAGCGGGTCACATATTGTGTGTAATTTGAACTCTGATTTCTGCATTAATTGACTTAAAACTAAATTCAAGTTGTAGTAAGTAATGCAATTGGCTTGATAACTTAATTGTTCTACACCTTGAGTTAAGGATTTCAAGTCCACTCCCACTTAACATGCCTGGACAAGTTCTGATAGTTAAAGGTCACATGTCATGACCATTTCCACTGATCATAATTCCATTGTTGTGGTCTACTAGAATAGATTTATACTGTTCAATTTTCCAAACTCACATTGGTTTCGCATACAGCATCTGTGTAAAGTATGTGTATTCACTCTCTCCACTAAACGGCTCGTTGCAGCTCTCCCCCCCTCCCTGTGAGCACAGTGTGCTCTGATTGGTCGGGACGTTGTGAATCGCGCTAAGCTCCGTGGAGGTGTGGTATCCTTGTTTAGCGATACACAGCCAAACACAGCCAAACTCACCCTGAGCATACACAAAGTCACAGCCGAAGTAAAAACAATAAGTGTGGCTTGATATTGAGTAAGAAAAAGGTTGATAAACGCTGTGAGAATGGGTCTGCCGAGAGAATTTCGCCGCGATCCCAACTGTCTGTTATCAGCCTGCAGCCAGGGAGGAGAAATCAGCAGAGCTGCATGCACTGAGTGTGTGAGGAAGTCCGTGGATTGGTCCATTTGGACCAATCAGCGGGGGCTTAACGTAACGGCTCCGCGGACGTAATGTAACGGCTCCACGGATTGGTCCATTTCATTCCGGGGACGACATGACATCATGATGTACCCGGAAGAATCAAATGGACAGTGACGTATCTCCAACGAGGCGTTTTGGGGAGGTATTTTCTGTTTTAGAGTTTTACTCCCTACAGGGTGTACTTTGAGGGTTTTGACTCTGCAGACCGTTTACATGCATAAAAACCTTCATAACACACAAGGGGACGGGCAATAACCGGAAAAGCATGACATGTCACCTTTAAGACAAATAGAAATATACAAAGGACATTTTAAGGTGAGTGTCATCTTTTGTCACTCAAATACAGTAGCTAGCCTTGTAGTTGCACTGTATAGGCAACATTAGCAGCCTTTGAACTGTGAATAGTTCTGTGAGAGGATACAAAGTAGTAGAGGCTACTGTGAGAGTAAAAATACTTTGGTTACTATTGTGATATAGCTTTTTATTAAAAATAAATCTTGGTTAAGCAGATCAAGGACATGCTTCTTGAGGTAGGATCGTTATTTAAAGTTGTCATTGAAATGCAAGTTGTTGGCAGTCTCCCATTCAGAATATATTCATTTAGGTCATTTCTCTTTTTTTCCTTTTTCAAAAATAGCACAATACAATTGAAGTACGCAGAGAACTATAGCCATCCGCTGCCTTGTCGTGTACCATGGAGAAAAGGAAGAGGACCTTTTCAAGGAGTTTAGCGGCGTAATTAAAAATCTTGAAATAAAATAAAATCCATGGGCACAGGACAAAAGCACTGCTCTCTGTCAGTTACATAGTGAAGCATATTGCACTTTTGGCCACACCGCAATCAATAATATCTTAGCAACGTTCAGCATGGATAGGTGTTGACAGCAATGGCATGGGAAAAGGATTGTGTAACATTTGAAAAGTGGCTTCTGCTTTTCACTTAACCAGTTCAAATAGTGTATGGAACCTGCAAAAAAGATGAGAAGGTACACTAAAACTTCCACGGTTGTGATTGACAAAATATGTTCACATGTATTTAAACACTAGGCAAAGTACTCAAAAGCACCTCTGTGTGTCTTCAGGACCACATTGCCATGACGACACACACATGCAGACTCAATAGGTGAAAACAAGACCAGCGTTGCTTTAGCAGCTGGTAATAATGGCTCTGAAATCGCTAAGAGTGACAGTTTAAAAAGTATGCAATTACCTAATTCATTATCTCTTATGCGCTAACCTATTATTTAATGTGCTTCAAAAGGACATGAATATCGCCTTCATTAGTGACCGGTCCACCCCAGGATCTGACCATACGGTGGCAACCATCGTGGTCGAGGGAAACAAATGAATGAGCAAGCATTCTGCGTTAAATGTGTTCATACTGTTTGAAATAATGACTGTCGGCAGTGTAAACATCTTTGTTACATCTTTTGTAAAATTGATGTGTATGATCTGCAGATTGGTGGCCATTGAAAGTTTGTTTCTGTAGTTTTACAAAAACTTTACAGATTTTACATATTTGGCACTGGTTTTAAATATGCAAAGGCCTCTAACTTCGTTGTGATGGCAGCATGTATTTGCTGTGTCCCCATGGTAATATGGCTAATGTGTTTATTTATTATTTGTGGGGCAATTTAAATTTGTGTTATTTATCTTTTTTTTCAAGATTTAAATGAAGCTCAGCACAAATGCTGCCCCACAATGCATTGCAGCCGCAGCATTTGCCGTC
This sequence comes from Pseudochaenichthys georgianus, assembly GCF_902827115.2. Classification (NCBI taxonomy): domain Eukaryota; kingdom Metazoa; phylum Chordata; class Actinopteri; order Perciformes; family Channichthyidae; genus Pseudochaenichthys; species Pseudochaenichthys georgianus. The sequence goes on from NC_047512.1 coordinate 35,778,676, forward strand.
ACTCAACAGTCGGCCGTTCACGGAAACAACCGATTATGACCGAGAAATTATATCATGAACGTTACGGTGCTTATTAAGCATTTTAAAACGTATGTGGTAAGTTGCCAAAGTGCTTTGTTCTGAACGTTCATCAGTATTATAATCAAAAAGAGAAATATGAACATTAGTTTTTACTGAAATGATCAAATGAAGTCAACATTTCAGTCTTTACTGAGCTGTGTGGGGTTTGTTCAACTTTTAAAAGATGTTTGAATGGTGATATCCACAGTGATAGATGTTAAGGACTAACGTTTATAATAAATACATTTGTATTGATTTTAAGATATTTTCATAGTTCATACAATCATACGTATTGGGATAATTTGTATTAATGTGGACTGGAGGGAGAGGGTGACGAGCATAAGTTTCACTTTCCTTTTTTATTTCAATTCCAACTTTGGTCGTGAAGAATATGTTTCTCTGTTGTCCACGTTCATAAAGCAAAGCAACAGCATCAGAGCACGGTGCAGAGTCTCTAGATGAGTTTACAGAAGTCCATCCTTCTTATTATACATCCATGTTGTAGTCATGGATGTATAATAAGAACTGGATACAGCGTGGGACGCGGGCCTCATTCATTCCTATGAGAGTTGCTCATTAGCGCATGATGATAAAATGGCCCCAACTTTTGAGAGAGCGAAACGTCACAGATTACCAGCATGCTGAGAAGTACCCCGTATGTGCGCTCATAGCGCATGCGCAATTTTAACCAAAATGCTCGTTCACATCAAGCACGTCAATTTGCGTACACGTAACAGCACTGCACGTTCATGATAGCATGGTAATGATTTGTTATTATAATGGATTTGATATTAACGAGGCGGCAGTTAGCAGCTAGTGGCCAGCTAGTCATTATGCTAATGTGATCATCAATCGTTATGTACTTATATTACGCTGTAACAGGATCTAGTGATATCCAGGCAACAGAGGCTCTATTTAGCATGAAAGAATGATTGCACTGTATATATATATATTAGGGCTGTCAAGTTAACGCGTTAATAACGCGTTAACGCAAAAGAAATTAACGCCACTAATTATTTTAACGCGATTAACGCATGTGTATTTTTTTTCCCTCGGCCGCCCCGTAGTTTCAGAGCGCATCGAATTTAAAATACCCATCTGCTGACAGCCCCGCTCCTGCCGCCCGCTTGTGGCAGACCCACACTTCCACGCTCACCGGCAGGCACCGACTGGCCATCGGGAAGACCGGGAGGGTGTGTGTAATGTGGCCCGAGCGAGCGAGAGAGAGACCTTACGTGCAATTGTTGTTGTTGTTAGCATCTGGTGCTAGCTAGCTGCGCTACACGGATATAAGGAGCTGTTTAAATGAAAACAGAGGAGCGACATTTCGCCACAACTGCGCCGATCACTTGACTTGATGCAGGAAGCCAGACAGCGGGACATTGTAGGAGAAGTCAGCACACTCATGATTGCAGCAACATGATTGCAGCGCCAGGCAGCTCCCGTTCGAGCATATGCCTGGAGTTGCACATAGCTCCAACGATCCACAAAAACACACACACACACACACACACACACACACACACACCCACACACACACACCACACACACACACACACCACACACACACACACACACACACACACACACACACACACACACACACACACACACACACACACACACACACACACACACACACCACACACACACATATACACACACGCACATATACACACATATATACACGCACGCACACACACACACACACACACCATTTGTATTGTATGAGAGAGTTTCAGGTTGAATTGAGGCGAATATTTGTAATGTTCAGAGGTTGTTGTGTTTAATATTCATGAGAATATTTGTCATTGTTCAAATGATAATAAACATTAGCATAAAGCATATTTGTCCACTCATATGTTGATAAGAGTATTAAAAACTGGAAAAATATTCCTCTAAGGTACATTTAGAACAGATAAAAAATGTGCGATTAATTGCGATTAATCGCGATTAACTATGGACAATCATGCGATTAATCGCGATTAAATATTTTAATCGACTGACAGCCCTAATATATATATATATATATATATATTAGTGCTGTCAAAATTATCGCGTTAACGGCGGTAATTAATTTTTTGAATTAATTGCGTTAAAATATTTAACGATTTAACGCATGTGCAGAATGGCCCGCCCCATACGTGCCACCAGTGGCAGCGCCAGGGTATGGCTGGGGTAGGCTACACCCATACCAAGAAATGGCTTAGCCCCACCATGAAAAATGATGTTAAAGTAAGCAAAATAAAGTCTGCCAACTCGCACGGAGTAAATTGCACAGACAGCAGTTAGTAAGATTGATTTCAGTAGCCACGGTTTTGAAAACTTTTGTCACGTAGTGATCGACTTCTCAAAAGAACATCTTTGATAATGTCTTCTGGCCAATCAGAATCAAGATAACGGCGTCGTGTTGTTGCAGGAAGTCCCGACGGAGAATACTTTTGCTGTAGTACAGGGGTGCACATAACTAACTGGTACGCAGGTTATGTGCGTAATCTGAAATGCGTACCGTCACTTGTGTCACAAAGCGCATTTGCGTACCGACGTACTTGTGAAGCTTTTCCAGAAGGCGGTCCGATCACCGGACGACAGAGTCGGTCTCAGTGTGCACAGACAGGGCTGCTGTTAACGTCGGTCTGTACAACGGAATTGTGCCAAAACTACGCCAACCGGCTGCGGAGGGAGACTCCCCCCCCCCCCCCCCCCCTTCACTGGAGAACTGCGCTAAAACAGCTGATCACAACGTTCACACTCTGTGGTCACGAAGTACTCCACTAGCTGCCGCCCAACAACATTTACGGTACAAGATTTAATCATACAGCCCATGTAGTATGATAATGAATTACAGCAAACATGTGCAATATATCCATTATTATAGCTCCTTGGGATGGCAGTAACGGTACGTCCACACAGCAGCTTTTCAAAAATCTTGAAAATATATATATATATAAACTCCCCAAACAGGCGAAAACCTACCAGTTTCACCCACTGTCTCTGCCACCTCCCTCCATGCCTGGTTCCTCCGGTTTGTATCCCGTTAATAGTTCTGGTCGTAAAGAACCGGGTGATTTGCTACCGTAATTTCTCGTTTGGAATATGAGGAAATGAACTGCGGTCTGGTTCTCCCTGCTTACACGCGGTTTGATTGGCTAGCGCTTCTACTGTCAGATTTGCATAAACGTGTTTGATTGGCTGACGCTTCCAGCTCCGCTTCAAAAGTTGAACATTGCTCAACTTTTGAATCCTGGAAATCCTGGAAATCTTTGCTTCGCTCCCCCACAATGCAGTTCGGCGAAAAGCGAGGCAAAGTGACGTCATCCCCATTCAAAGTCAATGGGCAGAGAAGCGTTGGAAGCGGTGGAAGATTCGTCTAAAGCTGCTGTGTTTGACGGACCGTAAGACGATATGGGTCCGTTCTTATTGTGCATCCATGGGTAAAGATAAACGCAACTCACTATTGGTTTCTCAAACAGCATCTCTGTAAACTACGTGTATTCACTGAATTTCACTCTCTGCCTTTAACGGCTCGTTGTAGCTCCAATAGCTCCAGCCCCCACCCTCCCTGTGAGTACAGTGAGCTCTGAATGGTCGGGACACGTAACATGAACGTGCCGGGCGGCGCGGTCCCGTAGGTTAGATGCGCGTTCATAATGCAGAGGGAAATAACTCTCAGAATAACGTTATTAGCACATTATTACAACTTGAGGAACGAATGTTTTTAATAAGGGCTATACAATTGTTCATACTGGGTAGTTTATTTAGTTTAAAAAAATTATCCAACGATTTACAGACCACTCTTTCCCCATGTAAGTCAATGGGAAAAAGTGTTTCCGGGCCTGGCAACCAAACGGAAGTGTAGTACCACCGTTTGGCCAGCACAAATATTTTCATCTGAGTCCGGCGCACTTCCTGGGGGCTTGGTTGTAGTCCGCTGTATAGAAAACTGTAGTTTCCATAGTTTCCCCACAGCAGCAGATGCACATTCATGACGTCCGCTGGCGCATCATAAACACGTCGGATAGTGAAAGTGCATTTGGATTCTCTAAAAAGTACCGCAGTCTCTTCTCCGAAGTCCTTTTGAATTCTCCTATCCACTATCCCTTAACCTCGTGACGTTTCACTCAGAGGTCAAGGAATAGGAGATAGGGTTAGAATTTAGGAGCTGATTTTTTGATTATCGGAACGCAACCCAGGTGTACATTCACTCCGCAGCTGCATATAATCAGCTCATCACAGGCGTTCTCTTTAACCTATTACATTTCATCTCATTCTCCAGCAGCCAATCAACGTGCTGCAGCCAAACTATAAAATGGTTCTCCTCTCTCCTGCAGTCAGCTGTGATTTCAGGTGTTCATGCACCTTATCATATGGCATGTGTCAATAAATGTTCAAACTAAATGAATTCTCTCCTGATTGAAACATCATGTGTTGAAATAAACAACAGCAGTTCAAAATAAAAAGTGAATTGCCTAATATTTTTATTGTGGAATCAATTAATTTATTTCTTTACAGGCAAAAACATGAAAAAGCTAAGAAAAAAAACTATTGAATACAATATATTTGGAGCAACTTAATTTATAAATGGTTGTCAACTTAAAAACGTGTGTTCACAATAGTGTTGTCACGATACCAACATTTTGGTTTCGATACCGATACCAAGTCAAGAATTGCGATTCCGATTCTTTTTCGATACTTTTCTTAAAAAAAGGGAAACAGTCTTAAATGTAATTATTGTGCTTTATTTCACACCAGAACCATAACCATAACACACACTTTTAAACAATGAGAACAATAAACAAAATAAATGACAATAATTCGTATTAAATACAATTAAGCATCATCTCAAACAACTTTTTTGTTTTATAAAATATAATTTTTTTTATATTTTATTAACATGTAATAGTACAGTAATATAAATAATTATTGACAAAATGTATATTGCAGATGTTAGCCACATTGGTAAGTTAGCTAAAAAGATAGCCATATTAGACAGTTATCATTGCCATTAATTGCCTCGTTTGTCACAAAATAAATTACACTGGTTTGACTTAGATTTGAGGGCATGGCTTGAGCATGATGTAATTATGTTATCTATCACATTCGCTAACCTGTCTGTCTTTAAATTCTTTAAACAGCTCTGGATGCCGGTCGGCGAGGTGCTTAGCCAAGTTTGATGTGTTGGCTCCCTTGGTTTGCAGGGATCTAAAACATTTCTCACAGACAGGCCTTGTGGTGTCCGTAGGCTTGCCCTCACTGTCAGAGATATAGCTCAAATACTTCCAAATTTAGCTTATGGCGTCTTGTTTTGTCAACAAGCCGAAGCGCAGCGGCAGTTGCACTCCCACTTGCAGCCATGCTTCTCGTTTTCTCACATGCTCTGGCAGCTAGCGCGTGGCCGCGTGCACGAGAGAGGGGAGGGACTTAGAGCGTGCTTGAGAGGGGAGGGACTGCAGGCACTGCTGCAGTGCAGGGAGTGGAAGCAGAGCGCTGAACACACACGGCTCTTATTAAAACGGCGCTTTCTCACTAGAGTACTTTTCCCCGTCATTCTTAAAGTACCGATACTAATGAAACGGAGGAATCGTACCGTTTTTAACGGCAGGGTATCGCGGTACCTTTCAAGTATCGGTACACCGTGCAACACTAATTCACAATGATGGTAATTAAGTACAGACAACTTAAAATTCCTTTTAAATCATACGGTAAAACAAGTTGGAGCAACTTAATTTTTGGAGTAATCAACATAAAAACTTGTATCCCGAATGAGGGTAATTAAGTACATACAACTTAAAATTCCTGTGGTAAAACTAGTCGGAACAACTTAATCTTTTGAGTAATCAACTTCAAAACTTGTGTTTATGCTACCAATTATTAAGTAAGTGGTAATTAAAAACACCTCTGATTGTAGAAGAAAAGCCTTCTCCCCTAATTCAAATAACTTTGTTGCTTTAAGACAATTTCATTAGAAGTTGTCTTAACTCAATAAACATCGATGCAAACTGTTGCGTTGATTTTCTTTGTTGAGCCAAGGCATTTGTTTTTAGAGTGTACAATTACCCCAAGCACAAGACTAAAGAAAATACTGCAGGTGATACAACATTGAAATAATGTATATTTTGGTTTGTTGGAAGCTGGAAAAACTTCAGGCCCTTGGAGCCAGAGGCGTCTTGTTCCTAGCCCGGCCTGGAATAAAGAAGGAATGGACCTGCGAAGTAATGATGCAAAGGTGCAATGTCAGCAGCAATGCCTCCACCTGCCTCCGAAGGATGGAGGTGTTATTTGAATTTGTTGCGAAAGGTATTGTTGTCTGTTAAAGTGAATAAAGAAATTATTAAGTAGGTAGTACTGTAACTTACATTTTTTTAGAATTAACCAATAATGTAATTGGAAATGAAATTAGACAATTAGATGTCGTTTTCTAATAAAGTTTAGGAGGAGCCCATAGGGGTAATTGACAGCAATTAACTTACCACCTCTTCCTTAAAATCAAGCATTCAAATGGGAGAACTAGTGAATTACATGATGTTGTTGATGCTATCCAAAGCTTATTTTCTTTAATAGGTTGGAGTCATACAGAGCCTGCAGCAGCCTCTGAAACCCCACAGCCTCCTGCGGAAAACTTGCCAGCCACATCAAGTAATTGCAGAAGTCTATTGTACACACTCTTCTTATTGTTTTTCTGACTATTTTCGTTATATGAGGATTTTATAACAGCCAGGAGCTGACCATTCAAATGACATTTGTTGAACGCCTAATGAGTCAAATAATGCCTAAGAACTTAATGTCATTACTTTTATTATCACTTATGAGGACATTCCTATTGGTGGGGTTAGAGACCAATGTGTCCTTTTTCTGTGGTAAAATTATGTTTGCATGGTGCATTGAGTGGTTGTCCTTGATGTAATATAAACTTGTGTTATTTTTGTAAGCTTCAAAGTCATTGTCCCTTTTAACAGCAACTTGTATGTTTTACAAATTGTATCATTTTCTTTTTCAGAAGTCGTCATTGCCACCGCAGACACCCCCACCGAGTCCTCTGGTAGGTAGCACAGCATAGTTCATCGCGATTTCCAGTAACATAGGAGGTTCTGTACATTGAAGAAGATGGCGTACATCCATTCTACTCTTTCTACTTCTATGTAGGAAACCTATCCGAGGAGATGTACACCCTGACACTCATCCCTGTCCCAGCTGCAAGCACCTATTCACTCCCTTCACCATCGGCTGCGTCCCAGCCAGGGAAGAGGTAGAAGGGTTAGTGTTTTGTTTGGGTGATTCATTACATTTTAAATAATGAGTGTTGAGTGTTATTTGCCCTCTGGCATCATGGTTTATAATAATAGCACTTGTCATTTAAATGCACCTTTCAAGGAACCCAAGGTCATTTTACATATACAACAGAAATAAAAATACAACACAATTCACAGATATCTTAGGGAAACCGTCTTTCCATAAATAGGGTGTGATTTGTCATAAAGTCACAGCAGGACGCTAACAAAATATATTATGAAAGTTATTTAAGTTGATTCAAATATACATTTTTGACATACTCCATATTTGAACTCAGTAGATCAGGAACATGAAGGGCACAAATCATCTATAGCCCACAGAGGTTGTGATGCTATCTATACCCCAGTCTCTACCGTCACTTACATTTAACTTATCTTACATCTGTCACAGGTTTGCCCTCAGAGCGCTCCTCCTCTCCAATAGTTGCTACCTCTGTAGCAAATGGGTGTAGCAGTACCACAGGTGAAGGGATGAAGAAGAGGACTAAGGGTATGTTTTGTTTTTGTGGTACATCCTACTGAACAAATAAATAGCTGTATTCTCCCATTCACGCGCAAGTCCTTTAGCACACCACAAGTTACGCACATTTCAGACAAGGTATCAGATCCAGGTTTCCATAGTCCCTCTCTTTTTAATAACCATAAAAAACCATAAAGGTTTGCTCAATGAATTGTCTTTTATATATAAGGTGGTTAGAAATGATGTTTCATGAAATAAAACAAAAAGGAAGTTGGACACAAATAGGCCACAGTGCAGATTAGCTAATGTTCTCTTCCTATATGAAAGTCATTAATCAAATATTCTTCTGGAGGATGTCCAAACCTTTTCTTCATTTGTTAATAACTTCTTATTTGCACCATTTCAGGCTGCAGAAAATGCTCAAGGCAGCAGATATTCAACTACAACGGAATAAAAGACAGAAGGGTAGAGAAGGTAAGATGTTGAAACTGACAGAGCACTGAAGCAGCATGCATTACCCGTAGTCGCTGATATGGCTAACACTTGTTTTTGACTGTCTGTTGTGTGTGCCCGTGTGTAGGGAAGAAAAGAGGTAATTGTCTGCTGGCTACCTTGCGCATCATGGTGAGAAACAGCTCTTTGGTTAGCTTTTTTTTAGACTGTTGCGTTATAAATAAATGTATTACTTCATAACTAGTTTTACTATCAGGCTTCTACAAAACTGACCCTAAGTAATTTGTTGTTTTTTGATAACCCATGCATATGAAATTATCTTGTGGCACATGCAATGATCTTATGGTTGTTTTTATTCATTGTGTTTTTCAGTGGGAGAAAATGGGAAGACACCTGGGAGCCTGCCGGTCAATTCAGTGGGGTGTGTGTGTGTGTTGTGTGTGTGTGTGTGTGTGTGTGTGTGTGTGTGGTGTGTGTGTGTGTGTGTGTGTGGTGTGTGTGTGTGTGTGTGGTGTGTGTGTGTGTGATGGTGTGTGGTGTGTGTGTGTGTGTGTGTGTGTGTGTGTGTGTGTGTGAAAATATACCGATTTGTTTATTTGTTTTATTAAAAGATTTCCCTTTTTGCAACATGGAGTCAAATGCTTCAATATTGTGTCATTATTACTCATGTCAATGAAGGACACTACTACACCACATTTCAAATAGATATAACCCATGAAATAATATTATAAATATTTAGGATTGAGATTGTGAAATCTAACAAGTACCTTTGTGTTTCATCTGAACAATAAACTGGACTGGTCGGATCACTGCTGCTATCTACAAGAAGAGACAGAGCAGACTGTATCTGCTGAGGAGACAGGTATTTTGTTTCAAGTATAAAGGAGCTTTGCATTAATTGTATTTATATTGACCCGAATGGTCTTGAACGGGACTTTAGTGGCACTAGATATATGACCAGGCTATAGTAGGCCATATCATTTTTTCACCTAGTTGTAACCCATAAGTGTGCATCTTACTGAGATTAAGATAAAGATGTGCCTTTACCTCACTGGTTGTAGAAAAAGCTTCTTATATTCTTTAGCATAGCTAGCTAACCAGATGCTAATAACAACAAAGTTATTGACTGTACAGTATGATCAGTATGACAGATCGCCACTGGGCTTTCAACTAAAGAAACAGCCACGCAAAAACTGCGGCATGGGTACGGCTCCTTATGGGTACTGCAATTGTTGGCCCGGAGCGATGTTCTGGTGCTCTCCGTCAGAACTGCACCCCTGTCAGACAAGACATATACCACGTGATGACACGTTAGGCTCGTGTTGTGTTAAAGGACCCTGACCTTGGCCAGGAAAAACAAGTACTCGCTTGTTTAATTATTTTGCGGTCTAGATTTCTTTAATTTTTTTCTTTTTTGCGTGTTTATAAATTACCTCAAGGGCCGTACCAAATGGTCTTGCGGGCTGTATACGGTCCGGGGGCCGGAGGTTCCCCACCCCTAATTTATGAGAATAAATGAAAAACAGTTATGCAATACTATATGACAGTAAAACACGAATACAGGTGAGTGATTTGTAAAATATCCATAAAAAAAAAGAAAATCTGTTTGCCATAAATTCATTTTGCTCTCAAAGTGCACCAGGTTGATACATTTAATTTCAATATTTAAAAAAAGGGGAGCATGCCCCCGGACCCCCCTAGAGGAGGTGAGGACCCCCCCCCCAACTTATAAAATAGCACTTTACCTCTGCTTACACCTATATGCTATTGTTTATACTGTGAGCTGATTATCGAGCCTTCATTGTAAGAGTCGCGGGTACACTGTGTATGTAAGTATTCCACTGTAGCGCCCAGTACATTAATGGGAAACCCTAGTTTGTACATGTTCAATTCATTTGTAACACTGTACACATGAACGTTTCTTTTTTCGGTTCACCAAAAAAAAAATCATTCCAAGCTAAACTCAAATGTTGGCAGCCCTGGGTGACAGTACTCTTCAAAGGGTTCACGAAATATGACTACTACTCTTACTGTTTAACATTTTGGGTTACTTAATGTTACTAATTATTATTATTATTATTATTATTATTATTAAGGCTAATAAAAATGACAAGGCTGTAATGCTAACTAACGTGCTAGCTACTAGCTAGGTAGCTAACTTGATCCAGCCACTCCTGGGGCCTCATTTATAAAAGGGATATACGCTCAAAAAATAGCGTACCGTCAGTTTCTACGCAATGTTTGCGATTTATAAATACTAACTTGACGGGAAAACGTGCGGTCCTCCACGCAAAACTCTAACCCATGCGTACGCACTAAGCACAACAATGGAGAGACGAGAAACTGCGACACCGTTGGCAGAAGGAAGAATGGAGAGAAATGTGTGGAAATAATACCATAAATAAAATGTTACCTCTTATTTATCATATATGAAGAATTCATTTTCACAAATTGATTAAAGTCAATCTTAAAATGATTTAACAAACGCCTGTTTGAGACTCCTCGGTGCACACAAAAACATAACTTGGAGAAATAAATAAATACGGATATGTTATTTAAAAATTTATGAAATGTTTTCTCATAAATGATGTGGTAAGCAGGAGGACAGAATTACGTCTAAACTGACGCCGTTTTGCATTTCTATAGGTTGTAGATACGAGCATGGTTTTATATACTATCATATTTAATCGTGTTTTATGCCATTTGCCAAGACTTGATAAGTCGCTCTTAAAACACAGGAGGTATGAAAACTAAGAACACCATATGTGGTAAATTGTACAGCTAATATAACACAACACAACACATTAGTTGTATTTCCTTTAACTGGTGGTGATCGACAGCTGGGACACAAACCACAAAATACAAAAACATAATTCAGATCCAGTCATCATGACTCCACTCCGGAGGGATTCCCCGATCATTTCTTAGAGTTTCTCATTAACGGGGTGTCTCTTGTCCCCGGTACAAACACACTGCCTGAGGAAGGCTATGCGTATTTTTTTTGTCATTAAACTTTTTCGGACCACTTATTTATTTATTTTGGTGACGATCCGACCTCCATGCTGCTACTCTGGTTCAAACTGCATCCACCAAACAATATGATTTATCTCGACCTCCCCAAAATAACCAAAATCTGACACGGTGTGAGATGTCTTTTTTAGCTGTTCTGTCGTCATTTCCTGCGATCTGCTTCATAAAGTCAGTCAAAATGAATGAATGAATGAATGAATGAATGGGCGTTTCTTTGACTATTTATAGGCAAATATGGGCGTTACGTGAAGCCCGCAAAAGCTGCACCGCATTTCGAGTCGATTGTGATTTATAAAGGGAAACCAGCGTAGGAAGTGCTGTACGCACTTTCCTCGCCGGTACGCAATGTTTGGTGAATCGGAAAATGTCGGAACATTTCTGTACCTATTTTTTGGATTTCTACTAAGTAAGCAACCTTCCCACGTGAATCCTACGCACGGCGTTATAAATGACGCCCCTGGTCCTTTCATCAGACGGGAAACGAAAGAACGAGCAAGACCCATTGCTGGTATGATAACAACCTGGTGTACACAGGCATCTTGTTAAAGTTATCTTATCTTAGCCAGCGCCATATAGATAGATTATATACAGGGCTGCACATAACTGGTGCGCATGCGCACCTCCGCCAAAAAAAGAGCACCGGGTCATTTGAAAAAAGGCGCATTTGCGTACCAACATTGAGAGAGAGAGAGGAGAGAGAGAAGGGAGATGAGAAAAGAGAGAAGAGAGAAGAGAGAGAGAGAGAGGAGAGAGGAGAGAGGAGAGAGAGAAAGATATTTGCGAGTTGCATATGAACTCAGGGCCGGCCCGTAGCACTGGCGTTATAGATGTTCGCCAAGGGCGCCAGATCTGGGGAGGCGCTGCGCTGGCAGCTCTGGGAGGGAAAAAAAACATTTTTGACCGTTGGGGCTCATCCTTATTTTCGGCCTTGATGTAACAATATTCATAATTAAGTAAATGTAACACCCTTTTCACCCCGGTTACACGTTTCATTTGCCCTGTACGATGGGCGCTGTAAGTGATGAAAATGGGGGATGTTGGCTTATCTGGCGCCGGCAGCTCACAGCCAAAGTGCGAGTGAGCGTGGGAGAGAGGGAGGGTGCACCGGTACCGGCGCTGTTGTTATTAGAATCTGGTGCTAGCTGCTCTAATGGATATACGAAGAAGATGTTTCTACAATAATGTGGAGGGAGAGTCCTCTCCAGTCAGACTGAGAGGCTGATAACTACAGCTCAGTGAGGTAAAGGACTCTGCGTGTTTAGATAGTTCACTTTAGTCTAAGTTATCTCAGTGGGTCTCAAAGGGTTTGGTCACAATTTATGTAAACACATATTTCCAAGGCACTTTATAATTATTGGGATAAACAGGTTTGAAATCATTCCAATGTATAGGCTACTATAGGACAGTAACAAAAAATATCCTTTAAAACTGGAGAGATAAAAAAAAAGCATAAATAAATACATGTTAAGGTAAAATAAGATATGAACAACAAAAATAAAATAAGTTACATTCATTTGTTATTGGCTATGGTAGGTTATTGGTTGTTCACATAATAACCTTTTTGCGCACCATAACTATAGGTGACGCCCAGCTGCTGTTACTGCGGCGGGCCAGTCCTCCCTCCATGCTCTGTTGTATCTGCTGGTTGGCACTTTCTTGCTTCTCTGAGGACATACGGCGTGGCGTTTGCTTGACTGGGGCACATGACCTGGTTAGGATGTCATGCTGCACCAGGCTAGTGCGGCCGAGGTCATCAGGGCCAGTAGAGAACACACTGCCATATGTGTGCAGTAACTTTGCAAGCTGGGGCTGCTCTTCAGCTTTCAGCTCAGTAGAGCTCTGGGCGTAGAGCTGTTGCAGGTGCTTTGGGACCGTGGGACCAATGACAGTCTGCCCTGGCTGATCTGTAGTGGCTGCAGGCTGTACAGCTTCGACATGGTTGAAGAACAGCTGCGATGGCCCCCTCCTTGATGGTTACGGGAGCGTTTCCTGGATTGAAGATGCGGAGGGGCACAGTTCCAGAGTGCTGAGTTTCTACAAGGGCTCGGGCTACCAGCAGTCTGTGTTTTTCAACGAAACCCTTGGTGGGGCTAAGCATTACTTCCCCTTTAGCTTGTCCTTTATAACGTGTGTAGCCTGGCACCATGTAGTCCCGTCCAGGCTCCACTATAACAGTCCGGGATACTCTCACTGCACGTGATGGTGGCTTGAAGAATGGGACCTCTTCACCAAACAGAACCATACGATTGGTACCATAGTCAAGACGTGCTTTGGATTGGACCAGGAATGGATGGCCTAAAGGGCTTCACCTGAAGCTATGTCAGCAACCAAGAAGTGTATGCTAACTTGGCGTCGGTTTATCTGGACAGGGAAGTTAGCCTCACCGAGTACAGGTATGTCACCTGGACCGATACCAACAACGGATGTAACAACTGATTGCTGGAGAGGAGGCCGGACCTCTGGGTGAATAGCTTCGTACTGATGCAGAGCCAACACACTTTTCCGTGCACCACTGTCCAAAACAGCCCACACTTCCAGTTCATTTATAAGCATGAGAATACTCATTTCTTGATTTTGTGTTTTAAGGTGATTTCAGGAAATGCTGAATAAACTTGGGCTCTTGTTGTTTTCTTTGGTGAGGAGCAATTTATCTTCATGTGACCTAATCCTGAACAGTTATGACAACGAATCTCCTCCCAGTTAAGGTCTTTATGGCCTTTTTGTTTGCTGGGTGTGAATTTTGGGTTGGAGAAGGTGTGTAGGGGATATGGGCTGGAGTTAGCAGGCTCAGGCTTCCATCTGGGTCCTGGGAGTGTGGCTGCAGTCTCAATTGGCTCCTCCTCTGCTCTTCCCTGATGACAGCAGCACGGGGCCTCCGCTCAGTGATGATGTGTGCCCCTGGGTGCATGCGGCTAGTGACATAAAGCGCAGTCTGCTTGGTGGTTTCATGGCGGCGGGCAATGTCATAGGCTTGGGCTAGTGTCTGAGGCCGCTGCTCCAACAGTTTTTGAATAATTTCTGCATCTCCCAGAGCATTAGTGAAAACTTCAACGTCTATCACGTCTTGCTCAGTCTCATTCCTGTTACTGTAGGCTACAGACACTTTCCCATAAATGTCATCCCTCAAAACATGAAGAGCCTCACCCGTTTTGCGGACACGCTGTCTTAATTCAATAGCCACTGCTGCTGCATTCTCTGAAGAGGGGCCGTATGCAGTCTCTAGTTCCTCCAGCAGGTGGCGGTAGTCCCACTGTGAAGACCTGGGATTTCTGTGGACAATTGCCGCTGCTGCACCCACAAGGCAAAACTTCAATTGGATAGCCATAGTCTTTTCTGACCAACAATTAGCTTCAGCGCAGCTCTCAAACCTGTGCAGGAACTCTTTCCAAGGTGTTGTGCCATCATACTGACCAGGGCGCAGTATTGGGACTCTTTCTCTCTGTTCGCAGTCCTCCTCACCCTCTGAAGAATCCGGGCAGTATGCACGGCGAGGCTGGCGTGCACGTGATTTTGGCCATTCATATTTGGGGGAATAGCACTTTAATTGCATAGTCTGACTATGCTCTTCTTCTGGTGACAGCCTTTTGCATGGAGGATAAGGGACTGGCGTGCTATCTATGAATTATCCCCTATATTCAGGGGTAAATGGGTTTGAAACAGTAGCAGACATATACGTGTCCTGCAACCTTGATGGCGTGGCATGAGCATGGGGGCTATACACGTGATCGCATGGGTTTCGGCCTTGTATTTCACAGTCTTGAGCAAAAGGGTTGGTGCTTGAAAACCTCGGCCGACTGGGCTCATTGTCACATATGAAAGGGTTAAAACGTCCAAACACTTTATTTCTTTCATTAACATTGTCCATTTTAAATTCCACCTGTGTCTCTGTAGCAGTTAGACTCATGAACAGGTTGGAATAGCTTGTTAGCTCGTAGCAATCCACCGTTTATTTACTCTGTTTATGTTCTCACCATTGTCTTTATGTTGAACAGGAACAGTCCCTTCGTGGTCGCCAATGTTGAACTTTCCTGTCGGCTCCCAGACCGTGGTCGAGGAAACAGGGGGGGATGACTCTCTGTCGTCTCCCAGTGCAGAAGCAACACGCTTCGGATTCAATAACCCACTTTATGAAATCATTGGAGAGAGGCGAGCCTGTCTTGGGAGGTCGTTGTATTTATTTAGTTCTTCCGTTACACAAGATACATCACAGACCTATGCTTTTTCCCGCTGCCGCGTTTCATTTCCAGAAAATATATCTACCGCTCGCTCACTCTCGCTCTACCATCCCCACTCTCACATGCACGCACCACACCCCTCTCTTAAAGGGGTAGCGATCTCAATCTTCATGACCCTAATGTCATAACATTTGATTATATCCACTTGTCGAAGATGACAACAGAGACTTTCGACCCAAAACCAGCTGTTGAGTTGTGGATACAAGCAGCTAATCACAGACTCAACCAGAGAGAAAGTAGTAGGCCTACATCATCAGCTACCATGTCTGACAGAGAGGAAGACAGTGAGGAGAACAGTCAGGATAGTGATGACAGCTTGTAGGATTACTGGTCGTGCTATGTTGTCTTGTGTTTCACCTCTACATGTGTGGTTCTGTTCACCTCTGTGTGTTCAGTGCCGTGTGTCTGGCAAATAAAGTCAAGACCCCCTCAAAAGTTACGGTTTATTTCATTTTAAGGATGAGCACCAAGCAACATCTCCAGGTGCTCCTTTGAGAACCAGGGCAAAAAAGTGATGTGCACCCCTGATTATATATCTATATGGCACTGATCTTAGCTATCTCTTAGTGGAGGAAAACAATTGTGACATCACTTACTTACTCTGGGATTTGTAGTCTTTCTAGTTCCGTATTTTTCATAGTCTTATATTTCAACAGTTTTACGACAAACTGTGACTTTGACATGGAAATTATTTTTTAAGATTGACAAACATCATGGCACAATTCAAACGGGATCGAAAGATAAGTTTTCTCTCTCCATTGACTTCAATACATTATTTTTCCGAAATAAGGTCCCATGGACCTCATGAAGTAGATGGGCGTGACTTCGCCACTCTATTATACATCCATGGTCTGTAGTTCGTTTATAGCATAACGTTAGCATTTTGCTTCTGGCCATTAGATTTATGATTCGAAAATTATAAAAGTAGGGTAGATATGTGGAGATTATCCGGCTGAACAAAACGTGCATTTATCAAGCAGGTTCGTTTTCCACAGATCTTATTTCGAGCTATTTTCCAAAATCCTATGGAGAAATCCCATTGACTCATGCTAACTCACTTCCGGGTTGTAGGACTCATCACTGCACTATATCTCCGGTCAAGTAAAGCTAATATGTGTTTAGCTAGCTCGTCCTTTAAAAAAATATGTAACTACAACTGATTTACTTGCAATAAACATTAAAATATTGGAGGCATGCAGTGCAGCACATTACTTGCTTGGCGAAGTCAGATGGAGAGGAAGTTGTGGCCGATGTCCGGTGCGTTCATGGTCATCGGATAGTAATCGGTAGCATGGTGTTCACTTACTACGCGTTCGCACAACGTAACGTACAGTAATTCCACAACCACATAAATGGATTAACATCGATTTAGCTGGGGCAACACAAATAAATAAATGAATGAATCTACTGGTTTCATAATTTGAACCAAAAGTGGTGCATTTTGCACTATTTTTTTTATTTATCTTATTTATTTTCTTATTATGTCCTATTTATATTATGTTGCACTGTTGGAGGAGCTCGGGATCTAAGATTTTAAATGCCAAAATTACACTGTAGCTAGCATCTGATAACAAAAACCCTTGAACCTTAGTGGTGTTTATTTTTCACGGAGTTCAGTTGCTAAGCGATCACACAATGTCACGTCCGGTATATCCACAACAACACAAATGGATTAACATCGATGTAATACATTAATGTAGCCTTTGTTTCTGCTAAAAGAGGTGTCGAACAGCTAGGGCCACAACAAAATTGGCAAAATCGAGTGTGACGTGAAGGAGTTTTGGACTACTTTTCTCCGCGCCGTTCCTAATGAGCTTGCTTTAAAAGAAGAAACACTCAAAACAACCAGGACGAGGGTTAAACAAAAATCTGTTTTAATCATAAACGGTAATAATGCAATACCATATAATACATTACCATACAAAGCCATATCATATGAGTAATGTCAGGAGTATGCCTACTCCTGGCCTTGTTCACAGGCTGCCCCGAACTCGGGCCGCGCGAGAAGAGAGGACGAAGCAACCAGTTGCACGTCCCAAAACCAACAAAGGGGTGGAGTTTCATTTGGGAGATACCAAAACGCTATCTCACAGGGAATCTGCGCGGGCAGCTTTGAAAGCCACAGGTGTTGGGAAGGCCTGCAGGATGCACCTCATTAAAAATCAGGGGAAATGTCCCTCCCAATTTGCAAAGCCTATCGATGGTTTAACCCAGAAAAACATTCTCAGGGATAATCTTTACACTCAAAACAGAAATCACCATTAATTCTGCAACTTCCTTCTTCACAAATAGCTTAAAACACTCTTTTGATAAACAGGTAAACAGTCAAAGAAAAAGACTATTGCGCTTATCTACTTTTAAGAAAAAGGGAACATTGTTTCAGGAATCTATAAAAAACCTCTCTATATGGTAGAGGAAAAATGTACTTTTTGTTCCTTCAACTATTAACACACAGGAATGTATAAACTCACACATATACTTATTCAAGATATATAGACTTCTCTGAAACATGTCCTGCTTGAGATCCTAAGCAGAATATAGTCTTTCCCCACCAAGCATCCTGTCTTGCATACCTCCACATCCCCCACAGGGCAATAAAACCCAGTTTACTTTTAACAGCCCTTTGTCTATCGCCATTTTAGTCCTCACATTTATGAAAGGATAAAACAGAGAAATCACTATAAAACACAAACACAGGTATTGTTTGAACAGTATTCACTTAACTGCTACTATTGATAATTACCAGAGAGACTCAAAGAACCTCTTTTAATGTCTGGAAATTGCAACAAGACTTTCTGCCATTTCAAGTGTAACACACTTCTTTGGTACAATATCTCACATCAATTTCCACAATTCCCTCTTTTGCACTCTTAAAAAAGAGTGCAACTTACACAAGGCACTTGAAACATACTTATTGTCACTCCTCTCAACATTATATTTAGAGCCCTTTAAACATTTGGAAACAGCCCTTCATAGCAATTTCTTATGGCAGAAGGAGAGGGAGACCAAAACATGTCAAAAAGCTGAGTCCCCATACTCGTCCTCTCCCTCCGAGACATAGGCCAACAGAGGCATTTCATACGGGGGGGAGAAGCATCTTTTCCTTCAATGGTGGAACTGATTAGTCTGACACATAATGAGCGGATGCACGGCACACAACAACACCCACATGATAGTCTTTGTCCATGGATATAACTCGAATGGTTTCATCAGACCTCTCTGAGGGCAGGATGGGCTGGTTACACGCAGCACATTTAGGCGCCAGGACCCTGTGGTAGTCTTTCAGACCGTAGATTTTATTCTCAGTGTCCACAGTGAAGGGCACTCCGTCCAGGCTCTCGTTGCAGATGACGCAGCGGAAACAACCGGGGTGGTAAGACTTCCCCAGGGCCTGCAGGATCATGTCCATGATCAGATGTCCACATGCGTTGCACTTGTCTGCTGGAACCCAGAGTACAGAAAGTCCTCTTCACAGAAAACCCTTTCTGCGTCATAGTAGAACGCCTTCCCTCTCAGCCTTCGACTACAGGCGCTGCAGGTGAAGCAGCTGTCATGGTAGAGGCTGCCCATAGCTTGGCAGGCCTGGCTGGCTCCATACACCGTCTTGTTGTACTTAACACACACTCCTGTTTCAGCGGAGAGTGGAGTCCCCTGTGTCGTCCTGGCTTGCCGTGTCTTTGTCCCCCCGATCCGCTGACGGCGGCTTCTGGGCTGCCTGCTAGAGAGATGTCTTCCTTCTCCTCCGGCTCGCTGATGGCGGCTTCCGAGTCGATGCTGAATAGATTTCCTCCCGATCTTCCTTCTCCGGTCCGATGATGATGCCTCCTGGGACGACTGCTGGATGGATGTCCTCGAGGTCCTCCAGTCCGCTGATGACAGCATCCGAGTCGACCTCCATGACGAGAGCCAGATCCGTCCTGATGTCGTCTAGGGTCCTCGCAGGTGTTTTCCCCCGCCGCACACTGGCTCCAGTGGTACCAGATGTCCCCCTTTCCTTGTAGGCGGACGGCATGGGATGTCCGCTGGGTCACTCGGTCGGGGCCGGAGAGCCTGGGGTTGATCCTCTTTGTCCTGCTGACAGTCAGCCTCCTGCGTCTCGGGTCCCCCTTTTGGCGTCAACAACCTGTGTGGAGAAATCTGATACAAATCCCTCAAGCCTATGCTCCGGGCTCTGGGGCCCTCGGCTGTTTGACCCACCAGTGCGTGGCCACTTGGAGCCTGTTGGTGGGGTGTCTTAAAACAACAGACGTCTGTGCACAGGTTTTCTAAATTAACTGTGCAGCTTCAGAATCTTAATACTTGGACTGTGCCAACTAAATAAGAACCCCAACATGTGACGTTTAGATACTACTGGGACCCCAAAGCAGAGACTGACAAAAATAAAGTTTCAAAAAGTTGAATAGACAAGGTAATCCAAGGCAGGTACTGACGACAGGGAGCTTCGCTGGCCGTAGTAAACCAAAAACAAAGCTGCGGAAAAACGTTTCCGACCAAAACTCAAAAAGAACTCCTAAACCAACTACAACAGACTCCAGGCTGCAGAAAGGCACTCCGGACCGTGGGACAGCATGAAAAATACTCTGGCAGAGAAGTGAGGTGAGGGTCAGGCTCTTAAAGAGCAGGTAATCAAGTGAGTGGGGACAGGTGTGCCTCATCTGCAGCCAGGAGTAACCAGCCACGCCCCCCTGTCACACACCAGCCCTGCAGAGACAGAAAGACAGAGTAGTGAGGGGTAAAAGGAGCACACAACAAGTTAAACACAAAAACAACAAAAGCCCCATGCAAAACATAACAGTACCCCCCCCCTCAAAGGACGCCTCCTGGCGGCCTACCAGGACTATCCGGGAAACGGACATAAAAGTCTCTCAAGAGTTTTGGGTCCAAAATCAGCGAGCGAGAAACCCATTGTCGCTCCTCTGGCCCATACCCCACCCAATCCACTAAATACTGGTATCCACGGCCCCACCTTCGAACCTTCAGCAACCTCCGTACAGTGAAGGCCGGGTGGTTGTCGATGAGCCGGGGGGGTGGAGGGGGTTTGGTTGGAGGGCAAAGAGGGCTGCAGGAAACTCTCTTAAGGAGTGACACATGAAAAGTGCGGTGCACCTTCAAGGCAAGAGGCAACTTAAGCCTAACCACACTAGGATTGATGACCCGTTCTATCTCATAAGGTCCAATGTACCTGGGAGTGAGTTTCCGAGAATCCGTTTGAAGAGGGATGTCACGGGAGGAAAGCCAAACCTTCTGGCCCGGTTGGTAATCCGGAGCTGGTCGTCGATGACGATCCGCCATCCTCTGGTTCCGGGCGGAGGTGCGGGTAAGAGCTGCCCGGGCTTCACGCCAGACTCTGCGGGCTCGCCAAAGATGCCCCTGTACTGAGGGAACTGCCACCTCTCTCTCTTGAACCGGGAAAAGGGGAGGTTGGAAGCCGTTGGAAGCCATAAAGGGTGACATACCTGTGGCAGAGCACACCAGGGAGTTGTGGGCGTACTCAACCCATGGCAGATGAAGAGACCATGAGGCTGGGTTTCGAGAGGCAACACAACGAAGAGCCGTTCCCAGGTCCTGATTTGCCCGCTCCGTCTGGCCATTGGTTTGGGGATGGTACCCAGAGGACAAACTGGCCGCCGCCCCCAATGCCCGACAAAAGGCCTTCCAAACTTGGGAGGAAAACTGTGGACCCCTGTCTGAAACAATATCCTGAGGGATACCATGCAGCCTAAAAACATGCTGGGTGAGAAGAGTGGCAGTCTCGAGGGCAGAAGGTAGTTTAGGCAGGGGGACAAAGTGCACAGCCTTAGAGAAACGGTCAACGATGGTCAGAATAGTGTCGTTCCCGTCTGATGGTGGGAGACCAGTCACAAAATCCACCGCAATGTGGGACCAGGGCCGGTGGGGAATGGGAAGTGGGCGAAGAAGGCCAGCGGGGGCCTGATGTGAGGCCTTGCTGCGGGCACAGACGGAACAAGCTGAGACATACTCCTTCGTGTCTGCGGACATAGTGGGCCACCAGAAGCATTGTCGAATTAGAGCCAGGGTCCGATGAAAACCTGCATGGCAGGCAACTTTGGACGTGTGTCCCCACTGGAGCACTGGAGATCTAACATCGGGGGAAACGAACAGCCGGTCTGGTGGACAATCCTGAGCCGCTGGATGGTCCTCCTGGGCCTCCTGGACCACCCTTTCAATCTCCCATCTAGCTGCTCCCACAACACAGGAAGATGACAGAATGGTTGCATCCCTTGAGTCCTCCACTGGGGAAGCGAACTGCCGGGACAAGGCGTCAGCCTTCACATTCCTGGAGCCAGGCCGGTAGGTCAAGGTGAAGTTGAACCGTCCCAGGAAGAGAGCCCACCGAGCCTGGCGTGAGTTGAGCCTGCGTGCAGAGCGAAGGTAAGACAAATTCTTATGGTCCGTCCATACTATAAAAGGATGGTTGGCTCCCTCCAGCCAGTGCCTCCATTCTTGAAGGGCCAGAACCACTGCCAGCAACTCCCGATTACCAACGTCGTAATTCCTCTCAGCAGGGGTCAGCCGACGAGAGAAGAACGCACAAGGGTGGAGCTTCTGGTCTGCGGGGGAACGCTGGGATAAAACTGCCCCCACTCCAGAATCAGAGACATCCACCTCCACCACAAACTGGACCCCTGGATCAGAATGAGAGAGCACAGGAGCAGTGGCAAACAGACATTTCAGTTTTACAAAAGCTGCCTCAGCTGCAGGAGACCACTCAAAAGGCAACTTGACAGAGGTGAGTTTAGTCAGAGGCACTGCTACCCTACTATAGTCCCGAATAAACCTTCTATAAAAGTTAGCAAAGCCCAGAAACCTTTGCAATTGCTTCCTGTTAGAGGGAGTGGGCCACTCGGTCACTGCTTGGACCTTGGCGGGGTCAGTCCTTAATTGTCCCTTGTCGACGATAAAACCCAGGAAACTCACAGAAGAGGCATGAAACTCGCACTTCTCAGCCTTAACGTACAGTCTGTTCTCAAGAAGTCTCTGCAGTACCAGCCTAACATGCTGGACATGCTCCTGAAGAGTGCGAGAGAAGATAAGGATGTCATCAAGGTACACAAAAACAAACCTGTTTAACATGTCACGCAATACATCATTAATCATAGCTTGAAAAACCCCAGGTGCGTTCGTTAACCCAAAAGGCATTACTAAATACTCAAAATGTCCCCTGGGAGTATTGAATGCAGTCTTCCACTCATCCCCCTCCCTTATTCTCACCAAGTGGTACGCATTGCGAAGATCCAACTTAGTGAAGATGGTGGCTTCATGAAGGGGAACAAAGGCTGAGTCTATGAGTGGAAGGGGGTACTTGTTCTTGACTGTGATCTCATTAAGCCCTCTGTAGTCTATGCAAGGGCGTAGGGTCTTATCCTTCTTGTCCACAAAAAAGAAACCTGCGCCCATAGGCGATGAAGAGGGGCGAATAAGCCCAGCAGCGAGTGAGTCAGAGATGTAACTCTCCATGGCCTCCTTCTCTGGCCTAGAGATATTGTACAGTTTACTAGACGGAAAGGGGGTGCCAGGGAGCAAATCTATGGCACAATCGTAGGGCCGGTGAGGCGGCAAGGATAGGGCGTGATCCTTGCTGAAAACCTCCTTGACACTGTGATATTCAGGGGGTACAGAGGTGAGATCAATGGGTTTGAGGGGGTCTGGTGCTCTAGTAACTGTGGGGGGTACAGCAGAGTGTAAGCAATGAGAGTGACAGAATAAACTCCAGTTAATGATAGACGAGTTGGCCCAATCTATGTGGGGGTTATGGAGCTTCAACCACGGAAAACCTAAAACGAGTGGCGACATGGGTGAGGGGATAAGGTACAGGGAGATTATCTCGTGATGGTTGCCAGAGATCTTGAGGGAAACTGGAGCAGTACGGTGAGTAACTTGGGCTAGGAGTCTCCCATCTAAGGCAAACACATCCTTAGGTTCTGGAAGAGGCTCAAAAGGAAGTTTAGACTGCATCACAAAGTCAGAGTCAATGAAATTGTCATCCGCACCAGAATCAATCAAGACCTGCAGCGGAACAGAGTTCTGAGACCAGGAAATAGTACCTTTGACTGGGATGCGGTTGGAGGAGGCTGAGTTGATAGAAGTGTGGCTCATCAGTGCTCCCCCTGTCGCTGATGAGCCATGTCTTTTGGCAGAGAGGGACAACCGGCGCTGACGTGACCAGCCTGGCCACAGTAGAAGCAGAGTCTCTGACGAAGGCGGCGTTGACGTTCTGATGGAGTAAGCGTCATCCTTCCCAGCTACATGGGCTCCTCCATAAAGAAGGGAGAGACCTGGGTATCTGGAGAAGGTCTGGGAGGCCCGGAGTCAGGAGGATGGCGAGAAGGTCCAGAGAATGCCGGCCGACTAGGAAACTTGGACGGAGGGGAAAAGGAGGTGGAGCTATGTTTTCCTGATCTCTCCCTACGCCTCTCGCGGAGGCGGTTATCTAGTCGTATCGCTAGAGAAATCAACTCCTCTAAGGAGGAGGTGTCATCCCTAACAGCTAGTTCATCCTTTAACTCATCATTAAGCCCCTTATAAAAAATTCCCAGCAAAGCCATGTCATCCCAACCGCTCTCAGCTGCAAGAATGCGGAAATCAATAGCAAAATCAGCAACAGAGCCTGAACCCTGGTGGAGTGAAAGGAGTCTTTTACCAGCCTCCTTCCCCCTCACTGGATGATCAAACACTCTACGCATCTCTGCAGTAAAAAACGACAGAGACTGACTAATAGGCGAGTTGCTGTTAGATATGGCAAGGGCCCATGCTGCTGCTTTATCACTCAGTAGGCTCATGATGAAAGCAACCCTAGTTCTATCAGTGGAATAAGTGAAAGGCTGTTGCTCAAACACAAGACTACACTGGTGTAAGAACTGACTACAAGACCCTAAATCTCCTGAATACCTGACGGGTGTGGGGATAAAGGGCTCACGAGGATTGCAGGGCTGTCGTTCCGGATCAGCTTGAGGTGGAGGAGCAGGGTCTGTAGCTTGAGCATCGGCAGTCGGCGGGAGTGTGGAGAGATGTGCTGCGACCTGTTCCATACGGCCTCCGATGTTGGTCACACCGGCGGTTAAATCCTGAATCGTTTCCATAACTCTCTGCAGAGCTCTGTCATGTTGCCCTATCATTACCCCTTGAGCAGCAAGCGCATCCCTGAGTCTCTCATTCTCTGCGGGGTCCATATTGGCCAGAGTATTCTGTGACGTTTAGATACTACTGGGACCCCAAAGCAGAGACTGACAAAAATAAAGTTTCAAAAAGTTTAATAGACAAGGTAATCCAAGGCAGGTACTGACGACAGGGAGCTTGGCTGGCCGTAGTAAACCAAAAACAAAGCTGCGGAAAAACGTTTCCGACCAAAACTCAAAAAGAACTCCTAAACCAACTACAACAGACTCCAGGCTGCAGAAAGGCACTCCGGACCGTGGGACAGCATGAAAAATACTCTGGCAGAGAAGTGAGGTGAGGGTCAGGCTCTTAAAGAGCAGGTAATCAAGTGAGTGGGGACAGGTGTGCCTCATCTGCAGCCAGGAGTAACCAGCCACGCCCCCCTGTCACACACCAGCCCTGCAGAGACAGAAAGACAGAGTAGTGAGGGGTAAAAGGAGCACACAACAAGTTAAACACAAAAACAACAAAAGCCCCATGCAAAACATAACACAACATCTTTAGGTAAACTAAATAACATATTTCAATAGCTCTGAATTTCTGACAAGCATCTGTGTTTATCTTTAAATGAAATCCCTGAGATCCCATTAAAAATCTAAATATGATTTGAACTGCTAATGTTTCTGGTAAAGAAACACACTAATGTTATGGATTCAAAAACAACCAAAATCACGATACTAACAAAGTGAATGGCTTCCTGGTGATACTGCTTTTACCCGTCAGTGCTTAGATATTATCCCGCTGAAAAAATGAATACAGAATTCCCACCAACTGTCATCAAATGTCTTTCTATTATAAATGTAGATGAAATGTATATCCCCATAATGACCTAAACAATAAAGTCTATGGCTTTTACTTCTTTACCAGACTAGTTACATGATGTTGTCTAAATTACATTGTGTCTCATTACATTACTATGTTTTAACTTTAACTGTAAATATGTTCTTTCTACATTTCAAACCTCAGTTACTTTAATACCTGTTGAAACATTAGTTGACACATTACTCACAGGTCAGCTTCTTCAGTATTCCATTCTGAACTTACATCTCTCTGGCAGCCCCTTGGACACTGATTCTTTATCTGTGTTACCTGCTATAACTCAATCAATATTAGAGACATGTCAACATTCATCAAACAGTATGTTATCCCCAAATATGGAGCAGGTCAATTCTAAAACTGTCAATCAATGGTCAGATTGAACAATGGAGTTGGAGCAGCAGGTTCCTTTCAGTCCCTAAATGAAAAAAAAATGTACATTGTGAAGTTTACACTCCCCCTTTTTTACACATTAACTCATGTGTAAATAAAATCCTGTATGGGAAGAAAACCTTCAGGTCATAATTGATTATAAGACAATACCAAACATTTTTCCCAAATGGACATCCATTATTTCCACAGTAAACACTTCAGTGAAATGAAGTGTTTCTCTCCATCTTTCAGTCCTAAAAGAAACAGAATCCTCAAATGTCATAGTTTGAGTTTCACATTCTGCAAACTGCCACCTCCTGTGGGAGTGAAATATCATCAAGCAGATTAGAAACGGTTTCCCCTTTTGTGCAATGTTAGGAAACCTCTCATTTCACACATTATTATCACACAAAAAGAATGTGTTAGTCCAAAAACATGCTTGATTAGTCATTGTTTTAAATCATGCAGTTGCACTGATCAGATGCAGACATACACTCACTCACACTCACACTGTCAGGTTGTAAAGTCAGGTTTGGTCAGGTACACCTCAGAGTCAGTCATTGAGAGTGCCTTCCCAAGTTACCCTGTCGGTCAGGGTCAAAGGTCAGTTGGTCTCAGTCTTTTTGGCCATGTGTCGTGCTCTGCAGAGACTCCGATATTCCAGCACAGGCCAGCATCCTCCGTCTATAAAAATCTGTATATATGGAGCGCCATCATTTATTAATTCACAATTAAAACTATAATGTTCAAGATATCTCTAACTTTTCATTGGAACAGCGGTTTCCCAAATTCCCTGAAAAGTGTTAGCCAAAAAATGTCACTTCCTTATTGTACTACTACTGCAGTTCATTAACACCTAATCAATATCAACACGTCTAATAGATGTAATTCAGAAACTTGTGCACACAATTATTATCTTGAGTCAAACCTCTACTACGACCTGTGTAGCTCTTCATCTCTCACTATACCCATGTATCTGGTATACCTAAAAAAACAATGTTAACGTCTTTAACCGTGCGTGGAACACTGGGTGTCCTGAACATGTAACATTCACTCCTTCCTCTATCAAGGACCTAAACACAGAAGCAATTTCATCAATGGTTTGTAGCTGAACTTAGGAATTATCCCTCATGGTAGGTATGTTTTTACTTTTTAACATCTCTAAATGTCAGTTAATTACTAACTAAATGAATGTCCATTAGGAGGTGGTGACGCTAGTCCTCTAAACTCATAATCTGGTGCCGTGCGCTTCCTGTGAAGCTGCAAGTAAGATTTTAAAAACCCACTGCAGGGTGGGTCGAGTGACCCCTCCTCCCTATTGGTCGTCAATAATATGCACCCTTACAATGGGTGATTGAAGGCCCCACATTATTTCCCATGTCAGCATCAGCCCTCTTTACTCTAAAATTACTTTTTAAATAGGAATATGTAGAAATGGAACAAATATTCAATCTTCAGAAAAGTTCTTAACCAATGTCTATCTGGTGACTAGCCAACATATTTTAAAATGTCAGATGTATAAAAATAAGCCTAAATACTCCCTTACCATCAAATTCCAAATCTAGACACAAGGTGAACAGTTTTGGTAATGGACAATTTAATCTAAAAACAAAACAAAATTGGACTTTTGTCCTTGTTATTTGTTCTTCAAAATACATTAGCAAATACCCTGCGAAGTATTCGCAACATAACTAACCCTCCCCAGGATATGAACTCCATTAATCCCTTTACTCATAGTTAGTTTATATGTCTAGATTATTATGTGTGACCTAATAATCAGATGTCTTGTTTGCTAACCAATAATATTAAACTTTAATCTTTTCAGTATTCCAGACCATCGTTTAAACAATCAGCCTCCCCTCTCAAACACTAATGTTATTGTTGTACACCACCCTCTGGAAAACTCTTGCACAGTTATGCTGTCAAATCATCGCATAATTTCCTCAGAGTCTGAACCGTCTGAGACCAGCCTGTCTCAAGATCTTGTCACAATGTGAACAGTCAGTGATGCGTTGTCCTCTGCAGCTGTAGTCAATAGGATCAATTAAACTCTTGCACTGGGATGTCCTGAGGGGGAAGGCACCTCTGGATCAATGTGCTACAATCCGCAGACACACGTTGTCCTCTGCACAGCAGGAATCCCCAAAAACTGCTGTTCCTCTTCCCACCACTGTTGCCTTGGCAACGAGGTACACGTAAAATGTCAAACCCTCCTCAGATGCGTTCTTTGCACAGTTCTTCTGTTTCTGTAGTGAGCAACTCTTCACCAACACACTGATTCAGAGTACAACCCAAAGGTGGCGCACAACTTTCCAGTGCCGCTGTAATCACAATAAATCAGCAACTGGAGATAAACTCAATTTAAATCTCTCCCCCAAAGGGTTACAAAATAAAACGGCTGAGTGTCTATATGGTCAGGAATGCTGAAACATGTGAATGTTAAAACAAATTAATGGCAGTAGTCTACCCAGATTCTTTACTCCATTAAAAATAGTAAAACCACCTTGTAAAATCTTTTTTGTTTAGTTGAAGTCCTGCTTCTAAAATTATTAGTCAGAAAAAATAAACTTCATCTTTAAAATCCCCTTTAATTTGAAACCAAAAAAGGTCTTCCTTCTCCACCATGATCCTATCTCTACATCAAAGTCCCTACAAACTGATGATTTATCTTTAGAAACCATGATGAATGACTCATAAAACACTATTCTTCCTTACTTCAGTTCTAAATCAAATGAGCCAGACAGGAAACCCCCTTTAACCACTTGCTTATTCTATTCTTTTTGAAATTGTTTATCTAAGTTGTGTTACAAGCAGGTTAGATCTGTAACAAAATACAAAACTAACTGTATTTAGCGCTATAATTGAAAAACAAGTAATCTGATCATATCTAATGAATATATATGTTTGAACACTTGCTGGAAAGGTTTCTTCACAAAATGTAATCTCCATTACTAAAGCTCAAACCTAAAGAAATCATCACGGAACAGTTTTCTGTCCTTATCACTTAATTGTCTCAATACAAACTAAAAAGCGTTGTGAAAACTCCCACTCTTGAGAACATCTCAACACCTTATTCCATCTGAGCACGAGTGTCTGACAGACACGCCCTATTAATCCAAAACGGTCTTTAATGGTATCAATTGTGAACTTCCTTAATATGAATTGTAAATGCAACATATGTTCTCTTTAGAACACAGATATGACAGTAGCTGCTGAAACTGATTAATAGCAGTTTTCTGTCAACCTAGTTAAGCATGTTGTTGTTATATCTAGTAAATATATTTTTATTTCATGTTTACTCACAAAACAATATGACATTATTTAGAAACAAGTTTTACTCTCTCTGAACTCTTCAAAACATCTACTTGTCTTTCTATTTCCTCCCTGTGCCCTGCAGCTGCCGGCTCAAGTTTCCCCTCATCAATCACCTGTGTGTTTGTGCAACACCTCTGCCATGCGTAACCATTTAACAGATTCATTCTGACTGACAACCTTATAACAACCTCCCGTTGACTTTCTACTCTTTCTTCATAAACTTACAAACACAATTAATGTCTACTAATGATATTACAAAAACACTAGGTGGAATAATCCACTATTATGTTCAATTTGAATCAAACTTTAACCTGCTTCATATACTCAGCAAAAGCTATTATTACTTTCCCTCAACGATACTGTATGCAATAAATGCCTCTGAAATATAAGTAAACTTCTCAGTAAATGACAAATACCACGAAATTCACAATGCAATGTTTCTTATTTATTTAAATATCTACGACACATTGATCTATTAATCTTCAATGTTATTCCCTCCTTTTTCAGAGGAAAGCTGTGAAGTGGGGGCTTTCTCGAACCCACGCCTCCAGCCTGACTTCGCATGTCTTTATCTGACTTTTCTCCCTTATCTTATTAGTAATTATTCAGAGAAAATTATTCCCCGTACAGTCTATCGAGCTTTTTTAGATTAATAACCCCACAGAACAAGAGAACGAGATTCCGTTCGTTTCAAAATGGCTTTTTGAAATTTGCGTATCTCTCCCTTGGATTTATAACATATAATACACTCCAGCTTCCTATGAAGCTGAAGAAGCATTATTCAGATTCGTCCTGGGTGGATATCATTTCTTATGAAACCCACTGGACTTCCCCGACTGAAATTGCCGACTTGATTTCTCTAAAACCAACGGGGCCTTGCGCCATCGTCTTACATTTCTCGTCGCTTCACGTGTAGCATATCCCCGAGGTTCCTAACCGTTGCTTTATCAATATCAGTAGCCCATCGTTACCTACCTATTATAATATATGCATTGCATCATTTTACTGTAGTCCTTTGTTACCTACCGATGCAATATAAGCAGTCCTTCGTTACCTACCTATGTTATTTAAATATCTACATTGCACTCTTTACCGTAAATGACACCTGGAAATATCTTTGACAACTCTAAAATGTGTCAAATATTATTCCAGGCATCTCCCTTCTTCCGCTGGCTGCCGTGTTCCTCAAAACAAAACACTCATGACGTCACCGCGTCGGCACGTCCTTACGTCTCCACGTCATGACGTTGTCGGGGTCGCCATTTTGAAGGAGTTGGTACTACTTTTCTCCGCGCCGTTCCTAATGAGCTTGCTTTAAAAGAAGAAGCACTCAAAACAGCCAGGACGAGGGTTAAACAAAAATCTGTTTTAATCATAAACGGTAATAATGTAATACCATATAATACATTACCATACAAAGCCATATCATATGAGTAATGTCAGGAGTATGCCTACTCCTGGCCTTGTTCACAGGCTGCCCCGACCTCCCGGTCCGGGCCGCGTGCGAAGAGAGGACGAAGCAACCAGTTGCACGTCCCAAAACCAACAAAGGGGTGGAGTTTCATTTGGGAGATACCAAAACGCTATCTCACAGGGAATCTGCGCGGGCAGCTTTGAAAGCCACAGGTGTTGGGAAGGCCTGCAGGATGCACCTCATTAAAAATCAGGGGAAATATCCCTCCCAATTTGCAAAGCCTATCGATGGTTTAACCCAGAAAAACATTCTCAGGGATAATCTTTACACTCAAAACAGAAATCACCATTAATTCTGCATCTTCCTTCTTCACAAATAGCTTAAAACACTCTTTACAGGTAAACAGTCAAAGAAAAAGACTATTGCGCTTATCTACTTTTAAGAAAAAGGGAACATTGTTTCAGGAATCTATAAAAAACCTCTCTATATGGTAGAGGAAAAATGTACTTTTTGTTCCTTCAACTATTAACACACAGGAATGTATAAACTCACACATATACTTATTCAAGATATATAGACTTCTCTGAAACATGTCCTGCTTGAGATCCTAAGCAGAATATAGTCTTACCCACCAAGCACCCTGTCTTGCATACCTCCACATCCCCCACAGGGCAATAAAACCCAGTTTACTTTTAACAGCCCTTTGTCTATCGCCATTTTAGTCCTCACATTTATGAAAGGATAAAACAGAGAAATCACTATAAAACACAAACACAGGTATTGTTTGAACAGTATTCACTTAACTGCTACTATTGATAATTACCAGAGAGACTCAAAGAACCTCTTTTAATGTCTGGAAATTGCAACAAGACTTTCTGCCATTTCAAGTGTAACACACTTCTTTGGTACAATATCTCACATCAATTTCCACAGACGATTAAAAAATAAATGAAAAACATCTAATTTTGACAATAAAAACCGACCAATAGGCGCGGTAGAGCATTTGCTTGGTACTTCCGGGTATTTCTCCATGTTAACAATACCGTGTAACTGTCACGTTTGAAGGGGATTCATATCGATGTAATACATTAATGTAGCCTTTGTTTCTGCTAAAAGAGGTGTCGACCAGCTAGGGCCACAAGAAAATCGGCGAAATCGAGTGTGAGGATTCAAAGATAAATTAAAAACATCTAATTTTGACAATAAAAACCGACCAATAGGCGCGGTAGAGCATTTGCTTGGCACTTCTGGGTATTTCTCCACTGGTTGGGCCATGTTAACAATATCGTGTAACTGTCACGTTTGAAGGGACGAAACCGTGACATATTCACGTCTCCCAGAATGGTAAATCGTCACATGTTCACGTCTTGCCGTGATACCGGGTTGCCTGAACTACAGATACTTGAGATAAAAAAAACAATTGTATGAAAGTTTATGAGATGCTACTATGAGAAAATACATGTCATTTTAAATTTAAATTTCCCCTTTGGAGAATTAAAGCTTTATGTAGGAAAGCCAAGTAAAATATTTTTAATTATAATATTCTGGTGACATTTTCTAATCTCAAATTGAATGCCAATAATTCATGTATATTAGCATTAGGAAAAACTAAATGTGTAATTTGATAGTTGTTACTTCAAAACCTATTGAATACCACCAGAATGTACGGTTCCGTTAGCTCTGCAGAGCTCAACTCAATGTCTTGGTTTCATGGCCCCAAAACCTTTTGTTAGTTCAGTCTCACAACTGTTATCAAACCCACAGCTGCAGGAAGCTGCTTTCAGCAAAAAAAAACTCAGATAAACAACTGTATGCTACTTGCTCCGCACCAAACAGCACACAGACAAGTTAGCTCTAGCTAATGAACAAAGCTTAGCAGTTAGCCGCTAAGCAGCCACTTTTATTTTCTAAGCAGTCGGTGGTTACTAAAGCAGCACTAAAAGGCGAGTTATGTTATTGTTTACTTGTGCGAAGAAGAAGAAGAAGATACTTATCACTAAATAATATATGTCTATGTGTTTGTTATATGTGTAGAGCACAGTCAATGTGTGATGACACTTCTTCGGAGCTTCAGAGAATGGCGGCCATTGAAAGAAGAGACATTCATTCCCAGAATTCCTTGCAAGGGCGAGGTGCTCTATCCAGGTAGGACAGCTGATAGCACATAAGATGAATTTGACAAGTTCAGTCTTTTAAATATTCAAATAGATGTATTTAGATCTGATCTATTTCCTGTGAGCGATAATGTTAAATATTTGATTATTGGTGCCATTTACTATAAATGTAACATTTGGTCTTCAGGATAGTGAGTATGGTGATGACTCTGAGAGAATGGGCCCATAAGAGTTTGGCAGAAGAGACGGAGCGTCCCGATTCCTTCTTGGAGCGTTTCAGAGGCCCCGCCAACACGGACGAACAAGCCCCGCCCAGCAGGTTCAGCCACAGCCAAAATGGCTCTGATGCAGATCATGAAATCAGACGCTCCAGACGCATGTAAGACAACAAGAAATATTTTGAAATGCCTAAAAATAAAACATTACCTGAAACTTACATGCTTAAACCTTTGAATTTTCTTTTTCTCTTCTCTGCCAGGAGGAGGAAGTGTAAAGTGGAGGTCTTATCACCATCTGATGACGTCTACTACCACTGGCTGATTGTGATTGGTGCTGCTGTTTTTTATAACTGGACCCTACTGGTTGTCAGGTTGGGAAATATTACCGTGCCAATACAACGATACCTTTCACAGTTCTAGTACTACTGTGTATCTTTCTTAGAGATTCCACTGACTATAAATACTATAACAACTATTACAGTTCCAGTAATGCAGAAAAACATGGACGTCATTATTTCAATATCTCTGAAAAGATGATCAGACACTTGAATTTGGGATAACAGTTGGCTTTTTTTTTGCCAGTCTGTGGTGTGAGAAATCCATTAGTATGGCTTTGAAGGAGGAATTGGCAAAGACAGTAGTGCTATAAAACAAACTGTGAGAAGCACCACTTCTGATACAAACTGGCTGACACACACATGCTCCTAAAATATAATTTAAAGGTGCAATAATTAATATTTTATATCAACAAAATGACTGCGTAAATAAAAGCGTAAAAAAAGAGATAGTCGACAAAGGAGACTTCCGCTGTGTCTTAACTCGCTACGTGAACCAAAGTCAAGTAAAAATGAGTGTGCGCGATTGCCCGGTGTTTCGGCTCCGCCCCAAAATATTTAATGTTTGGTCAATTAAACAAACAGACAGACACACCAAACCAAAGAACATAACCTCCTCTGATGAGATAATTATCCCCAGACTCTGCAGTTTGCCGCAGCTCTGCAGGACATTTTACCTTCTTTCAGCTTCTTGTTATATTTTTATACTTACCTGCAATTCTATGGTTTTGGATCAGTCTTAATGCTCTGATCAGCTTGTTTTTAGGAGAAGAGCATAACTGTACAGTTTCTGCTTGGCGCCTTATAGCCGAGAGACAATGCTAGCGGCTAACTATTGAACATAGTATAGCAGCAGCTTAAGAACCAGGTATATCCCACAGGAATTGGTAGGGACCAAAACAGTGAATAGAGTGAATATTGTACTTGTTGCTGTGATTTACTTTGTTTGCTAGAGTCACTAAATGTATGTACTTTTGTAGGGCCTGTTTTGATGAGCTCCAGATGAGGAATGTGATGGTGTGGCTGGTACTGGACTACGTCTGTGATGGAGTCTATATCTTGGATATAGCTGTTCGTCTCCACACAGGTACTGAAAAGACTAATTTCCATTACTACATAAACATTTTTGATTAGAAACTCTGTTCTGGATTGTTGTTTTAACTGATACCCTAATGCTTTAGTTTATTTGTGTTTCTAATGTATTTAAAGGTTTCTTGGATCAAGGCTTGATGGTAAAAGACATGCGGCGTCTGAGAGAATCCTACATTCAAACCTTGCAGTGTAAGCTTGACATTTGCTCCATCCTCCCAACCGACCTCCTGTACCTGGCTGTTGGAATGAGCTATA
Organism: Pseudochaenichthys georgianus; assembly: GCF_902827115.2. NCBI lineage: Eukaryota > Metazoa > Chordata > Actinopteri > Perciformes > Channichthyidae > Pseudochaenichthys > Pseudochaenichthys georgianus. The sequence goes on from NC_047512.1 coordinate 35,813,311, forward strand.
CTCCTCTTCTTCGATTCAACCGCCTGCTGCGTCTGTCACGTCTGTTCGAGTGGTTTGAACGTACAGAAACACGAACGGGCTACCCCAACGCTTTCCGCATCTGTAAGCTGGTTCTGTACATCCTGGTGATCATCCACTGGAACGCCTGTGGATACTACAGCTTTTCCAAGGTCCTTGGATTGGGATCTGACTCTTGGGTTTATCCCAATGCATCTGATCCGGAGTTTGGCACCCTGACCAGAAGTTACATATACTGTCTGTACTGGTCCACTCTGACGCTGACCACCATTGGAGAGACTCCTCCTCCAGTTAGAGATGAGGAATATTTGTTTCTGATTTTTGACTTTCTGGTAAGTCGATATCTTACCTTAAATTATTCATAAATTCCTTTTACTGTAAAGATCCCAGTTGTTCCAGTCCATCAATACAGCTAATACCAATATTTCTGTCCTAGGTTGGTGTTCTGATTTTTGCCTCCATTGTGGGTAATGTTGGAGCCATGATCTCCAATATGAACGCCACAAGAGCAGCCTTTCAGAGCCGCGTTGACACCTTGAAACACTACATGCAATTCAGGCATGTAAGCAAGGTGCTAGAGCAGCGCGTCATTCGTTGGTTTGACTACCTCTGGACCAATCAAAAGACAATAGATGAACAGGAAGTGCTGCACAGCCTGCCCAATAAACTGAGAGCTGAGATTGCTATTAATGTTCACCTGGACACACTGAAGAAGGTAAAGACACTTGGATAGTGTGACACAATTCCAATTAGCCTCTTTTCTGTAGTATTTCTGTTGAGAGTATCATAAAAGGTCACAGTATCATTCTTAGAGTTTGGCTAAAACACAACGTTGTCTTAAATGCTGCATTGTCATTTGTTGGAATTGGTTAACAGTGTCATTTAAATATTTTTGTTTTAATTTTTGCACCATCATTACGTGTAAGCTCCTCAACATTATTGTTGTGTCCATGTATGTTTGAATAAAGGTGCGCATTTTCCAAGACTGTGAGGCAGGTCTCCTCGTAGAACTTGTTTTAAAACTTCGACCGCAGGTTTTCAGTCCTGGAGACTACATCTGTAGGAAGGTTAGTATTCACTTTACCTCTACTGGTACTAAAGAGATACAATGAATTGCTTTTGCTGTAGAACTGTCTTGAATGTATTAAACTATTGACTGTTTACCGTACAGTGGTCATACCATAATAAGCTGCTGCTACAAAGACCACAACTTTTTTTTAATACTGAACTGTACACATGTTAAATTGAGCAGTTTATCATTGGGCTCTTTCGAGATTGACTGTCTAGCTTACTGTGAAAGGTTTACATAAGCAATACGATAATACAGACAAAACCAAAACTGGGCACCAAGACTGGGCAACACAATGTTAGTGACTTGTCAATTACAAGATAGCTACCCTGCTTTTTCATATATTGAACTCCAAGTGGGACCATAACTTACTAAATGAACATCATGCTGTATTAAAGAAGACATGAAACTAGTGCTTTGGACAATACATTCATTATGAAAATGTTTACTGACGTGATAAATTAAGTGACAAGTAGGGTAATTTTCTCATAGACATCTATACAATCAACCTTCTTTGATGTATATATGTGCGATACATACGGTAGTGCTAAGTGTAGCACTAGTATTAACAGCCTTACTCTGCCATTTTGTTGAAAGGACAGTATTGTAAGTCCTGATATATATCCTCACTCCTTTTTTTCTTCCAAGGGTGATGTGGGTAAGGAGATGTACATCATTAAAGATGGCCAGCTGGCAGTGGTGGGGGAGGATGGAGTCACCCAGTTTGCTGTTCTGACATCAGGAAGCTGTTTCGGGGAAATCAGCATCTTGAACATCAGCGGCAGCAAGATGGGGAACCGTCGTACGGCTAACATCCGCAGTCTGGGATACTCAGACCTCTTCTGCCTTTCAAAACAAGACCTGATGGAGGCGCTTCAGGAGTTCCCCCATGCCAGGGCCCAGCTAGAGCAGAGGGGGCGGGACATCCTGCAGAAGGAGGGGCTTCTGGAGGAAGTGAATGTGTCTGCAGGGGAGGAGCTTGAAGAGAAGGTGGAGAGGCTGGAAACCAGTCTGGACCGGCTACAGGTCAGTTTACTACTTCTGCAGGTTTAATGCTACGCTACAGCCACTACAATACTGCTGATTATTAACAATTACCTTGTTTTTCAGACGTGTTTGGCCCGTCTGCAGAGTGAGTTCAACTCTTCCCAGCTTCGACTAAAACAGCGGATCACAAACCTCGAAACCAACGTCACCACAGTGTGCACAGGCAGCGGCTTCCTGTCAGACGGAAACGAGAGTGTTTTCGGTGACGGTGTGCGCAGTGAAATCAACATCCGGCTCTGAAAGAGAGACTATGAAAATATGTGGGAATAGAACAAAGAATGTCACAAAATACTTACTGCGTTTTTTGTTAACCTGTTAAGCCCGAGAGACCCCGGTACCGGGGCCCTCCTGCAACATCTTGCAGGAAAGTGTCTGAGGGTATATTCATTTAATAAACTATGAATGTTTTATATCCATGTAACTCATCTAACTGATCTTTTCTTTTTTTTTTTTTTTTTTAAACCCCACAATGCTAACGCTGAGCCTCTGAATTAGCAACGAGCGAAAAATGCTAACAGATGACTGCACCGAAATTCACTCACAAAACCTTATTATTTATCTTTGCTGCACATCCAACCCATCGTTTCACATCGTGAGGTGACACAGAATCGAGGGGTACCCTTCATTATCACTCAATTATACGAACTCTTGGAGATAATAACAAGAACAGACATCAAAACATATGGCGCTAGGTAGCTAAAAACGCTAACATGGCTCACCTGTGTCGTAGTCTGGTCAAAAGTGGTCTTTAATGGTATTACAACGATAAAAACGCTGCTGAAGTTAATCCATAGGTTAATCCAAAGTGTCTGTGTCCCTTTGAAATTATTTCTGATCCATGAATCCATGAGCAATAAACCTGCTTTTCGGTTTTCAAATGTCAGAGCGAGAGATAGGTTCACTCTGGTGCAAAACTGTGTGTGCGAAGCCCCCACCTTTTTGTTTTACCATGTGTGTGAGTGGGGAGATTCCCCTTTGATTATATTGGCTCTAACGGTCAAAATCGACCAATGGGTTCCAGAGAAACGGTAAAACCCCCATTTCCACCTAAATCACCTCGGAGGTGGAGTTTTTTTTGCTAAACCTCTCTAAAAATGTCAAATGTCACTTGTTTTGCATCAATTCTGATACAGGGTACTTATTATATGTTGTAATTTAGATTCCTAAAGCTTTTAGTCTACCTTACCATCATCCAAGGGTAGTTTTCACTATAAGTAAAAAAGAATCTTTGGACGGACACTATAATTTACAGTTTTTTACTATGTCTGAATTTTCTTTAAAATAAAAAACATCTATATTGATTCTGACTCTTCTACATCCAACTCACAGGTTTATCATTACTTTGAGAAAAAAGATTATTAATTTAACCCTTTTAGAAGGGAAGATATGGTCATTTGTTCTGGGAATGTCATTTTCGAACCTGAGACCTGAAAAACAGGCTCAGGGCTAAACTGGTTAATTCGCAAAAATGTATGTACATAACTGTGTGCGTTTACGTATTACGTTAGTTACTTAACTTTTTTAAATCAAACATTTACAAGTTTACACAATTTCTTCAAAGGAGTATGAGAACATATCTGTGTACTGTTTAATGTATTCTAATGCTACTAAATGTATCACTGCTTTGTGTCTCAACTTTTAAACTGGAGGGAGAAGGGCTCTTTTTATTTAACATTTTGAATGGAACTTTGTGGGGATTTTTGGATGGGGGTGCATTTTTGTTAATTTTTTAATGAGTGGGGTTGGGGGGGATGAGTAATTAACTCAACATTCCTGTTCAATTGTTCAATACAATAATAAAAACTTGTTCTGTTCTACTTAAAAAAAATAAAATAAAATATCTGTTGAAATGTCATGTTTTTTTGTTTAATTTTGCATCGAATATTTCCAAAATTCCCCAGCTTAACTTCCCATGGAAACTTTCCGGAAATTTACCGGAAATGTTCCGCCCCTTTGCAACCCTATATGGAACTAGGGTGACCGGCTAAACTGGTTAATTCGCAAAAATGTATGTACATAAATGTGCATACAGCATTTTCAAGTAACGCTTTTCTAAAATCAGATTTATCCAATGGCTGTTGAGAAAGCATGCTGGTCAAGTGTTAACCAATGAGAGTAACTCACTCACACCCCCCCACGGCCCCGCCAAACAACAACAACGAAAGTCAGTCAATAGAGTGGCGAAGTCACTCCCCTTCCGGGGGAGCTCCATCAGACCTTATTTCGAAAAAATGATGTATTGAAGTCAATGGAGAGAGAAAGATTATCTTTCGATCCCTTTCGATTACTTTTCTTTATTAAGATACTAGATTGTTACTGCATTTTGACTTCACTTTCTGTCATTGTTTATTGGATGCTGTTGAATAAACCAAATGAAACAGAATAGAAATAGAGATTTTTTTCCGGGGGAGGGGGGGGGGGGGGGAGGGTGCTGTTGAGAGGGTGTCCCACATTGTCCCACACAAGCATACTCATTGTCCCACATTTGGTTTGTTGGGACCTGGTCACCCTATATGGAACACAATTTCTCATGCCTCAGGTGTCTTAAATTATGTATTTTTCCACTAGGGGGCAAAATATCGGGCAAAAAGTGGTACTTAGATGCATCAAAGCATTATAACTTGACAACATAAGTCCAGTGGATTCTTCTATTTATTCATCAGAATGTCTCATGCTACTAGAACAAATGTCTAACAAGTAAATTATGGTAATATAAACGGAAACATTTGAATAGTTTTCTCATATTTTTAAACGGTTTCTGTCTCTTTTTATATACTTTTCACTTCTTGTTAAAACCATTAATTGGTTCGAATTAGTGCGAATGCTGTTTACTATAGTTCTTCAAATCTTTAATCTACTTCTTATTATTATTATTATTTCAACCAATATTTTGCCATCGAATAACTTCAGCCTACTTTCAGCTACAGAAACCATTCAAATATCAAAAATATTCAGCCTTTTCAACACATGATGGGAAACTTTCAACTTTTTCAAAATATGTTATACTTTTTGAAATATTCAGCTTTTTAAACTCTTTTTTAACATGGAACTCAATGGGAGGAACCTTCAAATCCTATTTTAACTACAGCGTGCGCCAAATGCTACTCCATACACATACTTTCAGCTATAAAACTTGTTGTTCAAATTTTCATATCTTTTATACTTTTTGAGATATTAGTTCAGACCTTGGTAAAGAGGCCTTCTTCAAATTGTAACATGTGTGTAGTGTGTATTGCGCAGCTCGTTAAGTCTAGAATGCTTTGATCTCAAAACAGAGTGGAGGAGTGCTTGAAATTCGCCCAAAAAAATGTTTTAAACCAGCCATAATTCCCAAACCCTACACTCCAAAACCTCTTCTACGTTGAAAAAAATAAATAAGAAAAAATATTAAACAAAATGCCTCTTGAGGGCACTGCACATCTCCATGGAAACCTTTGATCTCTGGGCTCACGTACACAGGTGTTTAATAACGTCATCACCATGGTAACCTTTGATCTCTGGGCTTACACACACAGGTGTTTGTAAACATTAATTCACTGCTACTTACATTTAAAGGTCCCATGTCATGCTTTTCCGGTTATTACCCATCCCCTTGTGTGTTATGAAGGTTTGTATGCATGTAAACGGTCTGCAGAGTCAAAAACCCTCGAAGTACACCCTGGAGGGAGTAAAACTCTAACACAGAAAAGACCTCCCCAAAACGCCTCGTTGGAGATATCTCATTTTCTTCCTAGGTACTCTGACGTGGGGATACCCAGAGGCCACACCCTCTGCCAGCCTTTCACGAAACAAAGCTTCCCAAACCTTTCAGCGATTCATGCCGGATACGTACAGCGTAGGGCACTGAAGAACGATGCTGTTCCTACTTTGTTTGGACCAGCGGGAGATTCGGGTACACAACCTGTAAGTATTCATTGTCGGACAAGGTATCTACCACGACTGTTTAAATGGGTAAACGTTTTTCGTTGGGATCGTGGCAGGGGCGGATCTAGAAAAATATTCATAGGGTGGCAAGAGGGCGGCAGGAGAATTTCAGGGGTGGCATCCCCTGGCAGAAGTATATGCTGATTTAAATGCAGTCATATCAATCAATGTTAACTTGGAATGCCACAATATTTATTTTTAACTCAATAACATTTGGTGACATTATTGTGGCACATCAGTAAAGCCTTAAATATAAATATATAAGGTGGCAGACTTAATTTAATGAATTTTAACTGAACAATAACTGAATGAGTTTGTCTCACTCTTAGACCAGAAGGGGTACCAAATCTATGCAGACTGCTGCAATAAGTACATTAATTAACTGTCTCATCGATGTTTGTCTAAATTAATATGATACTATTAACAATCATATTATTCCTATCAGCTGTCAATCACTGTTATGATTCACATTTTCAGTGTTATTATCAGTGTTGTGCTAGTTACTGAAAACCAGTAACTAGTTACCATTACTCGTTACTTCATTTCAAAAGTAACTCAGTTACTGTGAACAGTAACGCATTAGTTACTTAAAAAAAGGGCTCCCATGAATGCCCTTATAGCCTTAATTTCAGTACTGTTATTGCATTGGAGAATAATACAATCTGTTGATCAAGAAATAGCAATAGTAGAAATAGCCTGCATGTGTTCTACAACATACCGTGCAATGGCTTTATCAACTTTTCCCTGGCAAGCAGTCCCTCGGTTAAAATCCAGCCGCTGTTGCTTAGGTGGAGTGGCATCGGATGAGTCTGGGTCTGTGGTATTATGGCGCATTTCCACTACAGCGCGGAGTCCCGTTTAAGAGGGCTGTGACGTCAGCGGCCCGCTTTTGGTTTCGTTTCCACTTGGCCTAGTACCGGCTAGCGGGTCCTAATTCACAGTTTTTCTGGCCCCATAAAATCGGGGTTCTAGGGCCAGGAACAACCAGGCTGTGACGTCACTCTCGACTGCTGATTGATCAGAGAGAATCGTCGCAATATATGTGACGCGTCGCAATATATGCGTAATATAATCGTAATATAATCGTATAATTGCATATATATATATATATATATATAGCGAAGCTTACAGCATTTTTATAAACAGCATTTTTGTGACTTCCGTAAGTGAAGATGTAGGAGAAAGTCGCACGGAGGAGGTCTCCCGGTTGCACTTTAACTTTAATATATCTCTGTAAACACCACAATTCATTCGGGAAAGTGACGGATTACAGTTATAACTTCAATTCAGTCGTGAAATTAGTGGTTCTAAATCTAAAGCGAGCAATACGCCGAACTGCCCAGTTACTCGTGGCGGTGCGACTCTTAGCTAGCAAAGTTGCTAAAATGGCGGCTGCAAACTCCGGCGCTAGCGACATACCGGACACCTTTTCAATGAGCCAGCTGGTTTCTGAACTGGAGAAGCAACGGGCCTCGACGACATGGAGAACCGGTCCCGTAGAGTCAATCTCCGGATAATAAATATTCCCGAGGGCAGTGAAAAAGGCCGGGACCCGACCGAGTTCATATCCGACCTGCTGATGGGAAGCCTCGGCCCCGATGTCCTCTCCAAACCCCCGGAGCTCGAGAGAGCACATCGCTCACGAGCTCCCAGACCTGGACCGGGAGGTAGACCCAGGTGATATGCTTTCATCGTTTTCAAGAGAGGGAGAAGGTGCTTCGTTGGACCAGACAACACGAGCTTAAGTACCGCGACACTTCGCTGCGAGTGTACCCAGACGTCAGCGCCATCACTGCAAAGAAACGAGCTGCTTTAATAATAATAATAATAATAATAACTGATATTTCTATAGCGCCTTTCAAGGGACCCAAGGTCGCTTTACAGGAATAGGGCAAGCACAAACAAAACAAAACAAACAAAGGTCAGACAGACAAAACAACAGATCGATTTAAGGGCCGAAAGCCTAGATAAACAGATGGGTCTTGAGGGCCCTTTTGAAGGTGTCCAGTGTGGGGATGTTGCAAATCTCCGCAGGGAGAGCGTTCCAGAGGGTGGGGGCTGCCACACTGAAGGCTCTGTCCCCGAAGGTTCTCAGTTTGGTGCGGGGGGTGGTGAGCAGGCCAGAGTCTGAAGACTGCAGGTTCCGGGGTGGGGCATGTGGGTGGAGGATGTCCGATAGGTACTGGGGGGCAAGGGCATGGAGGGACTTGTAGGTCAGGAGGAGGACTTTATAAGTTATGCGGAACTTTACCGGCAACCAGTGGAGGTGGATGAGGGTGGGAGTGATGTGCTGCCACGGCTTTGTGTGTGTGAGGACCCGAGCTGCACAGTTTTGGACATACTGGAGCCTGTCCGGGGTTTTGTTGGGAACCCCGAACAGGACACCATTGCAGTAGTCCAAGCGGGTGGTGACAAATGCATGCACCAGGGTCTCGGCAACCGACTCCGAGAGTGACGGTCGGAGTCTGGCAATGTTCCGCAGGTGGTAGAAAGCCGATTTGGTCACTGATTTGACATGGGAATGGTAGGAAAGGGTGGAGTCGAGGATCACACCCAGGTTGCGGGCTTCAGGAGATGGGGAGATGGAGCAGCCGTCGACCTCAAGGACGAAGTCACCAACCTTCTGGAGCAGGGCCTTGGGTGCCACAACCATGAGCTCTGTTTTACTGCTGTTCAGCTTCAGATAGTTTGAAGACATCCATGTCTTGATGTCATGCAGGCAGTTGATGAGAGACTGAGGGGGGAGCTGGGAGGATGGAGTGGTGCTGAGATACAGTTGGGTATCATCAGCGTAGCAGTGGAAGTTGAGTCCATGATGTCGGATGATCTGGCCGAGGGGGAGCATGTAAATGGTGAACAGGAGGGGGCCAAGTACAGAGCCCTGGGGTACACCGTGGTGGACTGGGGCCGGGGGTGAGTTTGAGCCACTGATGGAGACAAACTGTTTCCTGTTGTGGAGGTAGGATGTCAACCAGGACAGCGCTGTGCCAGTGACACCCAGGAGGTCTGAGAGGCGGGTGAGGAGGATGTTGTGAGAGATGGTGTCAAACGCTGCAGAGAGGTCCAGGAGGATGAGGATGCTGAGGCGGCCAGAGTCAGCAGCAATGAGGAGGTCGTTGGTGATCTTGATGAGGGCGGTCTCAGTGCTGTGTTGCTGTCTGAAGCCGGATTGGAAGGGCTCATAGAGCTCATGGTTGGACATGTACAGATGGAGTTGTACGGCGACCACTCTTTCCAGAGTTTTGCTGACGAAGGGAAGGTTGGAGATCGGCCGGTGGTTCTGGAGGTCGTCGGGGTCCAGGCCAGGTTTTTTGAGTATGGGGGTGACTGAGGCCATTTTGAAGCTGGTGGGGACTATACCAGAAGCCAGAGAAGCGTTGATAATGACCACCATGTAGGGACAGAGGGTGGGTAGGCAGTCCTTGACCAGGGCTGTGGGCATGGGGTCCAGGGAGCAGGTGCAGGTCTTGGCCGAGCTGACCAGTTTGGCCACTTGGAGAGCATCCACAGGGGAGAAGGAGGAGAGGTTGGAGTGGGAGAGGCGCGGCGCTTGAGGTGCGTTACCAGGTGCCTGAGGTGCAGGTAGGGGGGAAGGGCCAGTCACCAGGAGCTGCCGATAGATGTCCTCGACTTTCGCCTGGAAGAAGTCGAGAAATTTGGAGCACAGATCGGGAGCCCCTGAGGGCTGGGGGGCGTCAGGGTGGAGAACAGTCTTCTGGGGTTGCTTTGCTGAGTACCAATGAGACGGGAGTATTAGTGTGTCTTGGCATGGGAGAGAGCTTCCTTGTATGTTTTTATATGCTCAAGAAAGGCCAGGAGGTGGACTGTGAGGCCAGTTTTTTTGGAGAGCCTCTCCAGCTGGCGTCCAGAGGCCTTCAAACGGCGGAGTTCAGTGGTGAACCAGGGGGCAGGGCGGGTGAAAGAAACAGTCCGTGTTTTAATGGGGGCGAGAGCGTTGAGACTGAGGGATAGGGCAGTGTTGTAGTGGGCTACCAGGCCATCCACAGTGGAGTCGGAGGGACCCGAGGCCATGTGGGTAGCTATCAGGTCGGATAGGGCTGGTGCACTCACAGTCTTGATGTTCCTAAACGTAATGGTACGTTTGGGATGCTGCCTGGGCAGAGAGACCGGAACAGTGAAGAGGATGGCGTGATGGTCAGATACAGCCAGGTCGAGGCGCTGTAGGTCGGGGGGCGGAGAGCCGGTAGAGCACACCAGATCCAGCGTGTGGCCTTTGATGTGGGTGGGGCCCTGGACATGTTGCTTGATGCTAAAGCAGTCCAAAAGTGAGAGGAATTCAGCAGCGAATGTGCAGTTACTGGAGTCCACGTGGATGTTAAAATCACCGAGCAGGAAAGTTGATGGAGACATGGAGCAGAGAGAGGTGAGTAACTCAGACAGCTCAGACAGGAAGGTAGTGGAAGCTTTAGGTGGGCGGTAAATGAGGGCAACCTGGAGCGGAGCAGACCCGGCCAGTTCGAAGACAACACACTCAAATGAGGTGGTAGTAGGTACTGGGAGTTCTTGAACCAGAATGCCAGCTCGGTGGATAACAGCCAATCCACCGCCACGACCCAGGGAGCGGGGCTTCTGGATGTACAAATAGCCTGGGGGTGTAGCTTGATTGAGTGTCACAAAGTCCTGCTGACTTTGCCATGTCTCTGTTAAGCATAGGATGTCAATGCTTCTGTCAGTGATAATGTCGTGGATGAGTAGTGCTTTGTTGTTGAGGGAGCGGGTATTCTGCAACATAAATGTCACGTAGTTGTTCATAGCTACTGGGGGGGGGGAGAAACCAGCACACTGTCAGCACAGGCCAGGGACCTCAGGTAGATAGAGCGAACGGGAGGTTTGGTCGGATGACGTCGTTTGTTGTGATGATGATATCGCCGTGCGACAGACCGTCTGTCAGAAACAACGGCAGGGATAGGAGTTTCGGAGTAGGAAAACTTGCATCTGGATGCCCTGTGTATGTAGCGGGGACGACGCAGAAGCCCAAGGGATTTGATAACGGCGAGGCAGTCGGGGATAGTGTGGTAGAAAAAGTTACAAAGTTCCAGCGTGGAGTAATGGAGCAGCATCACGAGAAGAGCGGCGAGCCATCTAGCAGCTAGCACCATTAGCCCTGCAGAAACCGGACCTCGAACCTCGGCAGCAGTGATGAAAAACAGCCCAGTTGGAATGGCCGGACTTGAGGGAGAGTTCGTGGATAGTCCTGGGAGTGTGGCAGAGAGGAGCCCAGTCGGAGAAATCCGGAACGGAGACTATACTGATAGCAGAGCGTGATGGTGAGCTCGTTTTGCTAATAGCAAGATGGCAGAGGCTAAGAGCTATGAGTCGGCATGAAGAGCGGCGAAAAACACGCCTGCGTCCCCTCAATGCTGACCATTGCTTGCTTGATTTCAACAAAATCAAGCAAGCCCTCTACCAGAAAGGAGTGAAATTTAGGCTTCTCTTCCCCGCTCGCTTGCAAGTCTCGTTTGAGGATGGAACGTTCACTTTTGAGACTCCGGAGGACGCGTACGCATTCTACAACGAGTGGGTGATGGGCAAAGAGTAGGGGGCAGTATGGTGTTCCTGGCGGCCACCCTCTACTGAGGGTTTCTCCAAAAACTGTATTCCTCCGTCTGCTTGGAGGAAGCCGTCTGCTCCTGCTACTGCATGCTGCCCCGTGGACTCACTGCTATGCGGTCACCTTGAACGAGCGCCGTGGTGACCATGGAAACGGGTCGGCGCGTGAGTTGTGCTTACTCTCAGTATGTTCCGGGAGCGACGTGTATAGACTCCATGTATTTTTCTTTGTTACGATGGGGACTTTGTTTACTTCCAATTGCACGGTGTGGTCGCCGCATGTGATTTTATCACCATTTTTTCTGTTCTGATTACGATGGTAAACATGTTATGTTTGTTTCAATGAGACGGTTAGGCTATCCTATATCAGGCACTTTATTTAATTATTACTATTATTACCTCTTTTTGTTTGCTTTTATCTCTGTGCGATATGCTATCCTGCAGTAGAGTTTCTTAAGTGGGATGTTTTTTGAGGTAATTGTTTAGGCAAACTTATTGACGGCTTGTTTAAAGGTGAGGTGTTGCTTCACTGTAATCATATATGTTCTTTAAAATGTCGGATATTTTTTATTTATTTTTTTCATATTGTTTAACTGGTTGACCTCTGAGTAAGAGTAGGTTATGGAAGCAGAAAGGGATACCCTGTTGGGAGTGAAGATGTGGTCGCGCTTGGTTTGTATAAGGGAATGGGGGTGGGAGGGTTGTTGATTATTGTTATTTTTTTTGTATTTTTTTTTTTTGTATGTGTGTTTTTCTTGTTATGTGTTTTTGTTTTGCTTTCTCCCCTTTTCCTTTGGCTCGGGAGTCACATCAGCCATGGGAGAGTTAGTGCCCCTCGTCTCCTTATGATATGATGACTCAGGGTAAGAATCTTCGCTTTATCTCCTGGAACCTGAAGGGTGCCAACCAGCCCATCAAACGTAATAAGGTAATGACTAATTTAAAGCAACTTAGGGGTGATATTTTGTTTTTACAAGAAACCCACCTTCGTTCCTCAGAGATTGGCCTTCTCAAGCGACCTTGGATAAGGGATGTATTTCACTTTAAATTCCCAGTTAGGGCAAGAGGTGCGGCTATCCTTATACACAAGAATGTTCCATTTGAGTTATCAAACTCCATTGAGGACCCAAATGGTCAATTTGTAATTATTTCTGGTAGACTGTGTAGTATGCCAGTGGTTATGGCCTGTGCTTATGCTCCAACATGGGATGATGATACATTTATTAAACGTTTTTTCACCTCACTCCCTAAAGTTGATGACCACTACTTAATTATCGGCGGCGATTTCAATTTAACTCAAAACCCCTCCTCTAAGCCTCTGGCGTTATCCAAGTCAGCTAAAGTCCTTGACACATATAAATCTAGTTTAGGTTAATTCGACCCATGGAGAGCTAAATCCCATTCAGTCGAAGCCTTTTCATTTTTTTCATACGTCCATCATTTGTACTCTCGGATAGATTTTTCTCTCTTGGATAATTACTTTCGATCAGAGGTCCACTCATGTGATTACCATAGCATTGTTATCTCAGACTATGCCCCCGTATCTATTGATATTAGCTTTACTAGTCGGGTCCCCTCATCCAGACAATGGAGACTTAACTCCTCCCTACTAGCCCGCACTTCCTTTAAAGAATTCCTCCATAAGCAGATCTTGTTCTTTGATACTAATGATTCTCCAGAGATCTCTAGACGCACGCTATGGGAAGCATGCAAGGCGTTTATGCGTGGCCAAATCATCTCCTATGTCTCAAACCTAAGGAAGGCAGAAAGGCGAGAGTCGGAGTCCGATCTTTATCAAGGAAGTACAGGAGGCAATTATGTCACTTCAGAACGGTAAAACTCCAGGCCCTGGCGGGTTTTCTGTTGAATTTTTGAAGTTACTCCCTGGCACAATTGCACCAGCCCTCCAGAGAATGTATAATGAGTCTTTTGCTGAGGGCCGCCTGCCTCCCACCCTGTCGGTGGGAGGCAGCTATGTGTGGTAGCTATAGGCCCATCTCCCTCTTAAATGTTGACCTAAAGATCCTGTCAAAGATCCTAGCCCAACGCCTACAACGGGTCCTACCAAGTATAATATCTACTGACCAAACAGGTTTCATACTTGGAAGACACTCGTTTCATAACACAAGGAGGCTCTTGAATATCATTGGCTTCTAGTTCATGCAGTCCGGAATTGATTATTTCACTAGATGCGGGGAAGGCCTTCGACAGGGTGGAATGGAGCTTCCTTTTTTTTGTGTTGCAGAAATTTGGTTTCAATTCAGAATTGATATCTTGGGTCAAATTGCTTTATGCCTACCCAGTCGCCTCAGTCCACACAAACGGTCTCCAGTCTGCCCCATTTCCCCTTTATAGAGGTACCAGACAGGGCTGCCCTCTCTCCCCCCTCTTATTTGCCATAGCTATTGAGCCTTTAGCAATCTGGCTGCGTCAGGAGGGTGGGTTTGAGGGCATCACCAGAGCTGGGAAAGTTCATAAATTATCATTATACGCCGACGACCTCCTTTTATACATGTCTAATCCAGCTGCCTCTCTTCCCGTGGTTCTAGATATCCTCGACAAATGTGGGTCCTATTCAGGCTATAAACTTAACCTCGACAAGAGCGAAGTTTTCCCCATCAATTCTACAGCTAAAAGTATACCCCCAGCTTTTTTCCCTTTCAAATATTCTACAGACGGGTTTAAATATTTGGGGGTGCATATTACCGACTCAATTGATCGCCTTTTCTCAAAACATTTCTCGCCTCTCCTTGAGAGGTGTAAACTGGACTTTGTCAGATTGTCTGCATTCCCATTATCCCTAGTGGGTCGTGTTAATTTGGTTAAAATGGTTGTTTTACCCAAGTTTCTATATCTTTTCTCACATATCCCCATCCTTATTAAGAAGTCTTTTTTCAAATTGCTCGATCAACTAATAAGCTCTTTCCTCTGGGGCAAAAAAAATCCATGCATCAGAAGATCAGTGCTACAGCTCCCAAGGGCTCTTGGAGGCTTGGCATTGCCCAATCTCCTACACTATTACTGGTTCTGTAATATTCATAAACTTTTATACTGGTTTAACAATGCTGCAGACGGCTTACGCCCCACGTGGGTGGATATGGAACTTGCATCGTCTAACTCTCTCTTCACTCCCTGGTTTGCTCCCAACTCCCTGTCTACCTCCAACTTCACCTCAAATCCAGTGGTAACTAACACCATTATAATTTGGATTCAATTTAGGAAGAGCCTAGGCCTCCATAGGGCCTCAGATCTCTCCCCCATTGTAAATAACCACCTATTCCTGGCCTCTTGCACCGATATGGCCTTTCGGACTTGGTTTGACAAAGGGTTAACCACATTTAGGGACCTCTATAACCAGGGTACTTTTATGTCCTTCCCTGAGCTCTCGAAGAAATTCGACCTGCCTAGACAAGGCATTTTGTCCAGAATCAGAACCCCAAATTCCCGAGTCGTCCCCCAGAAACCCTGGTTGACTTGTTAGTGGCGCTTGATCCCGAACAAAAGCGGCTAATTTCTAGCATTTACAGCCTTATCAGTTCTGCTATTGACAGCCCGGCAACCAGCCCCAGGGATTCTTGGGAGCAGGAGCTTGGAATCACACTGCCCGATGATTATTGGCAACAAGTTTTACGGTTGGTTCACTCCTCTTCAATCTGTGCAAGGCACGGCCTCCTACAGTGTAAAGTGGTGCACAAAGTTCACTCCACTAACTTGAGGCTATCTCGGATTTACCCCAATGTAACTGACTCTTGTAATAGGTGCAAACAATCCCCAGCCAACCATTCCCATATGTTCTTTCTCTGCCCTAGGCTCACCACATTCTGGTCCGATGTCTTCAAAACTCTTAGCACAGCATATAATACTACTATCCTTTCAGATCCTTTCTTGGTCTTGTTTGGTGCCCCCCTGCAGCCTGTCACCTCTAAAGTTATACAGACTGTTCTAGCCTTTGCCACCCTGTTAGCCAGGCGACTTATACTCCTCAATTGGAAACACGCTCAACCTCCATCTCATAGTAGGTGGGTGAAAGAAACGTTACTGTCCATTAGACTCGAAAAGCTTAGGTTTTCCCTCAACTGCTCATTAAGTTCTTTTGAAAAAACGTGAGAACCTTTCTTAAATCATATTGAATCTCTGACATCCCTGCCTGACTGTGACGACTGAGCCCCCCCCCCCCCCTTTTTTATTTTATTTTAATTTATTTTTTCCATACTTATGTATTTGTTGTATGTATTTTGTACTGTTTACATGTTGTGTACTGAGAAGTGTTCTCCTTTGGGTGGGATTGTGGGATTGTGGAAGGGATAAAATGACGGGGAAAAATGGAAGTTCTCTGTGACACTGCTCTGTTGTTTTGTTGGTCTAATTGCTTCCAATAAAGAAAGTCGTTAACAGAGGATCAACAAAAATGGCAAAGAAAAGCACACCGTGGTCCGCCGAGGAAGTTACGACGTTTCTACACTTTATTGCAGATGACAAGATCCAGCGGGAGCTCGACGGGACAACTCGCAATATGAAAGTATTTCAGGAGGTCTCTACACTGATGTGCGGAAGCGGTTACTCGAGGACTGTCTTGCAGTGTAGGGAAAAACTGAAAAAGATGAAGAGTGAGTATCGCGTAGTGAAGGACAACAACAACAACACGAGTGGTGCCAGTAGGAAAAACTGGAAGTGGTTTGACCTAATGGACACCATTTACGGCCATAGACCGGCTAGCGTTGGGAGGGAGGGAGGTCTAGACTCAGCAACGGCGTTACTGGAGGCTCTGCATGGTAAGTTGTTGCTAACACTCTGTTATTTGCTTGAAAGCGTTGTTGTGTCCCTATCTGTTCTAAAGCTCACTTCTAACAAAGAAGTCTATTTTATCCTTACATTTATGTTCGACAACCCATGCTTGTATGGAGCACCGAATGCTAGCTAGCTAGGCAGATATCATTAGCTAGAGCTATTGTTTACACTGCGTTACTATAGATACTACCCCAGTTCCTAAACTGTAATGGAGACGCGCCATAAAGTGAGCCAGTCCTAACGAGCGAGCCAGTCCTAACGAGCGAGGCCGTGTAGTGGAAACGCGCCATTAGCTACTAGCTTCGTCCCAGCATGTTGTTTCTGCAGATGTTTCAACAGATTTGAATTGCTGTTTTGGGCAGTAGATAAAATATTTGACCCGCCAAGACACAACTTACATTTAACTAAAACGTTCTTTTCTTTGTGCTCGACAAAAGTGAAATAGTGAGAATATCTCCAGGCGGAGAAACTCGACTTGAGCTCCGCCGCCGCCATGATAGTCTTGTTAGTAAACACAAACACGCCCACAGCGCGTCTCCGCATGTGACAAAGGAAGTATCTAAGTACATTTTCTCAAGTACTGTACTTAAGTACAGTTCTCATCTCTGTTCGCCTCGCTGTTGGCGCCGCTCACCAACGTCTGAGAGCCGAGACTATATAAAAAAAATAACGGAGTAACGCACCATGTAGTAATGGTAACTGAGTTACTGAATTTAAAAAATAATGCGTTAGAGTACTAATTACTGCCCAAAATAACGGCATTACAGTAACGCATTACTTTGTAACGCGTTAGTCCCAACACTGGTTATTATTAAATAAACTATATTTTTTGGAGGAGTTAATGATGAATGTTCCTCAAGATGCTTGCTCACCCTCCTTCAAATTTGAAAGACAAGTAATTACTATCATACATCAAAAGATTCAAAGGAACAGTTCAGCGCCCCACAACTTCATTGCAAACAGTTACAACCGTGGCTTTACATCAGAAAGAACAAACATTAAAGAAGTGACTAACTGCATCAGTAGGTAAGGTAGGTAAGGGCTTTCCACTGGATTTTTTAATCCAGTGGAAAGCCCTTACCTACTGGCCTAGTTAAATCAAAGTGGTTACTTTCTTTTGGCTGGGCAGTGAAGTTTTTTGACTTTCTTTGGACTTAAAACTGTTTTTTGGGAGCAGAAAAAATATATATTTACAGACGTAAGGTCATCATCTTAACAGTTTATTATGCTCATCGAGTCATCCGTGAGCAGAGCATCAAGTTGGCATGCCTATAACAGCTGAATGCGGCGATTGCCATCTTGTTCAGCAAAACGCCTCACAAACTTATTAAGATTTAAAGCTATGGTGCGTTTTGATTCAATGCTGAGTACAGCCTGAAGAACATATCGAGGATTAAAAAACTAATTTCACAACAGGACTTAGAAAAGCTTGTCCATGCTTGTATCTTTAGTAGACTCTTTGCTTTGTAATGCCTGTTGTGAAATGCCATTATGTATGTGGTTTTACTGTATGTATTACTAAAAAGTCTTTTAATTTGTTTTGTAAAGCACTTTGAATTGTCGCGTATAGAAAAGTGCTATATAAATAAACTTGCCTTGCATTACAGCCAAACTTGACAGGCTCTTCTCTGTCATTGTAGACTGCAAATACCTCATTCCTTCCGTCTACTTGGACCCAAATGCTTCTCGTTTTGCGCTGTCCCCCCGTTCAAATGAAATCGCCGCCAATCATATTTCCAGGCTCGCGCCAGGGACGGGGGAGGGGTTACAAGGCTCTTGTCTTGTGCTGCATTCACTTGCACTCGGACATTAAAGATTTTCTCTCATAAATGTCCGATGAGCAAGGCATTTCTCTGAGGTGGCAGCTGCCACCCCGTGCCACCCCGTAGAACCGCCACTGGATCGCGGAGAAATGCTCTCCGCAGACCCATGCTCTCCGCAGACCCATGCTCACAGCGTTATAAACCTTTTTCTTACTCAATATCAAGCCACACTTATTGTTTTTACTTCGGCTGTGAGTGTTTGTGTGTGCTCAGGATGAGTTTAGCTTGTTCTCGCTGTATCGACAACACGGAAGCCTGTATGCTCCTCGCAGCAGTTCGCAGCAGCTGGGAGCAGCCCGACCAATCAGAGCACACTGGCCTCACAGGGAGGGGGGGGGGGGAGCTCCAACAAGCCATTTAGGACTGAGAGTGAATACTGGTGAATACACATACTTTACAGAGATGCTGTATGAGAAACCAATGTGATTTTGGAAAATTGCACGGCATAAATCTATTATAGTAGATCTCAACAATGGAATTATGATCAGTAGAAATGGCCATGACATGGGACATTTAATATCTAACTCCTTCAGCCTACTTTCAGCTGCAGAAACCATTCAACTATTACATTATTCAGCTGTTTCAGGACATTGAGGCTATACATTTAGTTGTTTATACCTTTTTAAAAAAAAATTATTTTAAATATTAAACTTCTTCACTATTTTTCCTACTCTTCCAGTTTAACATTTCACTTTCAAGTTTCCAAGAAAGTCATTGCAATGCATTTGAGCTTTAACAATTTTGATTCAAATCATTTCACTTTTCTGCATTTCTCCGCTTCAGTTCAGCAACACACTTACTTGGTTTTTGTAGCTAAAAGCAGCTACAGAGACCATTCAACTAATAACATATTCAGCTTTTTCTGCATTTTCAGCTAAATTCAGCAACAAATGTACACAGTTTACAGCATTTGCACGCATTTTCAGCAGGAAATGCATTTTCTAGTTGTTAGTAATATACTGTATCAGCAGATTCGTGAAAATACTATTAAATACTACCTCTTAAATGGAACATTTATTTTGAGCATTAATTAATTACTTTGAATAACGCTACATCAGTGTATGTGTGTGTGTGTGTGTGTGTGTGTGTGTGTGTGTGTGTGTGTGTGTGTGTGTGTGTGTGTGTGTGTGTGTGTGTGTGTGTGTGTGTGTGTGTGTGTGTGTGTGTGTGTGTGTGTGTGTGTGTGTGTGTGTGTGTGTGTGTGTGTGTGTGTGTGTGTGTGTGTGTGTGTGTGTGTGTGTGTGTGTGTGTACACATGTGAATTTCCATAACAACTCCCTCTAATGTGGCTAGTAGGGGTGTAACGGTTCACAAACATTTCGGTTCGGTACGTACCTCGGTTTTTTGGTCACGGTTCGGTTCGGTACGTTTTCGGTACAGCAGAATTTTTTTTTCACAAAACAAAACATATATATATATATTTTTTTATTATTATTAAACTGTGAATAATGTATTGACTCAAATAAATACAAAATATAATAAAATAAACATTAAGGTGCAGCATTTCGATGAACTGAAATAATCTGTATTTGAACTTTACTGTACAAGTACTCACAAAACATAAACTATTAGTTTTGGGTTTTTAATTATTATTAAACTGTGAATATTCACTCAAATAAATACAAAATATAATCAAATGAACATTAAGGTGCAGCATTTCGATGAACTGAAATTATCTGTATTTGAACTGTACTGTACTAGTACCTAAGCAGCCAGCTTGACATTAGGACTTGCTTGTCATTGTATTTTCATGTTGTTTAAAGAAAAATGAACTTTTCCACATTGCTTGCCGAAAGGGAAGATCAGCTGGCACTAGCAATGTCTCCTGCTGTGGAGAAAACCCTCTCGCTGGGGACAGAGGTAGCAGATACAGCCAGGTAGCGCTTTGCTAACATGGCAACATAAGGATATTTGGCGTTTGTCATAGCTTTGGCTCGGTCTGAACTTTTTGCGAGTGGTGGAGGCTAAATGCTAGCGGGAGTTGGGTTTACACTTCAGTCTTTTTCTTTTGGTACCGGTGATATTCACGTTCGGGTGATGCCTTTTCAAGAGTGTGCAAGTTTGATGTATTGCCAGCCGCGTAACCAATGTTAGTTGAACAATGCCGACAAACAGCTTTGGTTTGGTCCACCTGTCTTTGTCCGTCATCCTTGTACGTAACTGCGAAACCAAAATGTTCCCAAACCAGAGACTTCAATGATGCTGGAGGATTTTCGAGCTCAACTTTATCTGCGTTCGCCATTAATTTTCGACAGTTCCTCAAATTACTGACTACATATGAACGCATCCCTCTGACCAGCTCGTCCAATGAAATGACTTGCTCGCTCTGACGCGTTGAACACAATGGGAGCAAATGACTCTGAATGCTGCGACGCAGCACCTGAGATTACTTCCAAGAAGTTGTTCACGTTCTCAATTTTTTACGTTTAACGTTATATTCGTTCGGTACACTTCGGTACACTTCGGTACACACGTGTACCGATCCGAAGGGCCCGTACCGAATAATTTCGGTACGGGTACGTGTACCGTTACACCCCTAGTGGCTAGTGCTCTGCAGCCATGTCAGTAAGTGACGAGGGACCAAAGTTCAACATCACATGACGACAAGAATTCAGGAAGTGATTTTTAAGGAACTCGTGGAAAGTGTGTTAAATCACTGTGTAAAAAAGATAGAAACAATCTGCTTCTCTTATTTTCACATCGTCTTTGTGTTATGTCCCACTCTGATCCCCGCATTGTGCATGTTTATTTCCCTATCCCTAGCATCTAGTTCTCATTTCCCTTTTTTAGGAGTGTGTGATACAGTGTGTGTAGATAATCTTTTCTCTCAGTGTTTGCCCTTTATCTCCCGGTCCCAGTTTGATCTTTGTAAATTAGATCATGAGAGATAGAACACAATGGTAATTCGTTTTTTTGCCCTTCATTAGGATCCTGTGTTTATTGTGTTTGATATATCAGTATATTGGACGTATATGTGTATGTGTATATATCTGTATGTATGAATGTGTGTGCATGTAGGTGTGTGTTTCAGACATGGGGATCAGCGTTGTGTTGGGTCTGATGCTGGCAGCCAGTGTGACACCTGTGTTTGCTGCATCACAGACGTTTAATCGGATATCTTTTTTAATTGAATTCTGTCTGTTGATGAATGTCACAAAGAGAGTAGTGTTCTTTTTTAAAAACCATAGAAAGCACATATAAAACATAAAAAATGCTACATTTTTTTTAAATGTAAATTTTTTTCTACAATTCTTTTTCTTTTCTCAGTGAACTTTTATCCTCACACAACTTTTGTATCACCTGTTCTTAAGTCATAAACACAAAAAACCAAAACAATTTAGATCTTACTTTAAAAATGGATCCCCAGAATATTTGTTCGTACTTGCTTCTTTGTGCTTCCGTACAGTTATGGTAAGCTTGCTAATTCCAACTACTTTAGTGCGGTGCATTAGTAGTAGCCTACTATTACTTACTTTGAATATCTTTCGGAGACTCCATAATCCACTGAAAGGTTTTCTGCAATTAACACTTCAATTTCTGTTTCCACATACTTACTTTAAGCAAGAGAATGCTCCGGTTTTGTGACAAAATTAACATGTGATCCCTCCGACCATGTGACGTAGGCCTACTTCGTCTCACTGGAATATTAACGGTCAGATTGAATACAAAATCAACCTCATTTATCCGGCCAATGACGGGAGAGTTTTGAAAGTGACAAAACAATGTTCCATACATTTAAAAACACTTAAACAATTAAACAATGTTTACCCAGGATTCAGGCACCTTCCCTGGCTTGTAAAGTGCGGTGATGAGCCCTGGAAGTATCATACTATTTTAAACAACTTTTCCCCGCCTTTCAAACACTTATTTCTGCCTTAAAAAGTCAGGTTTTGCACAGCCTGCTCTCTGGGTACACTCTGCCTTTATTTACACCACTTTCCCCCGCCTTTCAAACACATTTCCTGGGTTGAAAAGTCAGGTGCTGCAGCCTGGTTCTCTCCCAGTACTGGGTACTAGTTTGTTTGTTTGTTTGTTTGTTTGTTTGTTTGTTTATTTATTTATTTAAAGGACAGTGCACATTAATTCACATTGCTGTAAATGAGCCAGTATTAGCCAGCAGGCTAATTTTCAACTGTTGTCCTTGGCAAGATGTTAAATGACCACAACAAGACTAGAAAATAAAAACATAATTAAATAGAGTACAGCAGACAACATCAGTACAACAATAAATAAATAGCAGTACAACAATAAATAGGAACAGCAGTACAACAATAGAGAGGAACAAACAAACATGCAAACAGATGAAATATCATCATACCTTGATACAGTTAAAAGTGTTCACATTTTTGATTGTTTAAAAGCCAGTTCTTATGATTGTGGTTAAATGTATGAGGTGTTATTCCTTATCTGTTTTGGTATTGTGTTCCAGAGTGTTGATGCCCTCACAGAGAAACAGTGTTTACCAAAGGAAATGGACCTAAGAGGGACTACACAGTCCCCTCTTACGGCCCATATACACGACAGCGTCGACAGCGTCGACAGCGTCGACAGCGTCGAAAGCTCCAATCTGCCCATTCACTTTCAATGGGGTGACGTCACGTAGCCGCGCTTTTTCGCCGAACTGAATTGTGGGTAGCAGAGCGGTCCGTCTCAGGCGTCTCAGGCGACAGAAGTTGAACAATGTTCAACTTCTGTCGCCTGAGACGCCGGAGTAGCCAGCGCCAGCCAATCAAATCCCGTTTCCCAAAATCTGACAGCTGAAGCCGTAGCCAATCAAACCGCGTCTAAGCTGGGAGAGATATCCCGCCGTTCATTTCTATATTTCAAAAAAAGTCGGAGGAGAAACTAACTATCGCTGTAGCAAATCACCCGGTTTTGTATGACCAGACCCTCTTCACCTACCGGGATACACACCGGAGCAACCAGGCATGGAGGGAGGTGGCAGAGACAGTGGGTGAAACTGGTAGGTTTTCGCCTGTTTGGGGAGTTTATATATATATTGCTCCCATACAATCCCCGGGGTTTTTTGCTTTGTATGTCGGGGGCGGGAGATTCATGTGATTGGTTGTTGGCCGTGTTGCTTGAATAAAATCCCCAAGCTCCAGACACGCCCAGCTCCAAGCTATTTTTGAAGCTGTAGTGTGGACGCTCCGTTAGGGTAGACCTTGTGGTTCTGCTGTTTGAGTTTTTCTGCTGTATAAAAGTGCAGAGTGGTGGGGGTTCCTTGCCGTTTACAATTTTAAAAATGAGACATGCATCAGTGTGTTTTAAAAGATTTTGCAATGGTGGTATAGCTTAGGTTTTCTGTCCAACACTTTGAGAGCTTGTTTGTGAAGTGACAGGATAGGCCTTAATGTTGTGCTATTCGCCTGGGTCCAGCTGGTCATACAGTATGTTAGGTGGGGAAGGATCATGGCAGTCATGTAGAGTTTTGCTACAGGTGTTGTCAAACAGTTCCTTATATATCTAAAGTTTGCTAAATTGTATTTAGTTATTTGCATTACCTTTCTCACTTGTTTTTTGAAGGATAGAGTAGTGTCAAGGATAATGCCTAGATATTTAAAATGTGTAACTGTTTGAATGACCTCCCCAGACACATAGACCTTGGGTTCACAGTGTGATACAGTGTTGGTATTGCTAAAAAACATACAGACTGTCTTCTTAACATTCAGATATAGCTGTGAGTCAGTAAGCCATTGATTTACATGAACCATTGCATCATTTAATTTGGCCGCAGCTTGGGCCTTGGTTTTTGCATGGACATAAATCTGAAGAACCAGCACCTTACCGTGATAGAGAGGTTTGTGTGCCCTGATGAACCTGGGGGCTGTGTTGTCTGGAACCTTGTGTTCCTGGTAGGGTCTCCCATGGCAAATTGGTCTCAGGCAAGGGGCCAGACTAAGATTGGTTCAAAAGACCTCATGAAAGACGACACAAGAAGTGAGGATACCCGGCCCGGAGGAAGCCCGGGGTCCCTTTCTGGAGCCAGGCCCAGAAGGAGGACTCGTCTGCGAGCGTCTGGTGGCCGGGCTTGCCACGGAGCCTGGCCCGGCCCAGCCCGAAAAGGCAACGTGGGCAACACCTCCGCTTCTCCGTCCCGCGGGCCCACCACCTACGGGAAACAGCGATGGGGTCGGGTGCGCTGCCAGAAGGGTGGCAGTGAAAGCGGAGGGTCTCGACGGACCAGACTCGGGCGACAGAAGCTGGCTTTGGGGACGTGGAACGTCACCTCTCTGGGGGGGAAGGAGCCGGAGCTTGTGCGGGAGGTGGAGCATTACCAGTTGGATCTGGTTGGGCTCACCTCTACGCACAGCGTCAGCTCTGGAACCTTACTTCTGGATAGGGGTTGGACTCTATTCTTCTCCGGAGTTTCTCAAGGTGTGAGGCGCCGGGCGGGTGTGGGGATACTCACAAGTCCCCGGTTAGGTGCTTCGTTGTTGGAGTTTACCCCAGTGGACGAGAGGGTCGCCTCCCTACGCCTGCGGGTTATGGGGGGGAAAACTCTGACTGTTGTGTGTGC
The DNA here is from genome assembly GCF_902827115.2 of Pseudochaenichthys georgianus. Classification (NCBI taxonomy): domain Eukaryota; kingdom Metazoa; phylum Chordata; class Actinopteri; order Perciformes; family Channichthyidae; genus Pseudochaenichthys; species Pseudochaenichthys georgianus. Next base: position 35,838,071 of record NC_047512.1, read on the forward strand.
TTATGCATCCAACAGCAGTTCAGAGTATACGGCCTTCTTGGAGACCCTGGAAAGAGTCCTGTATGGGGCTCCTGAAGGGGACTCTTTAATCTTGCTGGGAGACTTCAACGCACATATGGGCAATGATGGAGACACTTGGAGGGGCGTGATTGGGAGGAACGGCCCCCCTGATCTGAACCGGAGTGGTGGTTTGTTACTGGACTTCTGTGCTAGTCATGGATTGGCCATAACAAACACCATGTTCGAACATAAGGATGCTCATAAGTGTACGTGGTACCAGAGCACCCTAGGCAGAAGGTCCATGATCGATTTCGTTATCGTATCATCGGACCTGAGGCCGTATGTTTTGGACACTCGGGTAAAGAGAGGGGCGGAGTTGTCAACTGATCAACATCTGGTGGTGAGTTGGGTCGAGTGGCGGGGGAAGCCTCTGGATAGACCTGGTAAGCCCAAACGTGTAGTTCGGGTGAACTGGGAACGTCTGGAGGAGGCCCAAGTTCAGGAGGCCTTCAACTCACACCTCCGGCGGAGCTTTTCGGGCATTCCTGTGGAGGTTGTGGACATTGAACCAGAGTGGTCGGTGTTCAAAGCCTCTACTGCCGAAGCCGGGGTGGGGAGCTGTGGTCTCAAGGTCCTAGGTGCCTCAAGGGGCGGTAACCCTCGAACCTCCTGGTGGACACCGGTGGTCAGGGAAGCCGTCCGACTGAAGAAGGAGGCCTTCAGGGATTTGTTATCCCGGGGGACTCCCGAGGCAGTTGCAAGGTACCGACAGGCCCGAAGGGCAGCAGCCTCATATGTGGCCGAGGCAAAGCAGCGGGTGTGGGAGAAGTTTGGAGACATGGAGAAGGACTTTCGGGCAGCACCAAAGTTGTTCTGGAAAACTGTCCGACACCTCAGGAGGGGGAAGCAGGGAACCATCCAAGCTGTGTACAGTAAGGATGGGACGTTGTTGACCTCAACTGATGGAGTGTTAGGGCGTTGGAAGGAACACTTTGAGGAACTCCTGAACCCGACAACTCCGCCCTCTATGTTAGAGGCAGAGCTGGAGTATGACGGGGGATCAACACCAATCTCCCGGGGGGAGGTCACTGAGGTCGTCAAACAACTCCACAGTGGCAAAGCCCCGGGGGTGGATGAGATGCGCCCAGAAATGCTGAAGGCTCTGGGTGTTGAGGGACTGTCATGGTTGACACGTCTCATCAACGTTGCGTGGAAGTCGGAAACAGTACCGAAGGAGTGGCAGACCGGGGTGGTGGTTCCCCTTTTTAAAAAGAGGGATCAGAGGGTGTGTGCCAATTACAGGAGCATCACACTACTCAGCCTCCCCGGGAAAGTTTACTCTAAGGTACTCGAAAGGAGGGTCAGGCCAATTGTCGAACCTCAGATTGAAGAGGAACAATGCGGATTCCGTCCTGGTCGTGGAACGACGGATCAGCTTTTTACTCTCGCAAGGATCCTGGAGGGGGCCTGGGAGTACGCTTATCTGGTCTACATGTGTTTTGTAGACTTGGAGAAGGCGTATGACCGAGTTCCCAGGGAGTTACTGTGGGAGGTGCTGCGGGAGTATGGGGTGAGGGGGTCTCTACTCAGGGCCATCCAATCTCTGTACTCCCAAAGCGAGAGCTGTGTCCGGGTCCTCTGCAGTAAGTCGGATCCATTTCCAGTGAGGGTTGGCCTCCGCCAGGGCTGCGCTTTGTCAGCAATCCTGTTTGTAATATACATGGATCGGATTTCGAGGCGTAGTCGTGGGGGAGGGGGTCTGCAGTTCGGTGGACTAAGGATTGCACCACTGCTTTTTGCAGATGATGTGGTTCTAATGGCTTCATCGGTCTGCGACCTTCAGCACTCACTGGATCGGTTCGCAACCGAGTGTGAAGCGGCTGGGATGAGGATCAGCACCTCCAAATCTGAGGCCATGGTTCTCAGCAGGAAACCGATGGACTGTCCACTCCAAGTAGGGAATGAGTCCTTACCCCAAGTGAAGGAGTTCAAGTATCTCGGGGTCTTGTTCTCGAGTGAGGGAACATTGGAGCGTGAGATGGGCCGGAGAATCGGAGCAGCGGGAGCGGTACTGCAGTCGCTTTACCGCACCGTTGTGACGAAAAGGGAGCTGAGCCAGAAGGCAAAGCTCTCTGTCTACCGGGCCATTTTCGTTCCTACCCTCACCTATGGTCATGGGTCATGGGTCATGACCAAAAGAACGAGATCGCGGATACAAGCGGCCGAGATGGGTTTTCTCCGCAGTGTGGCTGGTGTCTCCCGAGAGCAAAAGACAGGCTATATATGTCATATATGTCACACAGTCAAAGGTTCTGACTGCACGGGTGGGTTGCCATGTCAATTCTGATCAGCCACGCATCTTGGTATACCCTTTAACTAGTTTACCGAGAGCTAATCAGCATATTGGGGGAAGGTATCTGTGAACACCTGGAGACACTGAATCACTTATCTGACTCTATGGCTCTTGTGACAGAGAGTTGACCGGTCATAAAACTGGTAATGTCAGCAATAGCTGAGGCTTCCCATTCCTTAAGACAGATAACAGACTTAGGCTTCGTCGTAAATGTCAACAGGCCGAAAGGTCAAATATCTTAAGTAAAGACAAAATTATTCCCTAACAGTTCTAACAATGTTATCAAAAACATCTTAAGAAGGTTATCAAAAACATCTTAAAAGTTTTTAGAGAACATTATCCTACCTGGCTTTCAGAAGAATATTCTGGGAACCAAAATAAAACGTCCCGCTGAAAACATTTTAAGAATAGTAGGGCATAATGTTCTAACAATGTTATCAAAAACATCTTAAGAAGGTTATCACCAAACATTTTAAGAATGTTTTTAGAGAACGTTATCCTACCTTTCAGAAGAACATTCTGGGAACCAAAATAAAACGTCCCGCTGAAAACATTTTAAGAATAGTAGGGCATAATGTTCTAACAATGTTATCAAAAACATTTTAAGAAGGTTTTTAGAGAAAGTTATCCTGTTATCCGACCTTTCAGAAGAACATTCTGGGAACCAAAATAAAACCTTGCGCTGAAAACATTCCTCGAACAATGAATGTTTTTAGAACCAAACATGTCTAGCTGGGAACTCACACATGCCTCCGCAAACATGCAATATCTGCTTACAGCTTATCATGAATTACATGCTTGTTTGTTTTTTTCAAAAGGAAAATGTGGTGACATCAGATTTTTTTAAACACCCTTTTCAAACAAATGCAACAACCTGTGTTTTATGACAACTTCTGCTCAATTCTGTTTGTTATAAAGCACAAACCTGGTCTGTTTGCGCTCTACAAATAAATCTGACATTGACGATGACTGTGTTAATATTTCGCATCACAGGAACGTTTTATAAAAAAAAGAGTAACCTCCTGAAAACCTACCTGACGTTCTGTCATCTCAGGCCTCAATAACCTCCTGATTTTCTGAATGTTGCTTTGAAAATGTTCTTCTTTTGTTATCATGTAACATTGACGGAATGTTTTATAAAAGAACATCTATAATATGTTACCCCAACAACGTTCAAAAAACATCCTTAGAATGTTGCAGGCAAAACGTTGCACCTTTGTTAACATATCACATTAAAGGAACGTTTTATAAAAAACGTTCTGCCATCTCAAGCCTCAATAACACTCTTAAAACATTTTCTGAATGTTGCTTTGAAAATGTTCTTCTTTTGTTATCATGTAACATTGAGGTCAGAGATGGGGTAGTTACTAAAAAAAAGTAATATATTACATATTACATATTACTTTAAAAAAAAGTAATATATTACACTACTTCGTTACTCTCTACATAAAGTAATTCGTTACTTTACTCGTTACTTTACTCGCAGGGCCGGCCCGCCCCTCCCTGCAGGCAGATCACGCAGACTGCTAAAGTTTTAAATGTTCTCTTTAGTTCAGTTTCCATTGTCGACTGATCCATTGATCGACTGATTCCATAAGACTAATCCAGATAGCTCCTGAATGTTTTCATATCTGACCATGGCTGTCCTCTGTCTCCTGCTATCTGTATATTTTGCGCAGTCTATCTCTGCTCACGCTGTTGCGTCAGCGTGTTCTCCTGCATGTTGGCCATGTGTTGCACTGGAGCCAGACTGGAGCACACCGCAAAGACTTCAGCCGAGCACGTACGAACTGCACATGCGTGAGTGGCAATAACTCTCCTTACCAGCAGGCGTCGGTAGTCTGTATTCGTCATTCAAGACAGGCAACAACCGGAAAACAGAGAAGAAGAACAGACTACGTGTGTGATATAAATAAACAACAGCTATGTGCGTTAGCTTCACCTTAGCATGTGTTCTTTGCAGGTGTTTGTTGAGGTTTGATTATGACTGATTTTAGAAAGTAACGAAGTAACGCGTGTCGGGGCAATGTTAGTAACTGTAGTGTGATTACTGAATTATAAAAGTAACGCGTTACACTACTCCGTTACCGACAATGTAATATTATTACAGTAACGCGTTACACCCAACTCTGATTGAGGTAATGTTTTATAAAAGAACATCTGTAATGTGTTACCCCAACAACGTCCAAAAAACATCCTCAACATTTTGCAGGCAAAACGTTCCACCTTTGTTAACATATTACATTAAAGGAACATTTTATAAAAAACGTTCTGTCATCTCAGGCCTCAATAACATCCTCAAAACATCCTCTGAATGTTGCAGTTACAACGTTATGTCTTAGTTAACCTTAAACCATATAGGAATATTATTTAAAATGATAAACATCCTCAAAAGGTTATTTGACATTAGATTAAAACGTTTTCTTTAAAACATTATTAGACCCTGTAGGTAACGTTAGCCAAAGTTGTGAGAACGTTCCCTGCTAGCTGGGTTAGATTACTGCTCAGGTGAATGTGCTGTAACTATCAAGCCAGGGTCTGCTTAGCTTAACATAATACAAAGACTGGAAACAGTCAGACCATATCTGGCTACACAAACATTGTCTTCTTTTCTTTGACAAGACACATAACTTTTCTTCATTTCTAGTTATTTGACAACAGTACAATTATTCACTCAAATTCCTTTGTGGTCCCTTGAGATGGGTCCTGCATTGCACAGAGCTGACCTTCACTGGCATTTAGCTGCTTGTGATGTTTATTTGAAAAGACACAATGCACCTCATCAACAAAATGACTACTCAAGTCTGTTAATGACACTCAGAGCTGGATAAGTGGTCGTGAAGGAGCAGGGAAATGAAAGAACTGACCGCAGGGGAACAGATGAGAGTAATGAGAAAAAGAGAGGACAGATGGCTGATCACAGACAAAAGGAGAAAGATTTGCTGATGTTAAGCAACAGCTGAGAATGTTTCCTTTGATCAAATACATGTGTGTAGAGGAATATGTTTTTTTACATTCTGTTAATATAACAATGCCAAACCTTTCTTCTTTTTTATTCTATTATTATTATCCCTGCAAACTGATTCTACCTTTTGTGCATCTGTTTTAGACTCTCCCTGCATATTTTGTATAGTTTATGACTATAGAGAATCAGGTATTTCGTCTGTTTTTCATTCCCCTTGGACACAGGGTTCCACCAGGTCTGTTCGACCAGGTCTGTGAGCATTTAAAAAACGAAAAATTCTCTGGATTCAACTGAGTTAGAAGTCCTGACTCCTGTACCATATTGACAAGGATGGCAGGCTTGTTGCTTCTCACAGGACTGATAGTCATTGCAGCTTGCTCTCAAACTCTATCTGTAAGTACTCTGCACGTTACATCAGTTTTTCTATGGTTATGTGTATCAGGTTTTTTAAAATCTGTGTTATTGTTCAAAAACACTCTGTACAGAATGGTCTAATCATCACTTTGAGTACATTTCGAAAGAGACGTTTTAGAGACACATGAATTTACTTTATTTGTGTGTAGCCTTTTGAAAGTTGAAGGACTTATTCCAATAAAAGTGATTAATAGAATGGTGTTACTTTTCACACTACAATGTACAAGCTCAATTTCTATTTAAATGCACATCCTGTTTTTTCCCATTAGGGATAGTTAACCATATCCTGACAATGGTAGATTTGATATCTTTGTGTTTGTCAGGGCGTCCTTGTTATTCTGAACCTGTGAAAAACTTGACTGGCTGTAGGAGTAGCTTAAACATTTTGCAAATGTATGTTTTTGCTTGTTTGCAGGGAGTTAGAGAACAAAATAATACAGCTCACATAACGCTAGAACCAGTAGTCGGTTAGCTTAGCTTAGCCTAAAGATTGGAAACAGCTGGAAACAGCTCGTCCAGCTTCGTCCACATTTCTATTTACATTTCTATTTAAATACTCACCTTGTTATTTTCCAATAGTGATACATGTAGTTAACCATATCCTGACAATGACCAATTTGCTGCCCTAGGCGAGATTTTATTCATCCCAATAAATGTAAAGGTGTGTCTTGGAAATATTTGTTTACATAAATTGTGATCAAAACGTTTAAGACCCACTGAGATAACTTAGACTAAAGATAACTATCTAAACACTCAGAGTCCTTTACCTCACTCAGCTGTAGTTATCAAAGCCTCTCAGTCTGACAGGAGAGGACTCGCTCCACCTTCTTGTAGAACATCTTCTTATACCCATTAGCTAACAACAATAAGCACCGGCACCGGTTCGTTCTCTCTCTCTCTCTCTCTCTCTCTCTCTCTCTCTCTCTCTCTCTCTCTCTCTCTCTCTCTCTCTCTCTCTCTCTCTCTCTCTCGGATGCCCACTTGCACTTTGGCTGTGAGCTGCGGGCGCCTGATAAGCCAACATCCCCCACTTTCATCACTTACAGCGTCCATCGTACAGGGCAAATTAAACGTGTAACCGGGATGAAAAGGGTGTTACCTTTACTTAATTATGAATGTTGTTACATCAAGGCCGAAAATTAGGATGAGCGCAAACAGTCAAAAATAGTTTTTTCCCCTCCCAGAGCTACCAGCGCAGCGCCCCCCCCATGCACCCTAGGCGAGCGCCTATGCCAAAAACTAGCCCTGATGCTAGGTGTGATTTATTTGTGTTTTATTCAGGATGTTCTTGTTATTTTGAACCTGTGAACAACTTGACTGGTTGTAGGAGTAGCTTAACAATTTTGCAAATGTATTTGCTTGCTTGGAGTTAGAGGACAACATTAATACAGCTCACATGAAGCTAGCTTAGCTTAGATTGAAGAGTGGAAAGAGCAGGAAACAGCTAGCCTGCTGTGGACCAAACTTAACTAAAGTAAATTCGTCATTCAGGTCTGCACATTGTCTGGAGTTTCGCTTTCACACATGTAGTTTGTGAGGGAAACTTCTGAAGCAATTGGAAACAGGACTCAGAGAGACACGAGGAGAGCTGCAGCTTTGATGGCAAACACTGACGGTTTATTTGGAGCTTCGGCCGGAGAATTCAACAGACCTGTCATGAGCCACGAGTTGACACAGGTTGAGATGCCAAATCAATTCTGAAGAATTCTTCTGTAGTTCAAGGTTTTAACTAGTTCGGAGTGTAATAATCAACATTCTTTATCAGCAAGACTAAACTAATTTGGGCCCTGAATCTAACTAGAGCTGTCGTCTATAGAAAATAATGTGCGCCAGGGAACCTACGTTCCAGAAAAGAAGGGCCTCTAGATGTCCCTGAACAATAAACTAGAGGCTTCTCAATACTCAAATTTCCCCTCCTCGACTCCCCTCCTCGACTCCCCTCCTCGATACTTAGACCCGCCCACAGAAGATGCGAGCGGAGGACCGAGGAGGGGAACCGAGGAGAGAGGAGGGGAAGCAGCAGACGTTTCAAGAAATGAGAACTCCTCTCCTCTGAGCGGTCATATTAAAGCGACGTCCGTTCATGATTACATGGCAACAGCTGCATCAGCTGTCAGTGTTTTGTCATATTTTATAATCTCTGTTAGATCAGCTGAACATTGTTCCCCCACATATTTACTTTGAATTCATTGAGAGTGCGGTATAATGAGACAATAACAGGCTACAGATGCGGACACACAGACAAATATATTTATATACATATATGCAATTTAAAGTATGAGAGCACTCTCATAATAACGTAACACAATCAGAGACTGGATATATCCCCCCCCCCCCCTCTCTCTAGTCGCTGAAATGGGGAATTGAAATTACGGGCCAAAAGTTGTATTTGCAAGTATTAAAAGTAAGGACATCAAACCAACTGAGACCCGTCTGTCCGCCGCATCTACGCACTGTACAACACACACCTACACACTGTACCACACACACACCTACAGCTCCTAAAGCATAATCAGGCTACAGCCGTTGTGTATTTTATTATGTGAAGCACTAAATGGTTTTAGAAAAATATCGACTCTTTGTTTGTAGATATCTACTAAACTAAAGCAAATAAAGAGAGTAGGCATGTTATACTGAGTGATATATATTTTACACACTGCTCTGCTTTCTGCACCTCACAGCTGTTATCACTGTAAACATCGCGTTGCGATGAGAGCAGGTTCTAAAATAATATCCAGGGGTTGCATGCAGAGCTGTCATTGGCTGAGATAAGTCCGGCCGTGCGTCACGCCTCACCGTTCCCGGAAATGCATCCGCGGAGGAGCCGTGGAGGAACCATCAGTGTATCCTCGGTTATAGCTCCCCCAGAGAGCCTCCTCGACGCTCGGTCCTCGGTGTGCATTTAGAGAAATGAGACGTCCTTCAAAATGGCGCGCTGAAATTCATTTCCGGGTCACTACCGGAGGACCGAGGAGTCGAGGAGTCGAGGAGGGGAAATTTGAGTATTGAGAAGCCTCTACTATCTCATGTCAGCTTGTGCTCGGTCATAAGCTGCCAACAACAATGCGCCCAAGCTGCCCCTCCTTAAGAGAGATAGCAGCAATACCCAAGGCCGTAGACCTATGCAATGGGAAAAGAGACAGTGAAAGGAGAAAATGATGAACTGTTTCAAAGGTTGAATACCTAAGCAAATTATTCCCTAACATAGTTCACAACATTAAATTGTCTGTAGCACAAGCCTTCTTCTTTCCTGGAAACACGGTCTTTGGCTTAGAATAGGAGTACGGATAAAGTGTACAGGAAGCATCGTTTGGTCGTAAGCATCCTAGTTCCTAGTCCCTAGTACTTTAATTTCTCTAAAGACTGCGACTTCTGGTCTTACATACCGAAGTTACGGAATCTTGCCAACTCTCCGGTTAGATATTTTCGTTGCCTTCTTCATATTTATGACCCTTCTTTTTCAAGCTCAGATGTTTGTTTTCTTCTATTTCTTCTTAGTGACTGCCATAGTAGAAATGTCATCACCAACATTTTTTCCATTTAATGGGCTCAAACGGACATCACACAGTATTTATACTATAAAGATGGTATTAAAAAAAGGTCTGTTTGATGTCCGGTCCAAATGATTCGGACATTTGCGTTTTAACAAACATCTTCTCTGTGTAATATCTTCATAATTTCAGGGTTGTAGTGCCTATAGGAAAAGGTCTAAAATCTGCCAGCCGAGCAGCTCTTAAATTCACAAATAAACAAATAATTTATTTTATCGTCACTGAAAGTCACTGCTACCAACAAAGACTCTGACGCATAATGTTAACACTTTGGTTTTCATACAGACTTAAATAACTTACATTGTTGAAAGGATAGCTGTTTGGCTAACTAAGCTAACTAACTGCCACTGTAACTTTTTTTTTACTGGCAAGATTTAAGTGTGACGTCAATCGTTTCAAGAAATAATAATATTTCCCAAAATGTACCAACATTTTTGAAAGTTTATGTTCTAGGGTTAGACCCGGTTAGACCTTATACGTTTGGGTAAGAGTGCTGGGGTTCACTTTAGTGTTATTAACATGAAATGCTTGCTGCTGCTCTGAGGGTAATATATATATACATGTACAGCTTTTATTATATGCTGATTGATAGCTTACAACAGCTGACTTGCTGTATATCCAAATTCGATTTTTAACAAGTGAAGATATCCAACTTTCAACAAAAAAACAACAGTATTTTACAGATCAAATAATGGTTACTTGATTTAGACAAGCAGAAAGTAGAAAAAGTTATGTTTCACTCTTTGACTTATGAGTATTTTGTCTAGGAGTTAGGCAATGAATATTGAAGACCTTCACAAATGAAGCGATACAAATGTGTGTGTAGGCGTCAGACAGTTGCCGTGAGGAGGTGGCTCGTCTGCGGGAACAAGAGACGCTTCTGAAGGGCCAACTTCAGACACAGGAAACCCTCCTACGCCGACTGCAACTGCCGAACCAGCCTGGCAAAGAGGACAAAGCCAGACCGGACCAAAGCCTGGACACCGAGTACACAGGTCAGGGCCACAGCATCAGGACTGGAAAACATAATTTGATAAATTAAATTATCTCGTTTCAGGTCTCACATTGCAGAAACAGGACTCACTTGATGTAACAAAAACTGAGTGCATATTTCTGTTTTTCTGTGTGCGTGTCAGACTGCTCCCAGCTCTTTAGTTCTGGCTGCGAATCCAGTGGTTTCTACTCCATCAAACCCCATGGCAGCCCTTTCCCTTTCAGAGTCTACTGTGATATGAGTGATAGAGGGGGTTGGACCGTCATTCAGCGACGGATCAATGGAACAGAGAGTTTTAACAGGTGTGTCTGAAACCTGTTAGTCTACAATAATGAAATCACAGGAAAGTATATCTATCTATGTATCTATATGTCGATATATCTGTCTATCAGATCGTGGGCAGAGTATAAGGATGGTTTTGGAGACAAGGATGCAGAGTTTTGGCTCGGAAATGATAACCTGCATTACATTACCGCACAAGGTAAATTACACTTCTTAAAAGCATTAAGATGTTTGAAGATTGAAGGCAAAAACAATGAAAAAAATCATTAGCGTTGTGCAGATTGTATTTTTTTTTTTATATAATCGTTTGTCTGTTACAGGAAATTATTCACTGAGGATTAACCTGGGAGACTTTGATGGTAACCAGCGCTATGCAGAGTACAAGAACTTCCAAGTGGCCAATGAAAAGGTGTTGATTGAACACTAAACTTAGAGAGAAAGAATTATGTTAGAATATTTATATTTTTTGGGCAAAAAATCTGCAAATATTTGACACTGCTCAGGAAAGTTTACATCTCATGTATAGTTTCTACTTGATGCATATAATCACATTGTTTTCATCTAGCTAAATAAAACAGTTTCCCTGTTTCTCCCTTACGTACAGGCTTAAAGGAATTGCCCACATTGCAATTCCTTAAGTTTCTCACTCATTTTGACTTTTATCAGCCCATAAATGGCCATAATGGGTTGTAATCAGTCCCATTATAATGCTTTAGATGGGGTCAACTGCACCTACCCGTACAATGTGAAACGGTTGCAGTTTTAAAACAATATTTCTTTGTTAGGTTTTGGAAAAAGGGAATTGTTTGGAGGTACGCTTGTTTCGGAACTTAAGTTACAAACATAATCGAAGTCAATTGCGTTTGTGATGTAAGCTAACGTGAGTCTAAAGTGTTTTTTCCTAAAATGTCAATCTTTTTTTTGTATTCGCGAGTGGTCCAGCTATCTTCATATCTGTCTCTTTCTGCAGGATCACTATCGACTTTCCTTTGGATCCTATGTAGGTACAGCTGGAGATGCTTTATCTGGAAGTTATCAGGTAGGCGCGTCAGAGTGGGCCAGTCACCAGGGTATCAAATTCAGCACCCACGACCAGGACAACGATAACTACAAAGGAAACTGCGCACAGGAAGACAATGGAGGCTGGTGGTTCAACAAGTACGGGATTAATTATATGATATACACATATGAAGCAAGCAAAGCAAATGTTTGTATGCCTCATATTGGTATCGCAGGTTTCAATTTTAGTTTATGAATTAACGTGTAAGACACGCCAGAAAGGAAGAAGGAAATACTTCTGTGTAAATACCAATGCTTCTTTACGGGATTTCGCGCCATTATCTGTTTCAAATGTTTTTATTAAGAAGCATACATATATACAGCCATATACATATTTCTGTGCGGTGGATTTCAGCACATTATCAACCACATGGAAACATAGGCTGTTGAATCTAAATTGCTACCAAGCCAGACATCTAATCTTTGAAATCTGTTGGGCTAATGTGGGCTTATGCTATTGATAACCTGTTTCGAAGTACAACAGATAGATGGAATCAAGTTACAAAAAAATTCCAAACTTAACATCTAGTCAACTTACTCGGTTACTTTCCTCAAAGAAGGTCATTTTTTGTACCGTCTGTACAATATGAGGCATCATGTATTACTCCATTTCTGATTCATAGGGTCATAGGCGTACCGTGTGGCCGACACAAAGAATTGCAAATGTACTTAGTTTTTGTCAGAGTGTGAAAATGCAAATTTTTCAATTTACACAAATTCATATAATTGCATTGACTGCATTGGCACGTAATGACAGAGCGCAAGGACCTCACTTTACGCTTGATGTTAAAACACCATAACAGTCATTCAATAAAAAAATATACATATTTCCTCTGCATTTATCAATCCCTAGGTGTCACTCAGCCCATCTTAATGGAATGTACTACCCCAACGGGCACTACAGTGCTTTGACAGACAACGGTGTAGTTTGGTACACTTGGAGAGGATGGTGGTACTCCCTGAAGACAAGCTCCATGAAACTGAGATCCATGGACTTCAAAATGGATCCCATTGACGACCCCAATGCTGTACATCACAGACCAACTTCCTAAATAAGACATGTGGAGATATAAAGTCTACATGGCTTGATTATTTTTGGAGCGAAGCAAACCTCTCAAATCCGTACTTAACAATCCCACCTTTAACAAATATGCTTCCTGGTTTATCTGGATGGAGTCGAGTAGCTGTAACTAAAAGAGTAAATGTAGCCAAGATGAACCACAGATTCAATTACACAAATTTCTGAAATGGTTTAAATGAAACATTGTGCTAACAATATTCTAACATCTTTATAGAAAATAGTTGCTCATATCACGACATACTTGTAAGATGACTTGTGAAACCGTGTGCCTGTTTTAGAGACATGAATGTTGTAAGGGGGAAGTAACTTGCACACACAGCTGTCTGTTTTGCAGGATAAAAGGGAAATTGAGGCAGAATGATTGGACTGAATGCAAGTGAAAGCAACCATTATCATGTCATTGAAAAAGGCTGTAACAAGAACTTAAGTGTTCTCTTTATACAGCAATATATGATAATAGGAGCAGCAAATTGGCCCAAATGTTATGATACATAAGTTGTTCACACAAACAGTTGAATGAAAAGAATGCTATTATATGAATGAAAGCAAAGAACGGTAGACATAACGTATTGTTATTTTTCACGATGTTACAGGTAAAGCTATCTTTTAGAATTGCAGTATACATTGTGCTTGTTATCAAACAATGTTGATTGTGAACATACATCCAGCTATATCCATCCCATTTGCATTTTTACCATATTTCACATAATAAAACCAATAAACACATCGTTTTGTCCAGTGAATTATCGCAAATGCTTGCATGAGCACCTTGAAGAATTGACATAAGGTTAATATAACAATGTCAAGAATAACTATTACTCACCATTAATCATAATATTTTGTGTACTTTATGTATTGCATATTATGTGTTACCATTTAGGAAAGCTGAAATGGAGACTGGATACAATGCTCAAATTATTTAGGATTTGGGGAGAACAAAATCTTCTTAATGAAAATAAAAGCCTAATTTTACCATAAACAATTAGTTGGGCTGATTTATGCCACAATGACAATTCCTGTTTAAAAAAAGGGTTAAGAATATGTTAATGGACTTTTGATATCTTTCAATTGTGTAGAAAGCAAAGTCATGCAATTTGTTGAAATAATAATTGTATGACTTATTGTTTAATCCATTCATTCATTTGATTATAAAACAATAGAATAGTATTGTGGTAGTATTCTTGGCAGTTAACCAGTAAACAGTTTCTTTAACATTTCATATGAATCCTTTGTCTGGCCTTTACATTCTGTGAACATTAAGTAATACTTCAAAGGGAATTTGCCAATATTTTTATATTTAATTTTTTCATTGTTGTACAAAATAGAGATAGGTAAAAAAAGTAATGTTTTATTGATGTCCAGAGAATTACTGCTCAATATACCTGAGGTGAATATGTCTGAATAATACGTATTCATTACTGTGAAAAACAGTATTTTAAAATTCAAGAAACATTGAAACAAAAAAACTATTTTATAAATGCTAGACAGCAATTTAATCTAATGCCTGCCAGAAAAAAATCGAGTAACCAGGCTTGTTGATCCTTTATCTCGTCGTACGCTTCATTATTATACCTGGTTGCCCAGTCGGTGGGTTGTATTTCAAGTACTGCACAGCAAGCGTTTCATTAGATCCCCGCCCTTCCATTCGGGCTGTCCTGTTTTATAAACAGGCGCACCGTCCTTGGTTAACACACGCGCTGATTGGCTGACACCCTTTCACGTTCGAGAGATTGTCAGTCAGTTGGGATCGAAGAGAATAACAGTTGCTTGTTTTTATCTGTTGGGAATTTTGAACCTGGCACATTTTGTCATTGTAACACTTTTTGCCATTGCAAACCTTCCCATTCATCATATTACAGAGAGGACAACCAGATTGTAATGTTGTTATTGCACACCTTTTGCGACAATAGGTAAGTACGCTAACATTAGCTGATGTTCAATTGGTTATTTAGCAAGCGAGCTAGGTAGCTAGCGTTTGATATCAAGTCAAACCGCACAGCAGTTTTAGAATATTCACGGCTTCTTACTTGTATTTTATATATCGTTCTGTTTTAAAGCATGTAACAGTAACGTATGTTGCCTTCTTAGTTCAGTTTACTGCTAGCTCAGTTGGTTAGCTACAGTCACTAAGCTACCCTTGCACCTATTTGTCTCCAAGGTGACGGTGGATGTTGCTGCTATCACCCCGGGTCTCCTCCTCCTCCTCCTCCTTTTTCCCGGTGCCCTGTTCTTCTGCCCAGGGTACCGTGTTGTGGATGACAGGGCTCCGTGCCTGTGCTGGTGCCGATGCTAGAAGCGTGGAAAACATAACGGCGTGGGTCGGAGAGGAGATGTCAGAGCAGGGATGCCTCGTCTTGGACACAGTGTTGTAGTCGAGGGAGATCTTGACTGTATACCTACCTCTCTGACTTCGCGTATAGACTCCAACTTTTCAGCCTCGCTAACAGTGACACATATATGGATGGTGGGGTCGCAGCATGCCCACCCCCTCAACTACCATTACACCACTGGCTGGAGGGAGTAGCAGCACCGGAGGAGGAGAAGGGGAAGAGGGGCCCATGTCGGCCGCCCTCACCTCTTCTTCTCTCGGCTCCTCTTTCCGGTTCGTCCCGGCATTCTGCCTGGGCGTGGTGGCGGCGGTAGTGTTTCAACTGGCATGGGGAGGCCTGTCTCTCACCTCCTTCTTCCTCAAGTTGTTCATCTATGTGTCCTTCGCCCTGCTGTGCTTCCTGGCTGGGAGTATTGTTCTGCTGGTCAGGAAGAGTCCTCTCAAAGTCAGCTGCTTCAACAGGAGCAGGAGGCAGTCTGCTGCACGGCTGGAGTTCTTCGACAAGCTGATGGTAAGAGCCTGGCAGTCTACACCCATTCATTAAACTGTTGATAATGCACTCTTTCTCGATTAGGCTCAGTCTTATATCATTAGAGTCAAAGATTCATAGGCTTTATTGGCATATGTACAATAGCCACCAGCCTCGTCTGACACTAAAACATACAATATACTTTAAACACACACAAAAAGACACAACATAGTGTAAATGACACAATGCTCGAATAAGTGTACTATGTATACAATAAGATACAACAAAATATATGAGTTAGAATTAAATACTGCTTATTGTAATAGTTAATCAAATGTGGACTGTAAACAGATATTAGCATTATTAATTATAACCAAATGCTGGAATCCATTGATGGATGGAAAACTGTCAATCTCCAAAGCAGTAATTGCAATTTTGATGTAATGCTTTTCAACCATCGATTTAGAGAGTTATTCGAAGCCATAAAAGAGATAATTTAATTTACAACTTTAATTACAACCATTGAACTTTTATTATTGACTATTCAAATGCAATTACAGCCATCTCTACTTCCATTGTGACATGTTATTATTGTTCTTTCTGGCAGTTATCATACATAGAATTCCAGATATATAACATTCAATTAAGACTGGTACAAAAAAAAAAGTATTGACAATCTTAGCCTCAAAATGGTACTAGATTGAATGTAATAACAGATATCAAGAAGTGCATTTCAGATAATTAAATTACAATTTTAACTTAATATCTCACTAGTACAAATTATGACTTGGATATCTTCATTTCCTTTGATAACTTTACATTTTATAACAGCCCTTCTAGTTATCGTTAATATTCTAATTATGTATCAGAAATTCACATGTTTATATGAAATGGGAAAGGACATTTCCACCAGTCACAACCCTTGCCATGTCAACAAAGTATCTTTATTTAAAAACATCCCGACAGGTCAAAGTAACCTGTCGGGATGTCAAAATGACATTTCCACAGGGGAAACACAATTTCTGCTAATTATAAAGGTCAAATAGGGCGCCACATTACAAATATTACTAGTCAAATACAATTACAGAGATCTAGTATTTCACATTTTTTAAACAAAATTATAACTAGTGGAGAAATCATTTTGTAATAGTCGCAACTATGTTTGAGATATCTTTAATTCATTTTGTTATATCAGATATCATAATATGGAATTGTAGATATCTTCATTGATGTAAATACATAATCTGAAATGAAGCTATCTTGGTTAACTTAATGTTCAAAAGGCAATTGTTAGTCTGAAACTAAAATCTAATTTCCTCTAGTCACAACCCTTTTTCAACATGTTGAAATTCAATTGTAGATATCCTTCATTTGTTATTCTTACCAATACAAAAGAAAGCTCCTAATATCTTTAAGTGAATTAAAGATATCAGTAAATCACTTTTCATTATTTATGTCATTCTAAATGGGAAAATATTTGTAACCTGTAAAAATAGTTTTCCAGCTATCTTTAATTAACATACCGACATGTTAAAATAACCTTTTGATCTTTAATTGCATTTAACATATCTAAAATACAATTGCAAATACTGAAGATGTAATCTATACCAGGGGTTCCCAACCTTTATTGTGCCAAGGACCGGCAGATACATTAAAAAAAAAAATCGCGGACCGGTTGTCAATTTGAACTGATTTTAATATTTATTCACCAGCAGGTAGCAACAGAGGCTAATTGTATGTGTAAGCCTGAACAAATACTAGAACAACAGTGTTTCCCACAGATCTGAAATATAGTTGGGCGAGTGGTGACAGCGGGCGGGGGGGGGGGGGGGG
Source organism: Pseudochaenichthys georgianus (assembly GCF_902827115.2). NCBI lineage: Eukaryota > Metazoa > Chordata > Actinopteri > Perciformes > Channichthyidae > Pseudochaenichthys > Pseudochaenichthys georgianus. The sequence goes on from NC_047512.1 coordinate 35,855,401, forward strand.
TGCCCGAAAAGGTGAGGTGACGTGCAACAACATTATAACCTTTCAGTTGGTCACTTGTTAGCAGACCCTTCACGCGATGGCAGAGTGAACAGGTACAGGCAGGGCCCATAATGATAGCCCTATAGTTTAAATCTACTACCCACACATGGAAATGGGTTACTTTAAAACCGGGGGGTCCAGGGGCATGCCCCCCCGGTAAGATTTTATTTTTTATTTTGGAGTTAAATGCATCAATCTGGTGCATTTTGAGGGGAAAATAAAGAGACTAGATCTATGGAAACACCTATATTAAACAGAACTGTATACATTTCAATAATCATAAAATCATGGCCATAACCAATACCATACCATTTCCAATATGGAAAAAACACTGAAACTTGTTTATTAATTTATTTTTGGTTCATTTATAGTTGTGAGTGTGTCTGTGCTCCTGAATCAGCCTCTCCTGTCTCCCTCCTCTCCTCCTCTTTGAGGCAGCAGCAAAGACTAGTTTTCTCTCAACAACTTTTAAAAGTGTATCTTACCTTTTTTCACCCAGTTAACTTTTTATTTATTTATTCATGCATATTTTACTAATCACATTACATTTCATTTAGCTGACGCTTTTATCCAAAGCGACTTATAATGACCGATTACAGGGACATTCTCCCTGGAGTAACTAAGGGCTAAGTGCCTTACTCAAGGGCACACTAGTGGTGGTGTTCCTCGCGGGATTTGAACTCACAGCCTTCCGATCTTCAGCCCACCTCGCTATCGATTAGACCAATCACTACCCTCTCAAATGGAAATATGTGTTTACATAAATGGTGACCACACCGTTTGAGACCCACTGAGAACTTAGACTAAGTTAACTATCTAAACACTCAGAGAGTCCTTTACCTCACCTGAGCTGAGCTTATCCCGAGCTTGAATGACACACAGAGACCAATCAAGGGCTTTGATTTATGATCTGTATGACAGTGGCCATGTCGGCAGGCCACATCATGTGGACAGCCAGTCACCCTGTGTGAGGCAGGTCACTTAACAGGCCAGAAGGAGGCGAGATCAGTGCAAGGGAGCGAGGGATCATTGTCCACAAGTTAATCGATCGCAGATGGCGTCGTGGTCACGGACGAATAAAAAAAAGATATATAAAAAAAAAATTATTAAAAAATTATAAAAAAAACAAAAAACTAAATGAGTCGTGAAATATACTTGGGCGGCCGTTAATATACCTGGGCGGCCTGCCCAAGTATAGTCTATGTGTGGGAAACCCTGAACAATATGCATCCAAAACATATTAACAACGTTTAAAAAAGAACCGGTGTCGTTTTTTGGTTTTTCCAAAAAAAAACGGAAAACCAAAAAACCGACGTTATTCAGTTTTTAAACCAAAACGGGAAAACAGGTAAATCAACGTTTTGGTTTTGTTTGTATGATTTACAGATAATCCAGTGAATGCTGGGAAAACGAGGAGAAGGCGCATTATAAAGGAGGTGTGTGTGTGTGCGCGCGCGTGTGTGTGTGTGTCTGTGTGACACTGGCATTTGTTTTCAGAAGATATTATGATTGTGACGTTCGTTCCGGTGCACGTCCGACAGCATTTAGCACTACATCGAGATTAAGATTAAACTAATTTATTTTGGGAACACCCGCATATAGGCTACCTATGGAGTTAGCCAGATGTGTGTAAATTATTGTTCATGGTCATTTGAAAACAAATGCCGGTGTCGGACAGACACAAACACAGAGCTGAGCAGAGCACACACACATCATGCGCCTTGGTGATTGGACATCTCCTTCATACAACTAATAAAAGGGAGAGTAATCAGGCAGTTCGATGTGTGTAGAGATGTGTGTAGAGGTGTGTGTGGTTAACACGTAGCAGCCTGCAGTCACTCGCTGTTCTGATGAAGGTAAACACAGCGAAGGCGGTGCGTAAAAAGGCACAGCTCTCGGCGCGCTGGTGCTGCACTTCTCAGAGGCGGAGTTACACGTCCTGCTGCCTCCTGATGCTGCCTGCAGCCATTTCATGAAGTGAAGGAGGTTTTCCTTCTATAAAACAGCTGTGGGCAGCAGATACCGTGAGAGTCCCGGACATGAATTCATAGATCAAGGCAGACTGGTTTACTCTCCTGTTTTGCCAATCCGGTGCTTAAACAAAGGCAAGGCAAGTTTATTTATATAGCACGTTTCAACACAAGGCAATTCAAAGTGCTTTACAAAAAAATGAAAGACATTAAGAAAATGGCATTTAAAATCAGTCATTAAAAAGAAAAGCTAATAAAATAAACAAATAGCTCTACACCCCTGGCCGACATGTCCTTAAAATGAAGTCCGAGTTTGAAATATACCTCAAATAATGTATGCACTGCCATTTCCCCACATAAACATAACAGTCTGCAATTAAACGGTTGTCTCCTGTGCGCTCCTCTTCCTACTTGGCGCACCGGTAACTTTCTCGTGCGCACAAGAGGCTGAGACCTGGCTGAGCCGCCGAATCCCTCGGAACATCATAAAAGCCATTTTCAACTGTTTTCTGGTGAAAGATTAACTAGGCTAGTGGATGAAATAAATGACTGCGAACATGCTAACATAATGTTAGGTGCGAACATTAAACACTTTTTGAAAAAAATATTATGATAAAATAGTTTTATATATTTATAATTCTGCAAATATTACGATAAACTCACAGCTATTTCACGGCCCTGCAGTAACACCTCCGCGGCCCGGTACCGGTCCGTGGACCGGGGGTTGGGAACCCCTGATCTATACTAATGACAATGACAGTACATAAGTACATACCCAATATTAGTAGGTCATTTTGACTACGTATACAAAATGTAATTGTTGATATCGGAATTTGGAAATCACATTTTTCACTAGTCACAACCCTCTTTCCTCATTTATTATATTGTACATATATGTAATAATTCTTCTAACAAATGAAAAAGGACTAACTATGACTATTTGTTTTCATAATGTCAAACACATTTTGTCATGTCAAAATGGTTTTACAGCCATCTTTCATTAACATTCCTACATGTCAAAATGACCTGTTGATGTGTCGAAATGACATTTCCACTAGTGAAAACAAAATTGCTGCTAATTATAATGTTCCAAGGGCTCGCCAGACTTCTGCATCAAACCTTTACTTCAGTTACAGACACAGGTTGATATTTTGCTTTCATTTTTGCTCTCAAAGATTCATCCTTTCCCCGCTCGATTACACTCCTCCTCCTCCTCCTCCTCCTCCTCCTCCTCCTCCTCCTCCTCCTCCTCCTCCTCCCTCCTCATCTTCTCTCTTCCCTTTGGATCCTCACTGTGTTCTTCTATAATAAATGAGATGGAGTCATGCATGCTTCTGGATTTAGACACACACACACACACACACACACACACACACACACGGACGGACGGACGGACGGACGGACGGACGGACGGACGGACGGACGGACGGACGGACGCACGGACGCACGCAGATTCAGGCTGATTCTGCTGTTGTGTCCTTGCTGGTTGGTGGCTTGCCTTAATGGGCAGCCACAACCCAGAGGCTGCCTTTCAGTTTCGATTAGTTATTGATGTTGACAGCGGAGGAGTATTGTCACAAGCATTCGCCTGGTCCACATGTTGTTATACACTAGGACTGCTCAATTAATCGTATTTTAATCGCAATTACGATTTGGCTTGCAACGATTATGTAAACAACATAATCGAAATAAAACGATAATTCTTTTTTTTTTTTTTTAATTACATTTTTTTTGTTGGTTTTTCAGTTGAATTATACTTAAAGTTCAGGGTAATCAACTGTTAAAAACATACTTTTCAATAACTGGATGTTTTCAAAGTAAATGGATAATCGTGACCCAATTATTGACCCAAATAATCGAGATTATGATTTTTGCCATAATCGAGCAGCCCTAGTATACACTGTGATACATTTTGGCTGCCTACCTTCTTTTTTTAGAATTTTAAGGCTTTTAGAGTCGTGCAGTGATGATGTATTTTTGTAAGCCAAAACGGTTAGCGTCACAAGCACTTCCTTGACAAAAAGCAATGGTATTTCTCTGTTGGATCTTGGAATATTGCAGAAAATAGGCTCAGACACATTTTGTTCTGCAGGATAATGTCCACATTTGGATCTACTTTGTGATTTTGTAAAAGTAAATAAAAATGCTAACGTTAGGCTAAAAAAGAACTACACGGTCACATGGCTTCACTTCACCACCGCTAAGCTAAAGGCGGCTAATGTTCTTAGCCACTTGTTAGCAACTGTTGTTTTTATGACACATAGAATCTGACATTCACGAAGAGGTTACATACTGACGTATTTTATGTCGTAGAACAAAACGTTAAAATCTCTTTTCTGTTAACCAAAGATCTTATTTCAGGCATCTTACCAAAAACACCTTAAAAGAAACGTTGACTTCTAAACAAGGGAACTGCAAGTGCTAAAAAATGTTATCCTATCTTTTACTTGCTGTGTTTTATGCCTTTTATTCTACATTTTATAGTTGTAGTGTGTACTGTATGTAAAGCACTTTGTACATTCGTGTTGAGAAGGGTGCTATATAAATAAAGTTATACTTACTTACTAAAATGCTAACTCATTTCCTGGTTTAAGGACTCATTCCTGCACCACTCTATTAGACACACAGCTGTCCATCTCCTCTTTCTCCTTTGCCCAATATTTCCTTTTTGTCCCTGCTTTAGTCAACTTCTGTGATATGATAATTGATGTGATCTTGTTGTATTTCAGGCCCGTTTTTTGGTGCCGGTTCAGGAGTCCAGCCAAAGCAGGAGGGTGGTGGTGTCACACAATGTGGACAAAGCCCTGAAGGAAGGTAATTCATCACTTTAAAGATATTTTTCTTATGTGTTTTATGACCATTTTATGGCCATGTTAATGCAAATGCAGTTGAACATTTGTCATGAGATTTTTTCCGGGGCTACAGGTTTTAAATCATTGTATAAAAGTATTCTTTGGACACTAAAGAAACAATTGAAATATAAACATAAAAACATCTACTGCACATCTTTCCAAAAAAAAGGAAATAATTTGCAATCATTCTCCTTTAACTGAATTGACCTGAACAAAGATGCACCAATACAAAAAGTAAAAGAATGATATAACTTTATAAGTATTATAAGTATTATTTGACTTTAACTTTAACTATATATTTATTTGTTGTTCCTTCCTTTTCTTTTCCCTTCACTATATCTGTAAAGCGTCTTTGAGCACCTGTAAAAGCGCTAACAAATTAAATCTATTATTATTATTAAGTTATATTTTAAAGTGCAGTTTTTTCCTGTTTATTTTTTTCTAAACTGAGTCCAGCATCAGGAGTGGAGTGCAACAGCTGGGCGTAAACAAGTAGGTCTTAACTCTAACGGTCGGGCTTAGCTACGTTCGACTTAGTGATTTGAATTCACACCAAGTGCTCCAAGCCTGACTAGATACGGTCGTGTCTGCGCCTAGTCTTAAGATGCGCGTCCATGTCAACACACGTGAAACAGTAATTGTTGCCAAGCAGCACACGTAATCAGCACCTGCAAGTTTGGGGAGAGCGCAGCGTTTCTGTCTGATCCATGCTGGAGTTGAGGGGAGATCTCCTCGATTAATTCTAAAAGGGCTTGTCTGCCGAAACGAAACCTCTATCAGCTCACTGTCCGAATAGATGTCCAGTGGGTTTGTTCGATCACGGACGACTCTCTCGTCTTAATGCCCTTTCGTTATTAAACCTGTAAACAAGACTCACTGCCATCGTTATTTTCCTTCTTGCCTGTTTTACGTTACTATGGATATTAGTCTGTCGTTCTGATTTACGCCTGCTCCATACTAGGCGTACAAGTTACACCCAGGCGCAACGTATACAGGGCTTACTGTAAATCTAAGTGGTGCACTAGGCATAACTTTAGTTTGGTCTTAACCTTTGGTTCTACGTCGGACATAGAGTTACACCCAGTCTTACGCCCAGCTGGTGCACTCCACTCGTGACGATTTGAGATCACTTGAGAAATCAAACTTTAAGTAAAATTACATGTACTGCTCACACTTTTAAAAAAAACAACCTTTTATATGTTCTTCTGTACAAGGTTTAATGTTTGAATTTAGGTCTTTCGAAACTCACTTCTTCTATGCTGTCTATTACACTGTTGTTCCTTTCTATCATTTTGATAGAATTAAAGAAATACAAAAATGTTTAGGGCTGCAGGAAATTAGGAGAATATGCTAAATGGGCTAAAGTTGTTGACATCTGCATTTACACAACTACTAGTGTTAAATAAACATTTGTGCAGCTCTAGTAAACTTCTCAAACACAATAGTATGCTTTTTGAATAATAAAAACAATTAAAGGGAATTTTTTACAACATTCTTTTATTGACAAAATTAAACCTTGAACTGAATACACAAAACACCAATACAAAAAATATATCTATTAATCTGTCAATTAACAAAAAGCACATGAAATACATGAATTAATCTGTGAGTGTAGCACTTAAATGAATTCAAAAAGGAAGAAGTTGAATAAATACACATTTATGCGATAACACAAGATTGATACAAATACAAACAAATATACAATCCAGATATTCTAACCAAAATACAAATCAAATGGAGTTTTTGTTTTTCTATTTTCCTCATAAACCAGTCTTGCTTTCAAAGTGTCTTAGCTGACTTTCATGAAAAGTTTGTGAAACTATTGGAGACTCTTAACTTCTGTTTTTTGGGAAAACTGCTGACGTATTGAGCTCTGTTTGTGTCAGTCATCCCTCTCATAGTGGATTACAACTGTTCAATGTCCTGGTCAATGAACTGAGGTTACCTACTGTAACCCAGCTTCTATGAGTAATGGCGCAGCCCTCTAAGGCTATCGCTATTGGGTTATCCCTCTGCGCCCCCGCGCAGCACTGAAACACTTGTAGTCCACGCCCACCCGCTAGGTGGGCCCCACCCTCGGGCCTCCTTCCGGTATAAATAGGAAGGTGGCCCGGCAATCTGCTCCCATACAATATAACTTTTCTTCAGCTATTCGTAGAGCCATTGGGGCCCAGCGCTTAGAGGGCTGCGCCATTACTCATAGAAGCTGGGTTACAGTAGGTAACCTCAGTTCTATTTCGTATATGGCTTCGCCCTCTAAGGCTATCGCTATTGGGTTAAGGGCGAAGCATGATGTAGTCTGCGCCCCACTGGGTCCGCCCGGCACTAGAAGCACAGACACACCTGCTCAATAACACCCCCCTGCCTGTTGTGCCATGCGTAATGGCGCATCACCGTCCCTGGAACATAGCAAAACATGCCTATCTTCCCGACGGGGTGAAGGCTGGGAACAATACATACCGGCCGCTGTGAGAAAGTAGAGACGAAGGTCCCACCTTATCCTGCGTTCATAGAGGGGGAACAGCAGCTGTCTGTGTGTCAGACAGGTAGGAGAGCGCACCGCTTGATCCCTGACGTCACTCACTCTGACCAGACACTTCGTACGAAGTGTGTCAGAGTAAAGGGAACATCCCTCTCATACGAGGGAAAAAAGGGCCGCTCTCTGTGTGCCGAGAGGCAGGAGAGAGGCGCACCGCTGGATCCCTGACGTCACTCACTCCGACAGGACACCCAGTACAGGGTGCGTCAGAGAGGAAAGGGAGACATCCCTCAAATAAAATTGAATAAATGAACAGGGGGAAGACCAAGATGCAGCCGTGCAAATATCTTCCACTGACATTCCTCCGTGCAACGCCGTGGAGGCGGAAATTCCTCTGGTGGAGTGCGCTTTGATATTCTCCGGGGGATCCACCCCCGAGGAGACATATGCCTGCGCCACCGCCTCACACAGCCAGTGTGACAGCCGTTGTGCAGACAGAGGTTGCCCGATCGAGCACTCTCTATAATGCACAAACAGGCGCTGAGAACGGCGCCATGCCGCCGTGCGCGCCACATAGCAGGCCAGCGCGCGCACCGGACAGAGGAGATGAGATGTGGCTTCTTCCTCCGATTTATGAGGAGGCGGAAAAAACCCGTCCAGGGTGATCACTCTTGACCTAAAAGATCTTGTGATGACCTTTGGCATAAAGGCTGGGTTAGGGCGTAACACAGCCGAAATTGCCATCCCCTTGGATCCGGAGGCATGACGGGGCCACAGAGAGCCGATAAATCACTCACCCTTTTCGCCGATGTTAGAGCCAAAAGCAGTACTACTTTGGCTGATAACATGTTGAGGGGAACCTGCTCTAAAGGTTCAAATGGGGCTTTGCTTAGTGCTTGTAACACCAAAGCCAAATCCCACTGAGGCGCCAGTGCGCGTGACACCGGTCTGAGTCTTCGTACCCCTTGCAGAAACCGTTTCGTCAGTGGGTGAATGGTGGGTGACTGGTGGGAAGGCGTACAGCAGTCCCCTGGGCCATGGCCGATGTGCGAACGCATCCACCCCCAGAGGGGGTGAACCAGTGCTGACAGGGAGAACCAGAACGCGCATTGCGCGTTCCCGCGTGCGGCGAACAGATCCACCTCCGCCCGGCTCCAAACCTGGGCGGTCAGCTCGGGATGGAGGCTCCAGTCCCCCTGGCGAGGACCTCCTCTGGACATGAGGTCTGCCCCTCTGTTCAGTTCTCCGGGCACATGCAGTGCTCTGATGGAGAGCACGTGTGCGCGCTCCCAGATCAACAGCCGCCTGGCTGTGTTCAGGAGCTGCGCTGAGCGTACACCTCCCTGGCGATTGATGTAGGCTCTGTTGTCTGTGCGAATCAACACATGCTGATTCCGCAGCAATGGGGCAAAATGTTGAATTACTCTCCGTACGGAGATCAATTCCAGCACATTTATGTGGAAAGACATGTGAGCCGGCCACTGTCCTCCTTCTGCCTGCGTCATGCACGTTCCTCCCCACCCTGAGAGAGATGCGTCTGTGAACACCGAGGTGTGTGACGTAACTCTGCCCAGGGCTACCCCCTCTGACAGGACGTGGGGACTTTTCCAGTAGGTTAAGTCTGAACCCACGGACAGAGGGATGACCACCATGAGCCTCTTCTGTTGTACGGGGTCGATGCGCATGCTGATGAACCACCTCTGCAGTCTCCTCATGTGCAGGAGACCCAGGGGAATCACCCCGTGATCTGCTGCCATCATGCCGAGCAGCCGCATCACGGAGAGTGACTTCACCACGCTGCGGGGTGTGACACGTCGAAGGAGAGCTGTCAGCTTCTCCACTCTCTGCCGTGAGAGTCGTGCTCTCATGCGGGCTGAGTTCAATTCCACCCCCAGGTAAACAATACTCTGGGAGGGAAGAGGACAGCTCTTTTTCCAGTTTATTATGAAACCCAGCTTTGATAGATGCGATATGAGTTGTACCGTCTGTAAAGCCGCTTCCTCCCTGGAGCGAGCCAGCAGCAGCAGGTCGTCCAGGTAAAATAGTACTCATCCCTCCTCTGTGTAGCGGCCGTAGCGCCGTCTCTACACACTTTGAAAAAGTGCGAGGAGCCAGGGAATAACCGAACGGCAGACGGTTGTACTGGTACGATATTCCTTGGAATGAAAACCGCAGGAATTTCCTGTGTTGCGGGACGATGGGTACATGGAAGTATGCATCCTTTACGTCTATAGAGGTGAACCAGTCTCCCTGGTGAACACACTCTAACACCTTTTTGACCGTCAGCATTTGAAAAGGCCTCTTCATTATTGCCTTGTTGAAAGCTGACAGGTCGAGGATGGGTCTCATTCCCCCCGTCTTTTTCGGGAAAGGAAAATAGCGGGAGAAATACCCCTGATTTTCTGCCTCTTGGGGAACCCTGGAAATAGCCTCTTTCAACAGGATTTCCCGTAGCTCTGCTTGGAGCGCAAGACACTGTTCTCGGGATGACAGGCCTGTATCCCGTTGAATTGTGGGGGGGGGAGGCGAACTGCAGGGTGTACCCTCTGCTGATCAGCCTGCTCATCCATCTGTCCATCAGACACACGCGCTGCCACTCCGAGAGCGGGCGCACATGCTCGAGATGTGTTGTGGTCGTCATGACGACGAGCCACGCCAGAGCCCTCGCCGCTGCCCGTGAGGCAACCCAAGATGGGCCTAGAGCGAAAGGGCTGTGAGGAAACCTCCACACGCTGCATTTCACGCCGCCTCTCATCATGACGCGCGTACACGCTCAGAGGATGGATGGAGGTGTGTGCAGTGATATCCACATGAGGCGTTACCACGGCGCTCATGGGCTTATTGTGACCGTGTGTAGGTGGCATATCTCGGACAGAGGAATGCCGCGAGGTCTGTGGTTTAATAGCCGAAAAGTCATAACCCTCAGGCCTCTGCAGCGAATCCTGCTGCATACTAATCAACAGATTGGAGGCAGCTGGTGTAGTTACTGTGCTCCGCAGCTTATTAATCGATAGATTAAATAGCGCAGGCTTTTGTAACGAACCCTGCTGGCTATTAACCGATAGGTCATAGGCAGCTGGTTCACCCAGGGTGGGGGATATGTGAAATACATTTGTAACTGATGACTCAGACAACATGTTGGGAAATAATCTTCTTTTATTTCCCTCACGCTCCCCCCCCCCAAACCGTCAAGGCCGGCTTTGTTTCTTCGGCGGCTCTCGTGGAGCAGACGCCGAACGGGAGTACCTCACTCCCTTCTTACCCCCCTTCTCTGGTGGGGGGCCGGAGGCGCGGGACGGTGCCCCGGAGGCGCGGGACGGTGCCCCGGAGGCGCGGGACGGTGCCCTAGCCGCCGCTGACGGACGAGTCTGACGCCTCGGCTGTTGCTGCTGCGAGTGTCTGTCCGTCTGCCGCTGGGTTGGCTGCTGCTGCTGCCGCCGCTGGAGCCGTTGCTGCTTCACCGCTGGCTGGAGCCAGCCAACGTGCTGGCGGATGTCCTCCGCTTGCTCCGATGCCGCCTTCATGGACTCAACCATGGCCAGGAACTGGGGTCCGAACAGCCCGTCCGAGCTGATCGGAGCGTCCAGCAAAAACCTTCCTGGCTGGCTCTGTAACCGCTGCTTGTTGCAACCAGAGGTGGCGCTGGATCCGAGTCATCCAGGCTGTGATCCTAGCCTGGGAGACTGCCACAGATGTGCACAGCGTGAGTGCCGTGCTGGCCGCCTTAGCGATCTCCTCTGCCTCCTCTGTAGCTACGGTGGTGGACCGTTCGACCAACGTCACCACCGAGTTGGTCAGCAACGCGATGTTATTCACTGCTGCCGACGCCTGGAACGCACGTCCGGCGACCAAGTTGGCCTGCCTAACCCCGAAGAACGCCGTTAAGCTCGGTTCCAGAGCGGGTGTGGTTGGAAAAACCTCGTCCGTGAACCCCTCCACCTTAGTGAAGGGAACAAAGGTGGCCACCGGAGCCCTTAAGGTCCTCGGGTTCGCCGCTGCCCCTTCCTGGTATCGCCTAATGGCGGGGAAGCGTGGCCAGATCGGGTCACTCCTGCCTGTCTGAACCCGGGAAAATACTCCAGCCATGTCATCCAGAGCCACCCTCTCCCGTCCTCGGGGAACGGGGAGGCCTCTGCATGCTGCTGCTTTGCCGATTATTTCCGGCAGCTCCAGCATAATGCCACCCAACGCCGGTAGCGCCGTGGCCACGGAGAAGGGGACCACGTGCTCGGCCGCCACCTCTGACTCTCGCTCCGACCCCGTCTCCCCCGTCCGGGGAAGAGGGGGAAGGGGAGAGCCGCACGGCGAGCCATGGAAGGAGACAGGGTAGGAGTCGTCCGACTCCAGCCCCCACTCGCCTCCAGAAACAGGCTGTTGTCCCTGTTCTGGATGGGCCAGTCGTCCTCCGCACCCGCAGCAGCTAGAGCGTCTGCCCTTTGCTTCCTGTCGGATGATGGGAGACGAACACAATGTGAACATGCGATCTGCTGGCTGAGAGCCGCGTCCGCGTGCTCTGGCCCCAGGCAGGATGCGTATATCGGGTGAAAATCGTAGCTCATGATATATCCCGTATTGCATGAAGGACACATGCGGATACGATCATTGCTGCTCATGATTTCTTTCTTGTGCTTCAGTACTGCTGGTTGCTGAAGAAAGGAGGGAGCAGATTGCCGGGCCACCTTCCTATTTATACCGGAAGGAGGCCCGAGGGTGGGGCCCACCTAGCGGGTGGGCGTGGACTACAAGTGTTTCAGTGCTGCGCGGGGGCGCAGAGGGATAACCCCAATAGCGATAGCCTTAGATGGCGAAGCCATATACGAAATAGAACACACACACACACACACACACACACACACACACACACACACACACACACACACACACACACACACACACACACACACACACACACACACACACACACACACACACACACACACACACACACACACACACACACACACACAATGTCTGGCTGCCAAGTGACAGATGGTTCCAGGATTTACACCCAGGGTGTGTAATTACATGTGCTCCTCCCGTGTGTTTTATAAAGGTCTTTGTTTGTAGTGTGGTGCCAGTTTATCATGATATTATTAGGTTCACAGACAACACCTGCTGTTTCAATTATTGTGATAAACCGATTAGATCGGTGCTCTATATATGGATTTACATCAAGCACCCTAGTTCATTGCATTAGCTTAGCAGAATACCTATCATAAGGCTTGTTTGATGATGGCAACAATTATAACAATGATTATTTTTGGTCAATATTTAGATGAGGTTTATTTACATGTTTGAACATTTCCAAAATTAATACCTCAGAGCAACATTTAAATTCAAACTTTATTTATAAAGCCCATTATGACAAAATGCATTCGTCTCAAAGGGCTTTACAGATCAACAAACATGATTGTCAATTTAAAAAGATACAAGGAATATAGAATTCAAATAGAATTCAAAAAACAAATGAAATGGAACCCGCTCTGGAACCGAGCTTAACGGCGTTCTTCGGGGTTAGGCAGGCCAACTTGGTCGCCGGACGTGCGTTCCAGGCGTCGGCAGCAGTGAATAACATCGCGTTGCTGACCAACTCGGTGGTGACGTTGGTCGAACGGTCCACCACCGTAGCTACAGAGGAGGCAGAGGAGATCGCTAAGGCGGCCAGCACGGCACTCACGCTGTGCACAGCTGTGGCAGTCTCCCAGGCTAGGATCACAGCCTGGATGACTCAGATCCAGCGCCACCTCTGGTTGCAACAAGCAGCGGTTACAGAGCCAGCCAGGAAGGTTTTTGCTGGACGCTCCGATCAGCTCGGACGGGCTGTTCGGACCCCAGTTCCTGAGGGAAATAAAAGAAGATTATTTCCCAACATGTTGTCTGAGTCATCAGTTACAAATGTATTTCACATATCCCCCACCCTACGTACTGCAGTGGAAAAGCGACATAAGTGTCCTTGGGCAAGATACTTAATTCAAATCGCTTCCGTAGGCATGTCAACACTAGTGAAGTGTGTGTGTGGGTCCCTTTATTGTCCGGGGCTGGAGGCTACCCAGCAGACAGATCACCAGTCTCACAGGACTAACCCATACATACTAGGGCTGCACGATTTCGAATTGCGATTTTTCTGACAAATATTGCGATTCGATTTGCGATATTTGTTTTTAAGCGACCCAACGGAAGTTTATTGTAAAATGCGGCCATATCTCCGGCTAGGAAGGTCGCATCAACATGCTCCCATCTCTAATCAAATCAAATCAAATCAAATTTTATTTATATAGCACATTTATAAACGATTTTTGGTCGAGCCAAAGTGCTGTACATATAATAAAAATAGCCTACAGTAGAGACACTTTACAGCAAATACAACAGCACAGATTGTTCAGAATATCAGTATGAGAAAAACAACACCCTCTATCCTTAGACCCTCACATCGTACAAGGAAAAACTTCCGGAGAAAAACCCACAGTTTAGAGGGGAAAAATGGGAGAAACCTCAGGGAGAGCAACAGAGGAGGGATCCCTCTCCCAGGACGGACAGACATGCAATAGATGCCGTGTGTAAATCGAAGAGATAATACATTTTGCAGCATAGGTAGACCAAATGTTAGGAAATGCATGTGTCTGTAATAAGAAGATGAATCTACGAAGATGTCAACTATAATCCTGTGGGAGCCTTCAGGGAGGCAGCATGACGAGACCCAGGCAGGACCGCAGAGACAGGTTTAGCCACGACCCGAAGTCCACGACTTAATCCAGAACTCAGGATAGAGGATCCAGGACCACAGCAAGAAGATCAGCCTCGACTCCGGATCCCGGCGTAGATATAGACACAAAACAAGAAAAAATGTGGCTGGGTTAATCGAAACAAGAGAATACACAGACACAGACAGACAGACGAACAAGCACTCCCTTAGAATAAGTTGAGGGCAAAGGGTAGCAAGTAAGAGAGTAAGAAACATAGGTGAAGAGGCACACTCAGGGAACAAAGTCCCCACTGGAGCCTTAGTTGGAAATTGATGAGAGATAGGGAGGCACGCTGTGTCTACGAATTGTAACACTCCCCGGCCTGTCTAAGCCACTCTACAAACCGTTTCCCTCTAATAAAACTCAAGAGGTTAGAGAGGGAAAAGGTCTTGGGTAAATCTCTAGCACCCCCACAGCCAGAGCTTCGAGTGAAAGAACTAAACTTACATGAAACTTCCGTTGGGTTGCAACCTGTTAAACCCCATCCCTGTTTTCAGGTCTCAAAATGACATTTCCAAAACAAATGACCATAACTACACTTCTAAAAGGGGACAATTAATAATCTTTTTTCTTAAAGTAATGATAAACCTGTGAGTTGGATGTAGAAGAGTCAGAATCAATATAGATGTTTTTTATTTTAAAGAAAATTCAGATTGAACATAGTAAAAAAACTGTAAATTATAGTGTCCGTCCAAAAATTATTTTTTACTTATAGTGAAAACCACCCTTGAATGATCAGATGGTAGACAAAAAGCCTTAGGAATCCAAAGTACAACATATAATAAGTACCCTGTATCAAGATTGATGCAAAACATGACAGTGACATTTGACCTTTTTAGAGAGGTTTAGCAAAAAAAACTCCACCTCTGGGGTGATTTAGGTGGAAATGGGCGTTTTTGCCATTTCTCTGGAACCCATTGGTTGATTTTGGTGATTGACATCTCTTTTCAACCGTTAGAGCCAATAGAATCAAAGGGGAATTTCCACATACACACCAACGTTACCAAAAAAAAGTGGGGGCTATGCGCATGCAGTTTTGCCCAGAGCGAAAGCTGTCTCACGCTCTGAAATCTGAAAACGGAAAAGTAGGTTTATTGCTTATGGATTATCAGAAGTCATTTCAAAGTGACACAGACACATTGGATTAACCTTCAGCAGCATTTTTATCATTTTAATGCCATTGAAGACAACTTTTGATCAGACAACAACACAGGTAAGACCTATTGCCGTTTTGGCTACCTAGCGCCAAGTGAGTGATGATATAGATACCTATCGATTCTGTGTACTATCACGATGCTAATCGATGGGTTGGATTTGCAGTTACGATAAGTAATAATGTGTTCTACTGTGTTTTCTGTGCAAGCGCCGTTAGCATTTTTTCGCTCGTGGCTAATTAAAAAAAAAGATCAGTTAGCTGAGTTTCTTCCCGTTACATGGATATGAAACATTCATAGTTTATTAAATATTAAGAAGCCCTCAGACGCTGTTTCCTGCAGATGATGTGTTTTTCCCCCAGGTGGTGGGGGAATGGTGTTCAACAGGTTAAAGTCAAGCCTCAGTTTAAGATTCACCCTGTAATAGATGTGAAACATGTGATGGAGGATTACTAACCTGCAGTGGCGGATTTAGGATTTAGCAGATCCGGGGCTTAGCCCAGGAGTTGTTGAGCGGGGGGTTTGGTGCAGGGGTAATCATCTGCAAGTGCTATTTTTGGGGGACGGACCGAACATCCTTTAGGTTTTTTTTTTTTTTTTTAATATTGAAGTTAAAAGCATCAATCTGGTGCACTTTGAGAGCAAAATTAAACCTACCTTAATAATACCTTAAAGCGGACAAAAGGCACTGGAGAACACTTATTCATTAACACCCTTTTAATGAAGCAAACTAATGTCTTAACACACTCAAATACAGTCAGCAGCTGGTTGAAGTCACTTCAGATCACTGATCCAGGGAACATGCCTCACATCCACTGAAAGAAGAAAATATAAAACAAAATTAAGATTAACCATATAATTAATATGTAAAATGAAATGTATCTTATTCTCTTACATGTGATCCTGGCTGGCACCTCTGCAGTCTTTTACAGCTCTGTTCTTCACTCCGTTCTTCTAATCCTGTTTTCTTCTTTTAGTGTCTTAAAAGTAGACTGAGGTATGAAGGGTTAACGTTACATTTTAGGATAATTTTGAGTCATGTTCTGTATACATACTAACATATAAGGGCATACATAGTGTGGTTACTCCATGTTTACTAGCTATAACATTAACGTGACATCACTCTTTTTCACTTGTTACTCAGTCAGCCAGAGTGCAGATATCACCATTAGCCTGTTATTCACTTTAACGTTAGAAAACCAGCAAAGTAACATTTCAAATAAGATTCACAAACCTGAAACATCATCCATTTCTTCACTGCTGGTGATGACATTGTTGTCAGCTGCTGATACTGCTGCTGCTGCAGCTTGTGGCGCCTGCTTCGATGAAAATAACTTTCTATTATCCATAACTTTATAGGCTATTAGCTTAAAACTTGTCAGGCACTAGAAAGGATCACTTCTTCTTCTTCAGGGGACTGAAGGCTACGCAGTACGCAGGCTACTGTCCCGCAGCGGCTGCCTCTCTGTTGGACTCCGGTACTGCACATTACTCACAAGACGTTTTAAAAAAAGCGCCGCCACTGCTAACCTGACTCAGATGGTTTGTTTCACCAAACCATCTAGGAAAGCTCCATTGGAAGCCATTTGGAAAGGGCAGGCAGACAATGAACAAGACTTAACGTATTCATAATAATTAATTATATTTATTCCATTTGTGCTATTTTGATTCTATAACATGTTTTCTTTCAGGCTTTTGGAAGGAAATCGTACAAAATACACATTTAAGTGTTTATTTTACTATAGTTTGTCTATTTGCGTCTGTAGATTTCTCCTAAATTCACCAAAAGTTAGCATTCTAACGTAACATAAAGTACCGCGACCGCTGTGTGTACCATGTCAACAGAAATATCGTTGGAAAGCTCCGTCTCTCCTGCACAATCTCATCGGATCCAAATATGGTCATTTCCTTTGTATCAGCAACCAATCGTGAAAGCACAAAGGGGTCTTAAACCAAGAAACGAAATCTCATTGGCTGGTGTCAATTTCTGACCACGTGATTCATTCAGATGCGTCACGTGGTGTGCTAAAACACTTCCTTGTTAGCTTTCCGCTAGAAATTGAAATCTCAAAATGGCAAAAGAACGGCGAAAAAAACGTTCACAGAGAAGACGACAACAATTGTCACTTGCACGAAGCAAGGTTATACAAAAAACAAATGACCCAGAACATGAAATACCTTCACGGAGTGCGTCGATGCGCAAGCTGTCATCCAAAGAACAGGAGGGTTTAGCTAGCGCCTCACTGCAATCTTTTAAGGTCGTTTTCTCAAAATGAGTTTTTTCTCCTACTCCGAGTTTGAAATTTCAACTTCAGTAGCATGTCCATACACCAAACCTTCCAGTTATATTCCTATCAATATTATGAAGGCTTTTAGAGAAGGGTTTGTTCATATATCATTCATAGCCTGAATTATACAACATTGTATACCTAAAAACATGGCGAAAAATGATATTTTAGGGCTGTTGACAGTATTTTCTGATTTATGGAGTGATAAAAAGAGATATCCAATATCCCTTCTGTAAGCCTTAGATACTAATATGACTACAAAATGAAACAAGAGTTTTGAACCTGGCTTTATCCAAAGTTCAGATTTCGATTCCTGAAATGTGAGATAATTGATAATTGGCATATTTAAACATGCTATTTCAGAAAACTTGTAATACAAAAAACAATTGCCTTATTCTAAGTAATTAACTGGAGAAAATTCTAGCTGATACCTTTTTAAGTTAAAAAAATTACCCTATTCACCTGGGGTGTCTCGCCTTAAGGTGATCAACGCAGGGCTGTGACTCTCTTTGTTTCAAATCTACAGTAATGGGCCATCGGAATGGGACAAAACTCTCCCATCCCCCCTCTGTTCTCCAGCATTGCCGGTCTGAAAGGGTCTGTGGAAATATCAAACTTTTAATTAAAGTTTTAAAAACAGTGACGGTGTCCAAAATCAGAGGTGGAAGAAGTATTCCGATTATTTACCTAGGTAATAATACTTGTTAGAAGTAAATGTCCTGCATTCAAAATTGTCAATTGCCCAATTGAAAAGTATTATCATCTGAAAGTAAAATTAATCATTATGTTATAAGTATTAAATACATATAAGTATTTTTACAACTTATATTTAGAAATACTCCGTTGTAATTATTGATGCATAAATGTGTTCATCCATTCAATGTGGCATCTGCTATAATGGGGTTAGTGCAGTGGTTCTCCATCTTTTTCTGGCATTCCCCACTTTGAACAGGTGGGCCTTTTCAAGCCCCACCTGTTCCTTGCCGCTCCAATAAAATGGTAGGCCAAGCTTAAAATTGTCAAATATATCGTTCTATAACAGGGGTCTCCAATCTTTTTTAGGATGAGAGCTTCTTTAAAAAAATAAAACAAGTCGTGAGCTACTTTTACTCCTCTTTTTCTGTTTTTTGCTGTGTATATATTTATCACATTTTAACATTATTATATGCTTACCTTTAACCTTTGTGTGCTGTTTGGATCTGTGGGACCGGTTTTCAGTGAAAAGAAAATGTATGATTTTTTTAAAAATGTTGAAGTTAAATGCATCAATCTGATCATGCACTTTGAGCACAAAATGAATTTATGGATACATCTCTCAACACTCATATGAAAGGGAGCTGTATACTTTTCAATAATCCAAACATCTTTAGAATATGATCACAACCAATAACAAATAATTTACACTTGTGTATTCTTATCTTATGTTACCTATATAGCATTCTTTCTTTTTTATTTATGCATATTTTACTAATCACTCCCCTTTTAACCCGTTTACTGTCCTATAGTACACATTGGAATGATGATTTCTTACTTGATTGATCGCTGTTGTGTCTGTGTGTGAGAGCGTTTCACATGTGTGTATGATAGATATTTACATATGTCTGCAAATGACTTTGGTTTCAGTTGTGTGTGTGTGTGAGCAGGCTCGGATTGGCCATCAGGAGGTTCAGGACTTTTCCCGTTGGGCCGCTGCCGTTAGTGGGCCGCTGGTGGGCCGCTGGTTCTGGCATAGGTGTACCGTGGACTTTCACAGCGCCGCCGCCGCATCCGCCGCCGCATCCGCCGCCGCAAACACTAATAATCTCCTGTTCATCGCGTCCATTCGCGACCCACCTATCACATCTCTGCGCCCCACACTTTGAGAAACGCTGGGTTAGTGTATGATATTACTTAATAATACAACACATTATAATACATAATAATGTATAAGTTAATTTACTTCGGTCTACTGTACTGTGTAAAAACACCACAACAATATTACAAAAATGATACTGCATATTGTGAAATAAGTGTAAACATTTACATTATTATGATTATTTAATATATAAGGAATATATATGATTGAATTACAATTAAGATAATAAGATTAGATATACTTTATTTGATCTAAAATATTGATGTTTTTTCGTTATAGTTAAAACCATAACAAATAAGTGATTTAAATGCTATTCAGCAAACACAACTGCAGAGCTGCAAACATTACTGAAGTACTGAAAGTCCAGGAAACAATCTGAAGACCAAAGTTCACCCAGTTGTCTTTGTGTATTTGTGAATGAAGCGCCATCTCATGGTTAAATCCTGAAATTGAACAAATGGCGAAATCTGGCAACGCCCTTTTAAGAAATAGTGGGAGGGCTTTAAAATCCCAGCCACTGGGATCCGCTGGATTTCTGGTTGGAATCCGCTGGGTGGAGTGCATTCTAGCGTGCTACATCTGTAGGTATCCATGGTAAAAAAAAAGTGAATAAGTAGCGGTATTTCAAAAGTAGTATCCAGTCATAACTACATTATACAATTCTAATAAAAAAAAACGGCTGTCTGCCTCTTTCTAGCATGTCTATTCATTCTGTTTAAACCTGTGATTTTATAGGGCCGTCCATTTTGCCCCATTAGTTGACTATGTAAGAATTTTGTTGTCATATGTTATGCTATTTTTTTATGCTTAATGGCACATCTATGGGTAAAACATATTTAGAAGTAAAGTAGTGTTTTTGCTGGATTGTTTGCCTACCACTTTATATTTATCAATTAAATCACCTAATACATTGGTCTTTATGATTGTTAGTTGAGGTAGACTTTATTCGAGGACGGCCCTAATCTTTCCATAGTTGCAGATACACATCAGACTACACTAATATGATCACTAATAATCTATTTGTAGAATTATATTCCAGTGGGGGCTGTGTAGAATTGTTTCCCAATGTGATATAAACATTTAGAATGCCTCCGTAGCTTTCTAAAGTCAAACTGTATTGAATAAAGATAGAAGAAATAATTTCCAAAATGAAACACGTTTCTATCTAACACACAATCTGTTTCACTACACATTTGTTGCCAGTCATCCCTTTTTTTAATACAACTTTCCATTGCTGTCAAAAACGTTTGCTTTTCACACACAAAGGCAGGCCCACACAACAGAGTTATATCCATTATGGATACAATTGAATTTAGTCATTAAATCGGACCAATTGCTTTAATCACATTTTTGTTTATATTTGTATTACTGAGAGGATGTCGTAAAAAAGCACATGCAAAGCTTATTTCAAAAACCTCAATAGAGGTGAAGGAAAACAACAACACCTTCGGTAAAGCACTAATTACAAAACACACAACATTATATTCTATTTCTCTCTCCCTCTGTCTCTCCGCAGTGTTTGACTTTGCCTACAGAGACTACATCCTGTCCTGGTACATCCCTCTGAGTCACGATGAGGGCCAGTTGTACTGCATGCTGTCGGAGGACTGGTGGCAGATGATTGGTCAGTTGAGAACCCGGCTAGCTGACATCGACGTCGTCAATGTGGTGTGTTACGACACCATCCGAATCCTGCACACACACTTCACTGACCTCAAGGCTGCATCTGCAAGGTACAAACACACGTACAATTGTAAAGAGTTGGGGTCTGAGTTAGGGTATGCAACATTAGTTACTGCTTCGGTGTTGCAAGGTGTTCATCAAGTAAACCTAAGTCTTTTACACTTCTGACTCACTGCTGACTCACTGTTTAATGTCAGCGTTGTTTTTTTATTTAAATGTGAAGAAAAACCATAATCAACCAACCGACCGACCGACCAACCGACTGACCAATCAATTCAGTCTATTCAAGTTAAAAATACAAGTTCTATCGTAATAATACAAACATAAGAATATAATGTAAAACTGTGCAATTTGAACATTACAAATACAAATGTATTCAAATAACATAACAAAATAAATTATATTAAGTAAAATGTGTAATAAAATAAAATAAAACATATTAATAAAAACACAAGAAGTTAAAGTAAGAATGTGAACATTGTGCTAACATGTTGTATTACAATACATAGAGTGGTGAATAAGTATTATTATTAGTATTATTGGGGCGGTTTTGGCGCAGTGGTTAGAGCGTTGATCATCAGATCAAGGGGCGTTGGTGAACCAGTTCGAAACCCGCCTCGGCCGCCACTGCGTCAGGCCGTTGTGTCCTTGGACACTTTACCCGCATTTGCTCCTGTGGGTAATGTCCACAGTAATGACTCTTACATGTCTGATATGTGTAATGTGTAATTGTAAAGCGCTTTGAGCACCTGTAAAAGCGCTCTAATAAAAAATGTAATTTATTATTAATAAGAAGCTCTGTGAAACGGGCCCATACACTAAACAGACAGTATTTAAAATATATCAGAGTTATTTAATTGGAGACAGTTCATGTATTACAACAAAATAGCATTCATTTCATCAGTGTAAACATTTTAAAATAGGTTATGTATAATCAAAGAGACATTCTTATGTGTGCAGAGAGGGTAAAATGATGGCAGTTCAGTACTGTCACTGTGTAAATAACATCAAAATGGTTTGCCTCCATTTTTTCTCCAGAAAGCAGCTGCCAGGTACACTCAGAGACTGTGATGATTCATACACTCTGCTTTCATTATCCTGGCGAGAGCAGCGAGACTTGTGATTTGATCACACTCTAGATATGTCTGGCCTCCCTCGGCTTTAATACTTTAGGAACAATGTAGCAGCAGTGTACCGATTAAACTCCCAATGAATATATTGGCTCAGAGGCTGTGTTTGGCTCATCATTTTGACGCCAAGAGTCCATACTGAAGCTAGAGTTCTACAATGTTTAATAAAGAGAATAAAACAAACGATAAACTAAAGCGCGACCGTACAGTCAACAGTAATATCTGAGCAAAATTACCCACAAACCTCGACTTACAGGTGCCCTAGATACCATAAACCACACTGAGGTGACGATTACAGGATGTTGTCAAACACCAAGGCCAGCTGTGTAAAGAATATTGATAATAAAAACAATAAACAAAGGCCAACTAAGCATTTTGGCTCAGTGCTGCAAATGTATTCAGAACCTTTACTTAAAGGGGACCTATCATGCAAAATGCACCTTTGTACGTCTTTTATACATGTGTCCTCGGTGTTCCAGGGAACTCACCAAGTGTCAGAAAACACAACCCTCTCTATTTTCCTCCTTCGCCAAATCTCTAAAAAAGGGGCTGCAACGGATCTGAAAAAAACGGATCCAGATTCCAATACTTTTCTACGTCACAAAGAAGTGCTCCGCTTATTGGTCAACTCTCCACCTATCAGGGGAATGAGCCACGGCCACGTGCATTGCCAAACCTCTCATTCGCATATAGGCTATCGGCAGGCTAAATAATCAACACCCCAGTCACATCTGTGTTTTTGCCTGCTCTTGCCAGGATGTCTAAGCCAGTTAAACGTTGTGCTGTTGTTGGCTGCAAGACTCGGGACAGGGGACTGCATGCAATGCCATCAGTGGAAAAAGAAATTTATCTGTGGCTAGACTTCATTTACAAGGGACATGTGCCAGAAGACCACGGAAGATTTCTGTTTGTGTGTTCCAAACATTTTACCACGGACATGTTTATTAACTTCTCTCAAGTCCAACACGGATATGCCTCCAAACTAATGCTAAACCCGGGATCAATACCAACCATCCGGGACCAGGCCAGTGAGGACACATCCAATTTTGAAGCTGTAAGTTTTTATTTAGCGGTGTTTTTCCTGATAAAGCTATCTCTAGCTTGTAGCATGTAGCATGTAGCTTCGCCGTATCAATGTCGCCTCAAACCCAAATAGTAATCGGTTAGGTGTTTATATATTTTTGTAGCATTTTATTTTGTACCCTCCGCAGTCTTTGCTTTGTCATTTGAATTATCAGGCATTTGCTAACATGTTCAGACATACTGCCGTAATGGCGATCTGTGTGAAGGCTGTAAAGCCACGCCCTAGGCGATAACACAAGTATTTATTCTCCTATTTATTAGTATTTTGTATCCTCTACAATCATATTGAGTAAGTTATAATAACAAACGTAATCTTCTGTAGGCAAGTGCCGTTTTTTCCAGCGTTATATGTAAACGCTTTTGTGATTGTAGTCTGTAAGAACGATCAGATATCATCGATCTGTAAGCTAAGCTACGCTACGCTACGCTAATGAGACATGCCGTGTTTTGCAGCGTTATATGTAAAAGCTTTTGTGTGTTTACTTGTTTGCGCACATGAATATAAATGGGAGTGTGTTAGGATACAACACTGTGTATGTATGCGAGGGGGGACACACACCACGAGTAAAACTGAGCTAAAGCCCCGTCGGTCTGTTGTTGTTGACAAGGCCTTACCTTTAGCAACAGGCTAATTAGTGGCTAGCACTCATTACAGTCAGTCTACTGAGCTCAGCCCCTCTCCAACACATCACCTGCATTGAGTCAGAAACACAGCATGCACGTTACGGTTCAAAACTAACTCAGATTGGAAAAGGCTAAATAGAGAGCTTTGCTAAATAGAGAGTTTTGCTAAATAGAGAGTTTTAGCCCCATCTTTTGGGATTTCAGACTATATTTATCCAAATAGTATTTTCTCATCCTGAATACTAAGTTGAGATGATTTTGTTCTAACTATGTGTTCTTCTTTACAGGCCAGCACCTCACATACTTACTAATTAGTGACAATTTGTACATCCTTTGCTATTATTTACATTTTTTTTTATCATGGCGGAAATGAAAGACTGTACCTGGCAGCCCTGCACTACAATGAAAACGCTGAGCGTGCACAAGCCACTACATCCACTGGAAACCCTCTGTATAAACTGCAGTTCCCAAAGGCCGGGAAGGGAGAATGCAGAGCAAAACCAGTAAAGACTGACCCCACATTCCGTAAGTGTTTAAAATATTTATTATACAACTATTTACAAATATAAAATAAAAAAATTAGAAAGAAGTTTCAGTTTTTTACATGCATATACTAATCTAAACCACATTTTTTGTTGTGCTTTTTTTACCATTGCACAGCCCTACGTGGCCAACTTGATGGACCTCATCTTCGACCAAGTCTTTGTGGACCCTGCACCATTATGAGCGACCTGACAGGGAGGAGGTCATCGCCGGGTATGCTACACGGTTCAATTTGGCTGCTGTCTGAACCCAACATCGACATTTCACGGATCAGGAAACTCCCTGCGTATTAGTGATGGGAATTCCGATTCCCTTCAGGGACACGAATCTTTTGATTCAGTTCACTTGAAAGATTCGTTCACTGATTCGTTCACCGGTTCGCGAACGACTTCTGGTGATTTGCACGTTCGCGAACGATTCGTCTTTGTACTTAATTCGTTCAGTGAGTCTTCACTACTGCCGAAGTCCGTACAAGAAGTTTGCTGGCGTAACATTTATGATATTAAAACACATTTTACACCTCACCTTGTTGCCCCATGAATTATGCTCTGGGAATAGGCTACATATTATTTAAGAAATATAATTGGCCATTGTTAAATCTCTCATAAATGTGTGCCTGACTATACGATGTATTACAGCAGGCTAGCACGTTATACTTTCAAACCCATGCTATGTGCTTAAATCCCAAAGCATTAAACTCCATTTGGGCGAGTTCAAAGTGAATACAAAAATATATCCTCTACATCGGTGACGATTTATTCATATTCTATAGTATGTACCCATCTATGTTTACCTTTAGCTAGCGGCTAAGCTAGTGGGACGCTACGGAGCCCAGCTATCCGCCCTCTGAAGCTTTTAGGGCCGACAGGGAGAGGAGAATGTCCCGCTAACGCTGTGTGTGTGTTTCACATGAGCGGGACGCTATGGAGCTCAGGTATCCGCCATCTGAAGCTTTTAGGGCCGACAGGGGGAGGAGAATACAAAGTGTATGTGTGTATTTATCGCTAAGCTAGCTGGACGCTACGGTTCAGGTATCCGTCCTCTTTATTGCGGACAGGTTGAGGAGGGTGTGTGTGTGTGTGTGTGTGTGTGTGTGTGTGTGTGTGTGTGTGTGTGTGTGTGTGTGTGTGTGTGTGTGTGTGTGTGTGTGTGTGTGTGTGTGTGTGTGTGTGTGTGTGTGTGTGTGTGTGTGTGTGTGTGTGTGTGTGTGTGTGTGTGTGTGTGTGGTGTGTGTGTGTGTGTGTGTGTGTGTGTGTGTGTGTGTGTGTGTGTGTGTGTGTGTGTGTGTGTGTGTGTGTGTGTGTGTGTGTGTGTGTGTGTGTGTGTGTGTGTGTGTGTGTGTGTGTGTGTGTGTGTGTGTGTGTGTGTGCTCTGATTACAGTAGCTACACTGTAGGAAACAGTTCTGAACTGTTTCCGCCAGTTCTTTAAGCTTCTCTTTAGCGGCGACTCAAACAAACAATCGAATCGTTTTGTGGGAGGAATCAGTTCATCTCGTTCACTTCAAAGATTCGTTCAAAAAGAACGAATCGTCGCGAACGACCCATCACTACTGCGTATCCTGAGGACAACGCAGGCCGGAAACACCACTCTGATCCTGCGTCCAAGGAAGCCCCAGCACCAGCTCACAAAGCTTCTGTAAAAATATTTAGTGTCATTTATACAAAATACAAGTAGGCTACATTTAGTTTTTTATATGGGTTTTTTTAACCGTTGATTTTGACAATAAAGTTCCAAGTTGATATCAAAATGTGTCGTGATTATTCATGTTTGGATGGGTAAAGAATATTCTGATTTCAAAAGCATAAGGTTGTGTGTGTGTGGACCTTTTTGTCGTACACATGGGTGTGTTATGCCATTGCTGTGTAGTATATAATAGTACAATGACAGAATGAAAGATTGCATAAAGCCATATACACCAGTATTTATTTCCATGAACAATATTAGCATTCGTTTTACAATTTCAGTCAAACAACAAACAAACAACAACAAACCACTCACTGCTCTATTTGTCTCAACTGTAGTCCACCATGTTCAGCTCTGTAAATATGCAACGCATTTTGCAGGGAGAACACATTTAGGCACACAGGCTCCAATCCAGGATGGTCCACCATACAGGTTACAGAGTCCTCAAGTTACTGCATCCGTCTTGACACATTGTGATAAACATATATTGAATGACATGTGAAAAATGTATTTAAACAGACAACTTAGTAAAGCTATCAAAAATGTTACCTGTGGTATCTCCATGCAGCACACATTCTCCGTTCAGAAGGCATCGTGGCGCAATTTGCACAAAGAAGTCAATAACTGAGCTTTTAAAAACACATGAAACTACACACATTGCTGACAACTGAGGTGTTGTTGGAGTTATACTTTTTATCATCCTAAGTTATTCAACTTTCCAACGGTTGTTGCAGGATGTTGGAAGAAAAGGACTGTAAACTATTAAACGCAATGAGGCCATTGTATATATGCTGAAAATATGAATGTCTCCCTTTATAAATATATATATATCGCTGTTTTTGCGTTACAAACTGTACACATTGCATTCTTGCTAATTAGCCAAAATATGAACGGAATAAGGAGCAAGCATCGTAACAGAGTAAAATAAATAGGGACAACAGCTTGTCAGCTAACCATTCAGAAACGTCCTGCTGCAACCGAGATTTTTGCACCTCCACCAAAACCTCCGCTGCTTCAGGGTCAGTTTCTGGATCAAATTGATAGTATGCTTGAACACATGCATTGCTCTGAGATGACATGTTTATTCGACACTCGTAATCACAGCAAGCATGGTAACGTGACTCTCGCCGGCTCATGCCTGCTCTTCTGCAGGGGGGCGTGGTCAGCTGCTGCTCAGAATTTTCAAAGACGGGCTTGGAATAAAGCGAAAATGAGCGAAACGAGGCATGTCTAAAAAATGATCTGTTTGGTATTTTGAAAAATAAAATGTATAAATATACCTTATATAGGTATGGTCATACACTATATCATTTAAATATAGCATGATAGGTCTCCTTTAAGTTAAATTACCAATGTGACAAATACATGTAAAAATACTCTTATTACACATAAAAGTCCTGAATAAAAATAGTAGTAGCAGCATGTCAAAACTGCATTGCATAATGCAGCCATTCATACAAATACCATATTTATACCAACAGAAAAAACAAGATGCATTTCGGAGACACATTCTCCCCGTTACCTGCAGAAGGAAGCCATGCACGCAACGCAGCCCGACTCTGTTTAACTCCAGGCGACTTTCTGCCACTTTCCTCCGTGGTGCAGTGCTGATCGTTTCACCACGGAGGAAAGCCTATGGGCCTACCCATAATGAGCTGCACAAATGCCGCAGTTTTTGCGTGGCTGTGTATTTAGTTGAAAGCCCTGTGGCGATCTGCTCATCTCATCTAAATAATATGCTACAAAGGGGCGGACTGGCCATCTGTGTGTTGAACTTTCCTGTCGGCTCCCAGACCGTAGTCGAGGAGGGCAGAAGCAACAAGCTTCAGGTTCAATAACCCACTTAAGCAATCATACACGAGAGGCCGTTCTTGAACAGGCGCACGGACAGGCGTACTCAAAGCAAAGCGTACTGCCGCAGTACTGTCGTACCAATAATGACGTTCAATAATGACGTTCAAGAACGGCCTCAAGTGTATGATTGCGATTCTATTACACAAACTATCATTGTAATCAACAATATCGTAAAATAATTTTATAATGTGGGCTAATTTGCTCCCAAACCTACGCTTTCTGCTTGAGTTAATCTCCGTCAGAAAGTAGTTCCTAGAAAGTAGTTCCCATGGTAACGATAGCCGATCAATCGAACACTCCTGCTACCCCGCTTACAGTTATTGATATAATTATAGTAAATAATATATTAACCAATTTATTGAAAACGATTTATTGAAAACAATTCTTGAATTAGGCTATTTAAATATCTGAGTAATCACTGTGTGGGATTAGCGGAACAAATCAAATCAGGCTGTCCATGGTGCTGAAACATTTTGGGTTCAGAATGAAGGTGGATGTTCATGCTGCCATTAAAAGTGCAATTCTTGAAACAGCTCTCCATGAGCTCCATGCCAGACTTTTTTGCAGGTGGTGCTGTGGTGTTCACGGGTAGGACTACGTTATAGGAAGAGCTTTCCTCCAGTGGCCGCTTCATGGCGTGTCCCGGACCGGCAAAAAGCGCGTTGCTCCACATCTTTCTATTGTCTAGAGATGGAGCCCAGTAGCTGCGAAGCGATGACTCGTTTTTATGTCCGCTAACGGACATGATTTCTCTGGCCTCCAACCCAACAAATCAAAATTCACTTTAAAATCTGACATTTTGTAGCTACTGATTTCCAACGAGAGACAATGTATAACAGTGTAACGGCTGTGTGTCGCTAAACGTCGCTATGGAAACCACACGATGTAGGCTCATGGAAGTAGTTTCGGTAGGCTAGTGGCGTGTGTAGGCCACTGGATACTTTGTGATTAGGCACGTTCTATTTGATCGTTGTTTGATTGTGGAATCAAACACGCCTATTGACCAATCAGAGAGCAAGTGACAACGCACGCCGCCGTGTGTAGGGGCCGTAACGGCCCGTCCACACAGCGGCGTGCGTTGACGCTTGCCGGCGGGCATGTCTGACACTCGACCAACAACCAATCACATGAATCTCCCGCCCCTGACACACAAGCAGCGGTTTGATTGGCTAGAGCTTGTACTGGCATATTATTTGATTGGCTGACGCTTTTGCCGAGGTGTCAAAGGTTAAACATTGCTCAACTTTTGCAGCGAGCCACGATGCAGTTCGGCTAAAAGTGACGTCACCCCATTCAAAGTGAATGGGCAGAAGCGTTGGAAGCTTCAACGCACGCCGCTGTGTGGACGGGCCGTAAGTGCCTCCACTCTCTCGTGCACCCGCTAGCTGCCAGAGCATGTGAGAAGACGAGAAGCATGGCTGCAAGTGGGAGTGCAACTGCCGCTGCACCTCGGCTTGTTGACAAAAAAGACGCCAGAAGCGAAAAACTAATTCCAGTCATTTATTTTATTTATTGTTCTCATTGTTTAAAAGTTTGTGTTATGGTTCTGGTGTGAAATAAAGCACAATAATGACATTTAAGACCGTTTCCCTTTTTTAAGAAAAGTATCGAAAAAGAATCAGAATCGCAATTCTTGACTTGGTATCGGTATCGAAACCAAAATGTTGGTATCGTGACAACACTACAGTTGGGTTTGCTTTTCAAACTGGGACAAGAAAACAGCGGAGAAGTAACGGAGCAGAAACCCTCCTTTTTAGGCAGCGGTCCAGACATAGACATCAAACGGCAAAACATATTCAGTGTGCAGTTCCTTTGGCAATAGGGCAGGGATATCTAGATACTTTCCAAGGTTTGACATAATGAATTGTGCTACTTTTAAAGCAAGCAACGATGTTTTCAAATCTGTAATCAAAAAGGTCTGCAAAAACGCTATCGAAGCAGTTCCTGCCGTTGCTACATCGTTCAAACAATAACATTCACCTAAACGACGACATGCAGAGCTACGTGAAGAGCAGGTAGACCAACTGGAGAAGTACCACCATTCAAAAGCTTTCTGATGCGGGTCTTGAAACAAAGCAGAGAAATTATGACCGTTAGTGGCCACAGGTGCGAAAGCTGTCTCCAGAGCTACTGGAAGCCAAATCTCGGGGACCGGAGAAAGTGGAGCAATATTCTCGCCATGCCAAGCAACAGCCTAGAACAACCTCAACCTATACAAGTAACCACGTAAGCCATTCTACTGATGCTGGACAGTTTTTCAGTGGGTGCACAATAAATGGCAACAAACACATGAATGTAAATAAATAGCCAAATAATCGATCAACGCTCTCTGTCTAATATGTTCGCTAGCTTTTAGTGTTGCAACCACCTCGCACTATGTTTCGTGCAGAAGGCAACGGAGTGACTATTTTATTTTGAACATCATTATTTACTAATAAAAACTATTTAAATTAGAGTGTGTATTTTTCTTTCATATTGCCACACTTGGTAACCGTTTTATAAAAGCAATAGCTCACGACAGGCCATGGTATATAATCAGTATATCACAGCTAAGGGGCGTGGTTCGGCCCGACGCGAAGCGGAGGGTCGACAACCCCCTTAAATATATAACCAGGGCCGTCCCTGGCCAACTTGGGGCCCCAAGTGACATTGTAAGATGAGCCCCCCCCCCCCCCCAACCGACGGGGGTGAACACATTTTTTTTGGGAAACAAAGTACTTTGCAAATATAATTCCTGTTTATTATTATTATCAACAAAGTTACTTTTTTATACTGTGAGGTAAATGGTAAATGTGCATGTATGCGTTTACAGGTGAATACGTCTGCATTTCCTGCCAAATACTAGCCTCAAAAAGATTAAAATATAATTAATGCAAATAAACTACTTCTAATAATAACAATCATAATCAATTCAATAATATAAATACTATATTATTTTATCATAGCACGGAGAACTGCGCTGAGAACTGCGCACAAGCCGAGCTCATAAGCCTCGTAAGCTTACACACCTTCCGGCGCAGACTGAAGACTCATCTCTTTCGACTCCACTTCGAGCGATAGAACTATTAACAAAGCACTTATATACTAATAAAGGGCTGGCTTATCTAAAGCCAGTTGAGTAGCACTTGAAATGTTTTTGCTATATGAAGCCTGATGTACTTATATGATTCTGTTTTCTTCAAGTTTGTATTTTGTTGGTCGAACGCACTTATTGTAAGTCGCTTTGGATAAAATGCAATGTAATGTAATGTAAATAAGCCGAGGCCCCCTGCGCAATGTGAGGCCCCATGCAGCCTGCATGATCGGCCTGTAGGGAGGGACGGCCCTGTATATAACTGCATTAGATCAACGTTTTCAGACTTTTCCCTTTAATCTTGGATTTTTTGTGAGATATTTCATCAAGTTTAGAGGAAAAAATCTTCACTTTGTAGAACTCAAAGACATCTGAGATGTGATCCCATCTTATTGGGTTTTTGTAGTACATCAGAAGTCACATTTTTTTAAACTACTGGTTTCATCTTTAACAATGTGATACATTTAAAAGCTTGTATATAATGCTTTGTGTATGATCTTAAATGTTGTAACTAAAGCTGCCAAAAACATGAAGTAGAGTAAAAAATTATTTCTTCAGAGGTGCAGATAATTTCATGAAGTGGCATGAAATGGAAATACTCAAGTACCTCTTAAGAATTAAGTACAGAGCGTGTCCTGTTCAGTTTTATTAGCACTCACAGTGAGATGTCACACCACTGAATATGAATAACAGTAGCAGTGTTATCTGCCAGAATACAGCTCTGTCTCTTTTTGCTTGTATCTCCATTTTAATGTGTGTGTGTCTCTCCCATGGGTGTGTATCCAGACCGGAGGAGTGCACTCGGCCGTTTCCTCTCCACCCCTGCTTGGTGAGTCCGGACTCTGAGCTGGCCTTCCTCCGCTGTGTAGCCAGAATCCTGCTGCTGTGTCTGCTGCCACAGAAGGATGCCAAGTCCCACACACTACGCTGCTGCCTCACAGAAGTCATCACTACCAAAGGTACTGGGAGTGTGTGTGCAAGTACGGAATATACTTTTTTAGAAATCTAGAAGAAAACCGTGCATGTTACTGATCCCATGCAGTTTGCTTAGAGGAGGAGGAGTAGAGGATGCCACAGTCACTTTAACTGACTTACTTTTTAAAATTGGTCTCATGCTAGACTTCTAATCCTATTGGCTGTATTCTTGATTTGGGTAACAAAAAGGACACAAAAGTGAGAGTATGTGTAATTCTGTCTGACCAAGTAAGCGTCTACACTGCTTACCTACAAGGATGTGAGTTTTTACTATTATTTTTCATACTATACACAAATATGTTTCAGTGTAGGTGGGAAAATAAGAGAAGTTTAAAGGAGGTGGACATATTATGCTCATTTTCAGGTTCATATTTGTATTTTGTGCCTCTACTGGGTCATGTTTCCATGCTTTAATGTTCAAAAATCTCTTTATTTTTCACATACTGCTGCAGCACCTCTTTTCACCCTCTGTCTGAAACCAGAGCCCAGTCTGCTCTGATTGGTTTGCTGGCCAGCTCTCTTGTGATTGGTCAACTGCCTTGAGATGTCCCGCCCCTTAGCCTATCACAAACAATGTGTTAGAGTGCTAGCCAATAGAAGCGTGAGTGTTACGTAGTGACGTCATTATGATAAGGAAGTAAACAAAGTAGTTCAATGGAGGCGTTTTCGGGGGGGGACACACACACACAGGGATTTTAGCATTTGCAGACCATTTACATTAGGGGTCGGCAACCCTTGGCACGCGTGCCAATGGTGGCATCATAACCAGTGGGTCACTAGGAATAAGTGGAATAAGTGTGCAAAATATTAAAATGTTATTTTCGGATCCTGAAAGAGACCGCCACTGTTACCTGCAGAAGGAAGCCATGCACGCAACGCAGCCCCGCTCTCTTTAACTCCAGGTGACTTTCTGCCGCTTTCCTCCGTGGTGCAGTGCCGATCATTTCACCACAGAGGAAAGCACTTCACAAATTGCAGTAGCCTACCCATAAGGAGCTGTACAAATGCCGCAGTTATTGCATGGCTGTGTCTTTAGTTGAAAGCCCAGTGGCGATCTGCTCATCTCTCATCGAAATAACATGCTACACATGTGTATTCTGGAGAATCACAGAACGGACGGTCGTCCTTATTATTATGCTGTTTAAACCAATTATTTAAATTTGTTTGTTAAATTCGGCATCGTGTAAGTTAGGGATGCTCCGATCGGCCGCTGATCGATATCGGCCGATACTCACTTTCTGCCGATCGATCGGTGCTCTCTAAAAATGCCGATCGCGAGAGCCGATCACATGATGTAAAATACATGACACTTTTCTCTGTGCGCGGCAAAACAAGCTCGCCAAAATGGCTTCACCAGTCTGGCAGTATTTTAAGGTGTCCGAAAATGACAACAAAATAGCGGTATGCAACGTGTGTGAAGCAGAAATCCTGCAGCTCCACCCGCTGTGACGGACCGGTGAGCAGAGCAAAACACTCAAGAGTTGGACCTAACACACTTGGCTATTTTATCTAGCCAAGAACAGCGTTCAGTTATTATGCTCCAAATATCTGGAACAAACTCCCAGAAACCTGCAGGTCCGCTGCAACTCTGACTACTTTTAAATCCAGGCTGAAGACTTTTCTTTTTGTAGCTGCTTTTAATTGAACTATTCATATCTTGGACTGCACTGTAACTTTTATCCTAGTACTTTTTCTTTTAATGTTTAATTGAACTATTCATATCTTAGACTACACTGTAACTTTTATCCATGTATTTTTTCTTTTAATGTTTCTTTTATTAGCTTTTCTTTTAATGACTGATTTTAAATGCCATTTTCTTAATGTCTTTAATAAAGCACTTTGAATTGCCTTGTATTGAAAAGTGCTATATAAATAAACTTGCCTTGCCTGGCCTTACTTCTGGAACAAGCTAAACTAGTTATAAATAACTATAAATAATTCTTCACTGTCGGGTAGGGATGGGTATCGTTAGCAGGGGTAGACATTAACGGCCCGTCCACACTACAGCTTCAAAAAAAGCTTGGAGCTGGGCGTGTCTGAAGCTCGACAATCAATCAATCAATCAATGTTTATTTATATAGCCCAATATCACAAATGTTACATTTGTCTCAGTGGTCTTCACAGTGTGTACAGAATATCAGTATGACAATACGACACCCTCTGTCCTTAGACCCTCACATCGTACAAGGAAAAACTTCCAAAGAAAACCCAGTTTAAAGGGAAAAATGGGAGAAACCTCAGGGAGAGCAACAGAGGAAGGATCCCTCTCCCAGGACGGACAGACGTGCAATAGATGCCGTGTGTAAATTGAAAAGATAATACATTTGCAACATAGGTAGTCCAAATGTTTGGAAATGCATGCGTGTATAATAGGAAGATGAATCCACGAGGATATCCATCCAGGACCGATGATCCAGGACCACAGCCACGACTCAAGATCCAGCGCTCGCGATCCAGGACACAGGACCGCAGGATCATCCATGACTCCGGATCCCAGCGTATATAGACACCAAAAAGAAAGACATTTGGGGAAGCTGGGTTAATCGGAACATGAGAGTACACGGGTATAGACAGAGAGAAGGAAGAAGTAAGATGTCCCCCGACAAACTAAGCCTATATCAGCAAAACTAGGGGCTGAATCTAATCAGCCCTAACTATAAGCTTTATCAAAAAGGAAGGTCTTAAGCGCACTCTTAAAAACGGATAGGGTGTCTGCCGCCCGAACACAAACTGGAAGCTGATTCCACAAATGTGGAGCTTGATAAGAAAAGGCTCTGGCTCCCATTGTACTTTTAGAGATTCTAGGAACAACCAACAACCCTGCATTCTTGGAACGCAATGCCCTAGTAGGACAGTAGGGTATAATGAGTTCTTTAAGGTAAGATGGCGCCTGCCCATTAAGGGCTTTGTAGGCGAGAAGAAGAATTTTAAATTCTATCCTGTGTTCTATAGGGAGCCAGTGTAAGGCAGCCAGAACAGGAGTAATGTGGTCCCTTTTCCTAACTCTGGTTAGTACGCGAGCCGCAGCATTTTGAATCAGCTGAAGCGACTTGATTGACTTCTTGGTACTCCCTGATAATAAAGAGTTACAATAATCCAGCCTAGAAGTAACAAATGCATGGACTAGTTTCTCTGCATCGTTTTGAGGCAAGATATGCCTGATTTTTGCAATGTTACGTAGATGGAAGTAGGCGGTCCTTGAAATTGATTTTATGTGGGCGTTAAAGGATAAATCCTGATCAAATATAACACCAAGATTCCTTATAGTCTCACTGGAGGCCAAATTAATGCCATCCATAGTTAGTATATCTTTAGATAATTTGTTTCGTAGATTCTTCGGGCCAAGTACAATAACTTAAGGCAGTCTTGAATTTTATTTAGATGATTAATTTCATCAGGCTTGATTGATAAATATAGTT
Source organism: Pseudochaenichthys georgianus (assembly GCF_902827115.2). Taxonomy (NCBI): domain Eukaryota; kingdom Metazoa; phylum Chordata; class Actinopteri; order Perciformes; family Channichthyidae; genus Pseudochaenichthys; species Pseudochaenichthys georgianus. The sequence continues at coordinate 35,890,850 of NC_047512.1, forward strand.
GAGTATCATCCGCATAACAATGAAAGTTTACAGAATGATTCCTTATAATATTGCCTAACGGAAGCATATATAATGTGAACAAAATAGGTCCGAGCACTGAGCCCTGTGGCACTCCATGGCTAACTTTGGTTTGCGTGGAAGATTCATCGTTAACACGTACAAACTGAGAGCGTTCAGATAGATAGGACCTAAACCAGCCTAAAGCAGTTCCCTGTATGCCAACTAAGTGCTCTAGTCTTTGCAATAGGATATCATGGTCGATAGTATCAAATGCAGCACTGAGATCGAGCAAAACAAGAATAGAGACAAGTCCCTTGTCTGAGGCTATTAGAATATCATTTGTGACTTTAACCAGAGCTGTCTCTGTGCTATGATGTGTTCTAAAGCCAGACTGAAAGTCTTCAAATAAATCATTGTTTTTTAAGTAATCACACAACTGTTTTGCGACCGCTTTCTCAAGAATTTTTGAGAGAAACGGAAGATTAGAAATAGGTCTATAGTTGGCTAAAACCTCTGGATCGAGGTTGTGCTTTTTAAGAAGCGGTTTTATCACTGCTACTTTGAATGATTGTGGAACATAGCCTGATAATAAAGACATATTCATAATATTTAATAAAGAAGTGCTAATTAATGAAAAAACTTCCTTCAACAGCTTAGTTGGAATTGGGTCTAACATGCACGTTGATGGTTTAGAAGAGAGAATCATTGAATGTAATTGTTCAAGGTTAATGGCTGAAAAGCATTCTAGTTTACTATCTAGTGTAATATTAGAACTTACGATTCCGGGAGCTGTTGATAACACTATACTGGTCAAAGGCAAGAGGTCATTAATTTTGTTTCTAAGAGTAACAATTTTATCGTTAAAAAAGCACATAAAATCATTACTACTGAGTGCTATGGGAATAGAAGGCTCAATGGAGCTGTGGCTCTCTGTCAGCCTGGCTACAGTGCTGAAAAGAAATCTTGCATTATTCTTATTCTCATCTATTAATGAAGAGTAGTAGGCTGCTCTCACTTTACGCAGTGCTTTCTTATATTCATTGAGAGTAATATGCCAAATGAAACGAGATTCTTCAAGTTTAGTGGATTGCCATATCCTTTCAAGTTGTCTAGACTTTTGCTTTATTTTGCGGGTTTCGGCATTATGCCATGGAGCTAATCTATGTTGTTTTATTTTCTTCTTTTTCAAAGGAGCAACAGAGTCTAATTTTATTCGCAGCGCATCTATAGCACTATCAACAACATGATCAATTTGGGGTGGTGTACATTTTGTATAAGTTTCCTCCCCTACATGCAGACATGCTATCGAGTTAAGTATTGGTGGAATCTCTTCCTTAAATGTGGCTATAGCACTAACAGATAGGTTTCTGCTGCAAGAGCTTTTGACTGATGCTTTGTAGTCTAGTAACAGTACTTCAAAAGTTACTAAGAAATGGTCGGATAAAGCAGGATTATGCGGTTCGACTAATAGTTGCTCAATTTCAATACCATAAGTCAGAACAAGGTCGAGAGTGTGATTATAGCAGTGGGTTGGTTTATTTACACTCTGACAGAAACCAACAGAATCTAATATAGAGTTAAATGCAACAGTAAGGCTATTTTTATCATCGTCAACATGAATATTAAAGTCACCTACGATAATTACTTTGTCTGTTTTAAGAACCAAAGTTGATAAAAACCAGGACCTGGTGCACGATACACTGTAACAAATAAGATTGGCTGCAAAGTTTTCCAGGTCGGATGCGTAAGACTAAAAACGAGGCTTTCAAAAGAGGTATAATTTAATTTTGGTTTAGTATTGATAAGTAAACTTGAGTCAAAGATTGCTGCAACTCCACCTCCACGGCCCGTGCCTCGAGCAATATGAGTGTTGACATGGCTGGGCCTCATTTATGCTGACATATTCTTCATGTCTCAACCAAGTTTCAGTGAGACAGCATATATCAATATTATAATCTGATATTAAATCATTTACCAATATTGCTTTAGATGCTAGAGATCTTATGTTTAAGAGACCACATTTAATCTTCCTGTTTTGTTGCACTGTAGTAGTTGTTACATTTACTTTTATTAGGTTATTATGTATGACACCTCTATTAGGTTTTACCTTAAATTGTCCTTGGGCAGACACACACACCGCTAATATTGGGTATTTTATTGGGTTCGGGATTCATATGGGTGACTGCCTAGGAGAGAGCGCAGAGAAGCGTGTAAGACTGCGACTCTGCCTCCTGGTCTCAACTCCAGTTTGTCATGGATTAAGTCCACAAAGCCCTGAAATGTTTGCCGAAATGAGATCTGCACCTTTCAAAGTAGGATGAATGCCGTCTCTCTTAATCAGACCAGGTTTTCCCCAGAAGGCTGTCCAATTATTTACGAAGCCCACATTGTTTGCTGGGCACCACCAAGACAACCAGCGCTGAAATGATGACATGCGGCTATACATGTCATCATTGATCAGATTGGGGAGGGGACCAGAGAAGATTACGGTGTCCGACATTGTTTTAGCATAACTACACACCGACTCCACATTAAGTTTGGTGCATTCTGATTGGCGTAAACGAACATCATTACCACCGACGTGAATAACAATCCTACCGTATTTATGTTTTTTTTTTTAGCCAGCAGTTTAAGATGCGCCTCAACGTCGCCCGCTCTGGCCCCCGGAATGCATGTGACTGTGGAGGCTTCGGTCTCTAAATTCACGTGTCTCATAATAGAGCTACCAATAACCAGAGTTGGCTTCTCAGCGGGTGTCTCGCTGAGTGGGGAATATCTGTTAGATACGTGAACGGGTTGGTGGGGACCTGCGGGTTTCGCGTTATGCCCCTTCTGAACAGTCACCCAGCCTCCCTGCTGCTCGGGAGTTGCCGGGGGACGGCTAAGAGGAGCTACCTTTTGCCGGTCCGCACATGCTAACATGGGCTTTACTTTAGCTGAGTTACTTTCTAAGATGCGGAGCCGGGCTTCTATGGCTATGATTCCCGCCTCCAACCTAACAACTATACTACATTTAACACATGTATCCTTACCAGTAAGGGAGGCCGGGAAGTAACCAAACATGAGACAGGAAGAGCAGGAAATAGCACCAGAGGGTGGGGAAAGAGCCATGGCTAGCTATCAAGCTAAAGTAGCTACCGTTAGCAAACCCGAAAAGAGTGTAGGCAACTGTGGAGTTACAGTTACAGTCGCTAAGAGAAGGAGAGTTGTGAGTGCTTAAAGAGCCTGTGACACCATCCCAACAACTGTTGTGCAATGAAATATTGGGCTACTAGTAATCTCGAACCGTCAGTTTAAAAAAGAAAAAGCGATACCGTTTCGTTAAATATCAATAATTTCGAACATCGCGGGGAAATTCCTTCACTCATTTTGAAGTTTTGGGGGAAGCCGGAAGTGACGTCAATGCGGGAACGCTTCGAGAGCCAAACACGGACAAAGTGTGTTGTGTCATGCGTAGAAATGGTGAATTACTGAGTTTAGGCACGTTAAGAACGTTTTAATGAAGTTGACTACAGTATATTCATATTTGTCAGTGCTTTCATGTCAATTCGGCGACATAAACATAAATGATCGTGGTGAAGATGATGATTACATTAGGATTAAAAATCGGGAGTGAGAGCTGCTGAATTTCCTCCCGTCGGATGTGATATAAAAACAAATCGATTATTTTTGTGGTTATAAACTCAAGTGGATGAAACTACATTTATTAGTGCTTTCATGTCAATTCGGCGAACATATGATACATTAAATGATGAGTGAGGATGATTTTGTTTGAGCCGGTCTGCATTTACTGATGAGAAAACAAACCGATGCTTTTTGTAGTTGTAGTACACCAACGTGTATTAAACGTGTGGTTTTTTACCACAATGTTGGGGAAATTAATGGATAAAATGCACGGATTATTATTATTATTCCCACTCCGATCGAGACACTAGGTCCACCGTTTCCCCGCAGCGAGGCTCCCCCCGTTGACAGTTTACGTGGGCTGGGTGCAGTGGCGGACTGGCCATCGGGACGAATCCCGATGGGCCGGTACCGAAGTGGGCCGGTCGGATAAGTCACTAGCACATCCCCCATAGGCGGCGCGTGAGGCTCAGGTTTGAGAAGGCTAAATAACTTATTTTACCTGACGCTGTCCGCCTCCGGCGTCTATAGAAAAGAGATCCACTCAGTGTGCGGAGTTCAAATCTCTCAAGTCATATTACAGGATAAAGGAAATACAGTTTAAACTGCCGTATGCAGAGAAGACGCCGACGTGTCGCACTTATCATTCATATTACATCATCAATGAGATCATCGATCATATAATATCATAATATATCATATATTTCCTTATCTGAGTCAGCTTCTCCAGCCTCATCTGGCCGTGCAACACTCACAGTGTCACAGACTGTATGCAGAAGTATTATTTAACACATTATGTTGACGAAACACTCGAGACAAATGTAATTAAAGTCAGATCCACTCGTGTCTTAGACGTGAACGCGCTCTCAGCTGGAGAGAGAAACCCTGGCTTGATTTACCGAGTTGATAACCAGCGTCGTAGGACCGCTTAGCGAGATCTCGTTTGTTAGTTTGTTGTTAGTTTGTTTGTTACTCAAACATATCCAGGGTCTGTTGAACTGGCTTCGTAGTACAGGGCACAGGTGGCTAGCAGCGCTAATGTCAAAGACACAGACATTATACATTATATTTGTATTTTACATCCCCCGCTCCCCCCGTTGACAATTTACTAGCGGTACCGAAGTGGGCCGGTCGAGAGTCCCGGGATGATTTTTAGTCCCAGTCCACCACTGGCTACATGACCATATGATCGCCCATATTGACGCACCTCATTCCTAAACTTCTAACAGATACAACATAAACCGATCCTTCAGCCTCATATGAGATCTCAGACACGTTCAACATTAACCTGTCATCGCTGTCTGAGCTTGCTGCTGTGTGCGCCGTCGTGTGTTTACATCTGACTGTATATATATAAAGGTTTACATGCAGATGCTGGGATCCTGGACGGTGCAGCTGGAGCGCTGTGCCCGCAATGACGTCACCCATCATTTGGCGGGACTTGAAGAATCCGCGAGAAGATCCAGAAAATTGTCAACATTGAAGGCAGATTAATGGTTATCAAAGTACAAATATCCAAAATCAGTTCAGTAACGGTTTTCAAGGGGACAATATGTACTCAAATTGATGGGTTTGGATGATGGGGGAAAACCGTGTCACAGGCTCTTTAAGCTGTAGTAACGTGTGATTACAACGTCAGGCAGTTGCCGTGATCAAGAGTTTTAAAACGATCGATTAAGTTTAAGTTAATAAGCTATCAGCAACAGAACAGGCACACGGGATACCCGGAGATGACAACAACAACCGGAAGTTACAACGTGCTCACCGCAATAGGTTCCTCCTTCACCGCAATAGGTTCCTCCTTCACCGCAATAGGTTCCTCCTACAACAACCAATCACATGAATCTCCCTGCCCCTGACACACGAGCAGCAGTTTGATTGGCTAGAGCTTGTACTGGCATATGATTTGATTGGCTGACGCTTCCACCGAAAGCTTCAGAAGCTTCAAAAGTTGAACATTGATCAACTTTTGCAGCCTGAAACGCCAGGAAAGCTCCGCTCTGCTTCCCACAATGCAGTTCGGCGAAAAGTGACGTCACCCCATTCAAAGTGAATGGGCAGAAGCTTCCAACGCCGCTGTGTGGACGGGCCGTAAGGGTAACATTTCACTGGCCCTCCGGGCCGGTGGAATTTTATTGTCACTGGCCCCACCATTGTAACCACTGGCCCAAGAGCATTCGTCCAAAAAAATCGACTAATGAAGAAAATTAACACATTTGTTGCAATTGTAATGTATGCACAAACTACATTACTACTTGTACTACAACATTTGAATCACCAGTTCTTCCTCATTTTCCTCAATTGTTCATATTTGGTTTATTAAAATAATTATATTGTGGTCATTGTTAAAAAATGTCTGCTATTATGAGTATTATTATTATTATTTGTATAAAGCGCTTTCTGCTTTCCTGTCATTAGGAGTTAGATATGTAATGGCTATGTAATAGATTAGATTAGAACCTTCATTATCATAAACTGCTGGGACATTTCCCTATAGCGAATACCTTTTATATTTTCTACTCTTCATTTACTTGTCAGCATAGGTCGGCATTGATGTACAGAGCCGACAAAATACCTATAGAGAACCGCAGTGACGCGTCCTAAAACCCGGAAGTAAACTTCTTCCGGTTCCTTCGTGAAAAACCAATGCAATTTCTCCATAGGATTTTGGAAAATAGCTCGAAAATAAGGTCTGTGGTTGACACACATTTAAGAGAGGGATCACGTTTTGTTCAGCCGGATAATCTCCACATGTCAACCCTTCTTTTATAATTTTTTTATCATAAATCTAGTCGCCAGAAGCAAAATGCTAACGTTATGCTATCAACGAAACAAGCTAGTACAGCAGCAGGGTCGCACGACTTCAACGTCACGCCAACTTAAGATCGTTTCAACTGACTTGCACTGAAACTGCACTTTGACTTTGAACACTTTAAATATATTATTAACATTTTAAACTGTATACCACGTTTATCTAGGCCCTTTTTGTTTTGTTTTATGTATACATGTCACACTGTGGGAAACGATATTTCTGGATTGTTAGGAGATTTTGTGGACAACTCGTCCGCTTTCTTAAATCTCCTCGCGTCCCTACACAAGCCGTTATCTTACAGGAAGGAAACCCAGAGCATACAAGTAACCGTTTAACAATAATCCATTTTAATGGTAATATACAATGCAATACAATCAAGTACAGTACAAATTAAATACAGTTTATCTGTGGGATCCCATAATTACCTGTGCCAGCGAGAGGAGAGAGAGGAAGGCACACCGCGGGGTTCCTGTCTAAATACTTCGCTGACCAGAGGAGGAGTTATCTGCGCCCCCCTTCCAGACCAGTGATTGGCTGCCCAAATTAGTATCAACAGCTCACATCTTAAGTTCCCCAATCCCAGTGGCTCAGCTTCCTTATCACAGGGATCTGAGATGACTGTATGTTAACTCCACACCTTCCCCCTCTTCCTTTTGTCCTCACAAAACCAAATGTTCACAGGCCCCAAAAACAGTTCACAGTTTTCTCACCCAAATCATTTTCCCTTTTTAAGCATCTTGATAGTTTACTAACATGAATACATACAAATATTTCCTCACAATTCCCCCTTTTGGTCTACACTTAAGAGACCAACTATTCCAAGACATTCACATTATAACCTGGGATTCAGACTATTTAAACATTCAGGAATGGCTCCACATATCAACTTCATATGACCGTGTAGAAATACCAAAATATGTAAATAACTCCATACATCAATTCCATTACTTAGTAAAAACAAAGTTAATAAAAACCTTCAATCAGAATGATTGAGTACCGCTAATCGTAATAGAAAATCATCTCTCCTCAGTGTTTAGACAAATCGTTTATCAATAGCACAAAAATAAACATACCAAAAAATATAGAAGAAAACAGTAAAATAACATCCAAATAACATCTTTTATCATTTATCCTTCAGTCCTCCTTAATCATCAAATTACAAACTTTAAAAATAGCTTGCATCTCAAAGATTTGCTTCAAGACCCTTATAGTAAAAACACATTTAACATTTTAGGATTATTAGAAATCCACCTGAAGTATAAAATCTGGATTGTAAAGGTCCAGTTGAAATTCACAGTTTAAAGTATAACCTTCACAGTGGTGATTGAATTAATCTGTAATCTGCAAAATTGCAGTGTCTTCAAGCTTTAACATTACTCCACGTATACTTCATTACGCTTTAGTCCAAAGTAAGGCACTTATCAATACATTTATTTTAGTCCAATACATAGTTCAAAAGTCTGAAAAGAAGAATCAGACATTTATTGCATAGTGTGAAAACCCGAAAAGATATATACATCTTCTACATTCTGAGTGTCAATTTTCATCAACTTGTCATTCATTTCGTGGGGGTCCCCATGGCGCAGATGCCGTGATTGAGCCCCACGGATCTGAAACCTGGGCGTCGTACATCAACACGGAGTCATTTACTGTGGAATATCCTACTAGTGTCTGGGGAGCCTGGAGGGCGGTTTTGGTCATCTTTCGTATGGCTAGTTTAACTACAGTGACCAAGCAGATTATCACAATTAGCACAACTAGGATAAACATTGAAACGGTCACTGCAAATGTAACCAACCCCGCACCCCACGATCCAAAAGTTCCAGTTAAATCCCCAAGGGTAAACCCATGAGTTTCATGCAACTCTTTTATCCCCCTGGCGGTATCATGAGCCATGTCCATTATTTCAGGAGTAGCGTCAGAGATGAAAGAACAACACTCAGATCCAATCACCTTGCATGTGCCCCCCTGGGCGGCTAATAGAAGATCCAGTGCCATACGATTCTGTAATGCTACCGTCCTAACCTCCTGTAATTCTTTATGTTCGGCTAACATGGCGGTGTTAGATGCATTTAAGTGATTTTCCACTACTTTGGACAATGCTACAATTTCCTGCTGAGAAACATAAATACCGTACCATGGTAACAATAGACTAGCCATCCGCTGTCCTTTTGTAATTGACCTGCTGTTCCTATGTGGAGAGGGAAGTATAGCTGCAATCTCATCAGCCTTTACTTCACGGATTAAAGGGATTAGATAGGCCAGGTAACAGGTGCCATAGAAAATGTCATAAGGCATACAGCCATAGGCTCGGTCCCCACAAACTAAGTAAACTCTCTGTGGGAGGGGCGTTCTGGCTAACTGCACCGTTATTACAGTATTACAGTCGCTGTGTCCCACGTCTGGAGAGGTAAGAGATCCTCTTTCATTTTGGAAACAGATGGACACATTCTTCCACTCATGTACCACCACTGGGGGAACATAGACAGAACAGTCACGGGTAGGGGACTTACCTAAGGGTAATGGCTGTGAACAGTCATGTATTTTAACCACAACTGAGTCCACTGTTCTGGAGCCAAACCAGGGCACTACTGTTACCAAAGCCTCAACTAATAAATATGGAGTGTGTGGTTGCAGTGTACATATTGGACTGGCAAAGTTAACCGAGCAATTAGTCTGGGCTAGAGCTAATTGGAATCTGTATTCAAAAGCTAGGTTAATATATTTCTTCACATATATTAGTCTCAGGACCGTCAACTGTTTGAAGCCCTCTGGCAGGTAATCTTTATTTACTGTCTCAACAATGAGCGAGATTAAACCCTTGTATTTTAGAGGTTTCTCAGAGTTTATTGGGTACGATGGAGTGTAACAATCCTCGGCATCATCTCCAATGCGGGATGATATGTCATTCCAGCTAACATAACTATAATCAATTTTTGAGAAAGGGATTGGGCTAAACATGGGAGAATGTACGGATTCTGGCAGGTTTTGGCACAGCCAACAGTTACTAACATTACGTTCGTGTGCATAGTCTAACATTAAACTTATTGCCGAATTGGTCTTAGTTAGTTTAGTTGGAGCTATTAAAGCCTTCTTTGGAAAACGTGTTTCATGCTCTGGTTCAATAAATGCACATCCGGTGACCCCCGAATCGGGAGCTTTGTAATCTGGTTTCCTTGTCGTGCACTGGGACTCGTATTTTAACTGTTCTGCCGTGGTACACCACAGTTCTGGGGGCATATTTGCAATGGTGTTGAGTATTATTCTTACCATCCGTGGCGAGACCCGGAACTCCTGATACTGTGTCCTTGGATACGCTTTCTACACCGTGGAGTCGCCCTCCTTGTTAAAAAACACAGGGTACTTAATAACACAGTTTGGTGAGTCACATATTGCAGTTGGGCAGTTAAAAGAAATGTTCTGTGGTTCGTGAGCAGAGAGAGGGGCATTCCTCCTTCTTCTCACTCTGTGTCTCTCTCTTTGTCTTTCTCTCATCGTACTGTATGTTCGTGTGGTGCTTGGAAACAACCTGTCTTTGTCGCTAGGCACTGATTGGCCCGTTGGTGTGATTTTGCCCTCAGGGTCTGGGCTCTTAGATAAGAGCACCTTACTTTCACCCCCCGAGGGGCGAGAGCCCTCGCCACCTGTCGTTGGAATGGCCCCAGCTTCATCAAGCAGGGCTACCTTGGACAGGTACAGCAGGCCTAGGATGAGGGGGATGATGACAGCTTTCACACGCCAGCCTCCGGTCGAGAAGACAGACGCCATCTGGAAGCGTTGATCCACCCCGCTCTGCCTCGTTCCCTCAGTGCCGTTCCTCCTCTGGGTCGGTGATAGGAGTGTTGTCATCTGGGTCGGTGATAGGAGTGTTGTCATCTGGGTCGGTGATAGGAGTGTTGTCATCTGGGTCCTCCTCTGCGCAGACCACGTCCGTGTTGAGGTCGTCTAGGGTCCTTCCCGGAGGTTTCCCCACGGCGCACTGATTCCAGTGGTACCAGATGTCTCCTTTCCCTTCCAAGCGGACAGCGTGAGATGTCCTCTGCATCACCCGATGGGGTCCAGAGAACCTGGGTCTCAGCCACTTGGGTCTGATCGCTTTCAGCCAGACGAACTCCGCAGTGTTCGCTTCGTGTTTCTCGGGTCCCCCTTTTGCCTCTGCAACCTGGGTGGAAAAATCTACCACTAATCCCTTAAGTTGCTGGAAGTATGGTTTCGAACTTAGAACCTCTATTTCCTTTCCTACACTTAGGGCCCCTGGGCCTGGGAACTGGTGACCATGAGTGAGCTCAAATGGAGAGAAACCTGTCCCTTTGTTAATGGAGCTCCTGATTGACATAAGAGCTAGAGGCAATGCGTCTAACCATTTCATGCCTGTCTCCTCGCATGCTTTGGTGAGTTTTTGTTTTAAGTTCTGGTTCATCCTTTCCACTTTTCCCTGAGACTGTGGATGATAAACTGCTCCAAAACTGTGTCTTAGTCCTAAGGACTGTTCTACTGCGCGTAGGGTCATGGTTCTTGAAATGGCTTGCCATTGTCTGACCTCACTTTCCTAGGAAATCCATGTAATGGAATGTAATGCGTGACTAGGAATTTGATCACTGAGTCTGCATCTTCTCTCCTGCAAGGGATAGCTTCTGGCCCAACCTGTGTATGCATCTACTACAACTAACAAATATCTGAATCCTCTTACTTTGTCAATCATGTCAGTGTAGTCAATGATGATTTCTTCTCCTGCCATCTTAGGTAAAGGAAACTTTCCCTGGTGTGGTTTCACTGTGGCTCTGATGTTATGGGTTAAACAAATTACACACTCTTCTAGGTGATTTGCTATCATGTCTGGTAGGTAAGGGTGCCACCAGTGAGTCAGGTGTCTGCTCATCTGAGTTTTACCACAATGCGTTGGGCCGTGTGCTTCTTTAAGCATTGATCTTATCCACTCTGGGGGTATCACTGGTCTCCCATCTGGGGAGTACCATATCCCATCTTTGTTGGTAGCCCCCCTGTTTGACCATAGTTTTTTGTCTTGAGGAGACCCCGCTTCTTTAAGCGTCTCGTCTGTTATTGCGGGCAGCAAGTCAGCAGATTTTAAGACAAGCATTTGATACCATGGTGTATACCCTGCCTTGTCTTTAGCTGCTCTGTCTGCTGCATTGTTACCCCAAGCCAAGTAGTTATTTTCTGTGTTGTGACCTCTACATTTAAGTAAAGCTAACTTGTTAGGTAACATTACTGCTTCTGCAAGCCTTTTGATCTCTTTCTCATGTTTGATGGGGGGTATTTGTGGACGTTACAAATCCTGCTCTCATCCACTGGCGCATTTCCACATGTATGACACCATGAACATATGCTGAGTCAGTATAGATGTTTACGTCTTTTCCTTTTGATAGCTCTATGCTGCAATGACTCCCACCACTTTCTGCCAACTGTGCTGAGACTTTCCCTGTTACTTTTCCTGCTGCTCTTTCCTCAAACTGTCCCTCCGCTGTCTGAGCCACCACTGCATAGGCTGCCTGGAGCCCGTCGGTGGGGTGTCTGAAACAACAGCCCATCTGTGAACAGGTTTTCTGCATGTGGCATAGGCTCATCTCTGAGATCTATTCTTAGCTTCACATCCTGGATGATTCTCTCCTCACACCTATGGGGTTCTCCGCTGCCTATGGTGTCTGCGCTGTTAACTCCGTCATGTGTGTCGGTGATGTTGTGCTTGTGTCAGAGTTTTCTCCAGCCTGGTCTGTCTTGTGGAAGTCATTGTGAATGCACTTGAGTTCACAAAAGAGACAATGCTGTGTGTTGTCAGTACTGTCAAAGGATGGCTCATCACAATGTGTGAAATCTTGTTTAAGATACGTGCTGTACCTGCTGCATGTCTCATGCAGGGAGGTTCTCTGTTTTCCACTCTGTCTAGTGTAACACTGACATACATCAATATTGTCCTACACAACCCCCCTTTTCTGAAAAAGAATCCCATTTACTGTGTTTTTCATTTTCAGAAACATCAAGAAAGAATGGTAATGCATAAGATGCAGAGGCGAGAGCCGTGACTTGGGACATGGACTGTTTGAGAGAAATGAACGCAGCTTCTGCAGCTTGTGTCCAGTTCAGCCGTGGCAGTGAGATTGCGCATGCCTTTTCTCATTGATCAGTGTTCTGAGTTCAGCTGTTCTTGGGTTATACTCTGGGATGTAGTGTCTACTGTAGCCCGTGAGACCCAAAAAAGACAACATGTCTTTTACTGTTTTGGGTTTCGGGTGGTTCAAAATGTGTTCCTGATGCGCTGCCGACATGCCCGTGCCTGCTGGGGAAATCACTCTGCCCAAAAATGTCACCTCTTTACGGGTGCATTGTAGCTTTTTCTTGGAGACTTTGAACCCTGATGCGTGGAGCCGCACCAGTAGGTTTCTGGTGGCCTCCAAACAAGAGGCTGCAGAAGGTGCTGCGATGAGAAGGTCGTCTACATACTGTATCAATACTACCCCCACTGGCAATGTAAACGCCTCTAGCTGTTCCCTGAGTACTTTGTTAAATATCCCCGGAGACAAACTGAAGCCCTGTGGCAGTCTTGTGTATTGTAGTTTCTCCCCACCTATTGTAAAAGCAAAAATAGGTCTCATACTCTCTGCCAGAGGTATGCAGAAGAAAGCGTTGGCTAGGTCAATACAGGTGAACCATGTATGTTCAGGTGAGATATTACAGATAGCCGTGTAGGGGTTAGGAACGGGTATCAGAGCTGTAGTTGTAATAGCATTAACGGTTCTCAAATCATGAGCCATTCTGTACTCCCCACTAGATTTTGATACAGGAAGTATGGGAGTATTCCAAACGCTTTGTGAGGGTTCTAACACCCCTGCTCTCTTCAGTCCCTCCACTGCCTTGTCAACACCCCCTTTTGCCTTTGGTTTGATCGGGTATTGTGACCGGTTCACAGGCACAGAGCTGCTCACCTCAAATGTTCTAGGTGTGGCTTTTAAGCAGAAGAAACCTACATCATGAGAGTGCCATGGTCAGACGGGAGATCACGCAACATGTCAACTGTATATGCATGGTCAGTTTTCTCCCTACCATGATAGTCTATCTACTTCGTGTCTCTCCATGGGATGCATTCTTGTGTGCAGATTTTAAGACGATAAGCTCTGTGTGTGGGAGAGTATGTCAGTGCCGCGATCTGCGTAGGTTCCCAATCTTCGGACTTCTAGCAGCGTCTTTATCATGGGACCAAGTTCTTTAGCTACATAACCCTTCCTGATAGCTAATGAAATGTGTGGTGTGGACTCAGCAGACAAACGGTACCAATACAGCTGTTCATCAGAGAGCTCAACCGACGCAGCCACCCCCGCCCTGTCCCACAAAAAGATTTGTCGTGGTAACATCCCAAACGGCCATAGACACCTCATTATCATACTCATATTCATAATTTTGGTCGTCTCTTCTATCATAGTTTAGCGTCAGGTGGGGGGGGTTCTGGAGGGGGGCCATAAGGCCTGAGGGAGGTTAATCCATGGCTTCCATTGTTGAAAAATGGAGTATAGTCCAGGTGTGTTGTCCCGAGGTCGGTCCAACCGTCCCCAGAATATAGTGGCATGTTGAGTTGCTTCTGCCTCAGTGGACTGGGCCAACATCATCTGAGAACCCGATTTTATGGTAGATAACGAACAGTTGATTGTCGTGCCATTTGGGAATGATATTATCAGTCCCATCCGGGGAACAGAGGATGGAGGCATTCGCTTTGATCAGAATATCCCTTCCCATTAGGTTAGCCGGGCTTTTAGGTGCAAGAATATACTGGTGCAAGAATGTCTGTCCTGCTATCTTGGTGGATAACAGCGTGGAAAGCGGTATTTTTTTCTACTTTTCCCGAAAACCCTATGACTGAAACTGTTGTAGATGAAAGGGACGCCTTGAAGGCGGGAGAATTGATGGTGGAGTATCCTTGCTCCTGAATCAACCAGGAATGGTAGCTTGAGTCTTTAACAGTCATAGTAATGTATGGATCCGCCAGGCCCGTACATCCAGAGTTCCCTGGGCGTCGTCATTGTTCGTAGAGCTGCCCCTCCATACAGGACAAACTGGCCATAGGGGGCGGCCATAGCATTAGGGGCAATGTGACCTGGTTTGGTTGTTGCGGCAATGGGACAGCCTCCTGAGGTGTCTGGACATATGGTTTCTCTGATCCATTCCCCTTTCCGTTACCCTTTCTTTCCCCCCTTTGGCCCGCTTGTTTCCTGGTGGGGCTTTATTTGGGCACTGCTTGTACCAGTGATCTGGCTGTCCGCAAATGAAACACACCTTCTGATAGACCAATCCAGGAGCCATTCCAAAACCACCTTGACCTCCGAACCCGCCTCTGGACCCACCCCTCTGTTGCCAAGAACCATTATCATAGCCAAATTGGGGCTGGACTATAAGGCGGACCCTGGTTGGAAAAGCCCCCTTGTGGTTTTGTTGCCCCTGTGGCTGCACGGCCGGCGCTTCTGGGTGAACAATTAACTGTTTGGCATTCTTTTTGTCATTCTGAACTGTTTTCCGGGCTATATCCAGCTGCGTTCGCAGTAACTGCACCCTCAAGTCCTCTTCCTCAGTTCTACTTTCTGCATGTTGTTGTTAATTTTACACATATGATGGGCTAAATGACGTTCCCACGTCTGTGTGTTTAACTGATCTACCTCTGGATTGTCCTCCATCAGACTTTTAATTTCTTTCGGTACCGCTGCAAGCACTGCCCTACGAAACATTTGTATATGTTGGTCATTACTATCTGGACTGCAGTCAGTTGCCATTGTGTATTGTTGGCGTGACCTGAGCAACATGGTTGCCGCAGCCTCTCCAGGTGCAAATGTAAATGACAGCGCCCCGTTACCCCCCCCCCTGTCTGTGGGAAATGCTCTCTCATTGCTTTTGCCCAGCAGGCTGTGAACATTGTTAAAGGAAATAGGCACGTCATCTTTCATTTTTGATGTTCCCTGATCTATCCTCCACTCTTTTCCACCTCATAATAGGAAGTCTGTTGTGCCAGTATTCTCCTGAAATCTCCCAGACAGATAGTTCTGTCCTACAGCCATGTCTGCAAACCTTCGCATCCAATGTCTCCCTCCCTCAGTAGGCAAACGGCATTTTATCGATCAGCGCCATGTATGTCCCCTAGTGTGAAAGGATGATAAGCCGTTTTCCCACTTTGCACGGCCACTAAAGGCGTCTGTAATACTGGAGCAATAAAAGCATGCTCGGTGGGGTCTTCTGTGGTGTGTTGAGACCTCAATCTGTTACGGGGCATGAAAGAACCTGACCTACTCCCAGTCGTTCACTGATTGTTCCTGTCAGAGATATCAGCTTAACTTTGCATCTCGCCCCCCCTGCTGTCTTCCTCTTCCTGTCCTGTTTGTCCTGCTGAAAGGCTGTCCTGACAGCTGTCTTTATGACCCTGGCCTCCTGCTCCATTGTAAAACCCCTCAGTTTTATGACCTGCTGTTTCCCTATCTCTTTTATGGCCAGCCGACCTTCCCCCACTTCTGTGGTCTGCTGTCTCTTCCTCACTTTCATGGCCCGACGCCCCCCCCCCCCAGCGCATGGGTAATAAGACGTCGATGTTTGGCGTGATCTGTTCTGAAAAGGATCACATTTCTCCCCCTCCTCAGCGCGCCTGCGTACACCTGTGTGCTGGTCTCTCCTCTCCCTAATTTCCTCTCTATCTTCTCCCGAACCCTCATATACGCTTCGTTCCTGTCCCCTGACTTCTCCTTACGTCTATCTTGAATCTGTTGTTCATAGCACCGTCTTCTCGTATTTCCCTCTCATCTAGGAGGTCAGTTACGTATGTTATTTCTCTCTGTGTAGCGCCTGAGTGGCTCTTTGTAAGATCTGTTAGAAGGGAAGTCAATTGTTCTGAGGTGGGCTCCCTATCAGGTTGACTGTCCCCTCTCGGGGAACCACCCCCTGTCCTGTGTTAAAACTAGGCCTCCGCGTGGTGTGTGCGCTGTGTAGTCCGTCTAACGGGGAGGAAACTTGTGTTTCTTTAACATGTACTCTTTTCTTTGGAGTAGGGACGCCCCTTAACGGACTCAACGCTACCGTGCCCACCATCCTATAATTCCCCCCGCTCATGGCAGTCTCCTCTCCTTCTGTGTCCGATGCATCTGCTACTGTCATTTGCAATTTATTTGCGCTTTCGTCGGGTAGAGAATAAGGGGGAGGGGGCTGTGTAATCAGAGTACCTAAATTCGGGTAAAGGAGAGAGGAGCGGGTGGGAATGGCTGGGTTTTGTATGGGCCCCGTTTGAGATTTCTGCTCTGAGTTAGAGACACCCTTATTTTGCATTGTTGTATAATATTCGACCCCGTTCCGCTATATAGGCAAAAATGTCACCAGCTGTAGGCACCTTCGTGTCTTTATCTTCATGTGTTTCTATGGGGCTTTGGATTGCCATTGCACCCGGGAGATTTTCGTCTGTGACGGGGAGGAACATAAATCCCAATCATTGCGAGGGCAGCATTGTGACAATCCTCCTCAATCTATCTAGTTCTTGTTGTATTGTTTTGTTTCCATTTGCTACGGGCAACCATCTGGGCTTCTGTTCGTTTAGTGGTGCAAGTTGCTTTACAATCTGTCTTTCATATAGATTTAATGCTGAGCTCAAATTACCGACGGTGTCAATCATCCTCCACTCTATTCTCTGTTATCATCTTATCGTGTAGGAAACGG